>NC_051178.1:135203047-135538544 GCF_013339695.2 Rhipicephalus sanguineus
GCAGAGACGTCTGCAGCTATATACAGATAGTGTTTGCAGCTTTACAGGTTGGCATGCTTGGCCGGCTATTGTTTCACCTGAGCCCCACTTACCATATCGCTATGGGCAAGTGTTTCACCAAACGCCCATCAACGTTGGTGTCTTGTGGTAGAGCAATCAACGGACCTAGAACTATTTTCCCGGTTACTTTAGGTCGCTCCGTCAACACTACGCTTCGAAAGCCCCTTTGTGGAAGAGCCCTATTTTGCAGGCCGTGGACAGTCGACCATTACGACGACCAGTTGAAAGCAGACTTTGCGCGTACAACCGCCGACCGGTAGATGGAGCAAGACCTGTTGTCTCTCTGGCAACCGGAGTTCAACAACGTATGCCAACGAACTTGTTTCGCCGTCAGTGTGCAGTTACAACGAAGGGGGCCGGGGGGGGGGGGGGGGGTTATAGAGTAGAGAGATCGCCAGGCGCAGCTTGTTCGCTTCACAGAAAGACAAGCCTCCGTAACACATGTCGGCGTCTTGGTCGCTCACTGCCACACACGTACACATGTGCGAGCATGCGGGGGTATTTTCGGAGAGGAGGGGCTCGCGGACGAGAGAGGAAACGGGGTCGCGACAAAAACGGCACCGGAAGCCAGCAGGTGCACTGTGAAAAACCGCGCGGTGAAGGAACCCCCGAAGTCCCAAAGGGTAAAAAGCGCGCAGAGTCAATAGGCGGCACCAGATTGCAATCGCGCGGCTTCCCCTATCTACTTCTTTGCGTCATCGGCTTGCTTTCGTCTCTTTTTCTTCTGTTTAGTCCATGTCAGAGGAAGTCATAGGAGGGCGAATAAATGCTCATCTTGCCTACCGAGGGCAACGCAGGATTTTCGCAGAGCACTGTGTTTTCCCGAAGTTGCATGCACGACTCCGGGGGGAGGCAGCAGTCGCTCATCCTGCTGCAGCACCCTGAGCTCACCGCACGAGAAGGTCATTCTAAATAACCGAAATGGACATCCCCAATGGCATCCCGTGACGCAGTTCAGTGGCGTCGCGCGAGGATCGAGCCTGCACGCCCCCAGCTGCGAAGTGGTGATGGTTTTTACAGCACCATAAACCCGGCCGGCGGCTTCGTGTCGACATACACCAAACCTAATCGCCGAAAGAAAGAGAGAAGGAAGGAGAGAGCTGCTGTATAGAATTCCGCGCGATATATCTACAGTGACAGCTGTGCCATGATTCAATACAAGATCCGATGCTGCTTTCTGTTTTGTTTTGCTTTGCATCTTCCTCCCGCTCCTCTGAAACTAGTGATGCGCGGCAAGGCGTTCTCCGCCAAGCGATACAACAAGAAGGCTGTGCCCGCAGGGCACTGCACCCGGCACCTCCTCCTCTCGTCTGTACCACACGGCGTGGCCGGCGTGATCAAACCGTTCCGGCGGTAGCAACAGCGGAGTTGCTGCGCTGCTGAAGCAGCGCAGGCGGAATAAAGGAGAGAGTGAAGTTGCACTGTATAAACTTCCGCCGCTCTCGCAGCAAATATGGCCGCCGAGTAGCCGCCTCGTAAAGCTGGCTAGCTCGACTCGCGCCGGCCGTTGGGCATCGCCCTCTCCCTCCGGCTGACTCAGGGGAGGAGGGAGGGGTTGTTCCTCCCTGCAGCGTGGCGGACTGCCGCTGCACACAGCGGCGCCGGACCGACACGGACCGGCGGTCACGCACGCATGCGTCCAGCAACGGCCCGCCATTTCGCCGCAGTGGCCGCCTTTAAACCGAAAGTCGGCGAGCACAACTGCCGCCGATCGACGCTCACTCGATGCAGCGCGACGACACGAAGTGAGGGAAGCGGTAAGGGGAGTGGGTTATACGATCACGGTGGGATTGCGGGGTTGAGGGCCGCAATGAGGTCATTTCATGACGCCCGGCGGCTTCACCTAATGACCAACACATCCGCACTGCAACACAGTGACTCACCTTTGCAAAGACTCGTGACATGCCGTGCGCTTCTCATAAAATATAGAGCGCATGCAGTTGGAACATGTTGTAGTGTCTCACACTGTGTGTTTAGCTTGCATTTCTCTCAAGGCGCCGGTGATACTTTTGTGTAGAACCTTAATTACCTTCCAGACATTGGATATCAGCGTGTATGTGCACGTGTCTTTCAGACTTCCTTTCCCAGTGACAGCCGCAGACGGAGTTCGATTTGGTTCACATGCATTCCTGGCTTTAACAAGACAGTGCTATTTACGTGATGCTGTGTCCAGCGAATCAGCCCAACCTTCTTTCCGTTTAAAGAAACAAGAGGGGTGCACACAATTTACAAGTTTTTCCCACACTGGCTTCGACCAAATGACTGAAGACTGCGACAAGGCAGCAAGAACTGCATGCAACGTTCCGGAAACTGCACCTAAGGGAAACGCGACATGGCTTTGCCAGTATGTAGACTGCTGCTTCACGTCCTGGTCAGAAGAATACTATATAGACCTCGCGAGTTGTACGGCAAAATAGAGCTGCGTGTCGCGAGGTGGTCTACAGCGGCCACACAGACAGAAGGCCTAATGACAGAGGGCCGACACGCGCCTGGCTTCACTGACCGCTAATGATCGCGTCGGCGACGACCCGGACGGCGCCGGTGGCTGCACGGCTACCCGAGGCGCGCACCGCGGAGCGACGCCCTTGCTTATCATTCAATGCGTTGGCAAACGACCACGGCGCACGCTGCTTCCGAGTCACGCGTCTCCATCGGGCCACCCCGCCTCTTTCCTCTCCAGCTGAGGCGGCGCGCACTATCGTGCCGCGGTCAGCCACGCCGTCCTCTGGCACAGGCACCGCCGGAAGCAGGGGTCCCCGCCGCACTGCACGCCAACTTGTCCCTATGCCCCGTTGTACAGTGGGCGCACCCTAGTGGTTTCGTTTCGGTTTAATTAATCATGAAGGAACACAAAGCTACACCAAGAGCTATGAGTAGTGGCTTGGGGCTCTCTCCCCTACACTGCAGATGCGAATGTCGCTGGTAATGGGCGCTGATCCCCCTCCCTTCCGCACAGACACACACAACACACGCGCGCATTCTAACCTTTCGAATGAACTGCTCTATAGTGCTTATTTGGGCCGGATGGTGCATAAGTCCGCGGATAACGAGAAACAGCGCGAACCACGCGACAACATGCAGGACAGGGACGGACTAGTCCGTCTCTGTCCTGTTGTCCTGTGGTTCACGCTGTTTCTCGTTTTCTATAACCCTTGAATATTGCCCTTTTCGCTTTCCAAGAGACGTTACAAATGGACGAGGTACCTCTGGTCTCGCTTTGTTTAATTATGCTTCATGTTTCTGTTTGTGAAGAGGATACAGCACTTTCAGTACTTTGACCAGGAACACAATGTGCGTGCCTTTGTGGCAGGGGCGGAGCGACACTGGACGAGTGAAACTATTACGCGTGAGCATGCTCTTAAATATTCGCTGCGGCCAAAGCGTTCGAGATGGCCAGCCCTTACGCGGCTTCTTGCCAGCCGTTTCAAAATGTTTCTCATTACCAATTACAGCTATAGGCGGCAGCTTCTAGCAATTAAGTTACGAAGACTTCCTTGTCACGCGGAGTACAGTCGCGAGCATTAGTTCCACCTCGGCGACTAACGGCAAGAGGCACTGAGCCGAAGAGAAAGGGGTATAGGGAAACAAGAACGGTGAACATCCATCACCCATTATCTAGCTTTCTGAATGTGCGCGGAAGACCGAAATGGGAGCCGACTCAGCCTACTCTTGCGAAGAGAAGACTGCGCAAGGTTGCGATAGCGATGAGGCCTCGTGTAATGCTGACTTCCCTTTCGGGTTTCGCGAAGCAAGCGCTCGCGACAACGTATAAAGTAAACAGTTTATCCATCGCCACTTATACCCTACTGTTTGGCAGGAACATGTAATTAATGCATATAAATGCAATTCTAGGAGGCGATTAAGAGGGTCGAAGATATATTTTGCGAAGCCATCTAATGCGTAAGACGTTATGCATGCAGCTTGTGCTTTCGTGTCTTTCTTGTGCCTCGTGTCTTGGATTGTTCCTACACGATTCATGAACCAACAGCCCATCTATACATACAGGGCCGCACAGGAAGATATAGTTACAAGATCGAGTAATTTGCAGGCCGACTTGGTTGGCCCGCACAAGGCACAACTGGATATATCTATACGTACAATATATAGTAGATGCTATCGTACTGCTGTGGCATATGACTACATACTATATCACTGTGAGGACAATGGTAAGCGAGGAAAAGCACAACAGCAACGTACAGTCCCGACTGTAACGTCCTAAAGATGAGTTCCACTAGCCGGTCTATGTTGTGCACAGAGAGAGAGGCTGTGGGCCGCTATCACAAGCATTCGACAGCGGTGAACCGGATTCAAGCAGGTAAGTTTGGCTTCCTCAACATGCACGTAACAGGCTTCAACCACATGGATATCACTTCGAAAAGCGCCGCTACAGATATCGTTACAGACGAAGCCTGCCAGTGCGCGATAGTATCGAAGGCACGAGTTCAACTATAACGTGAGAACTGCCTCCTTCTTTCGTATCTCTTTTACCAAAAGACAAAGAAGAAGAGAGAAACGAAGATTACTCATATATAGAATTAGTTGGAATTGGAAACGGCGACCGTTCATTCACTGCCGCGGTATCGATGGCATAGAATAAGAGCTATACCGCATTCCACGCACACCGGTCGGCGTCGATCAGAGCGTGCTGCAGGGTTTTCCCAGCGAAAGCACGCGCGCACCGCACGGTGCGCATGCACGAAACGCGCCGATCACGCTTGCTCCCACGACACTGCAGCCACTCCAACGGAATGTCTCGGACAAGGAAACGCAGTAGCACGAAAATTAAAGCAAGAACAAGAGAAATGAAGCGGGGAGGCGAGCGAGTGAGCTAGATGAACCAGGAGGCACACGGTGCACATACATGAGCATATAAGGTACGAGCGAGCAAGCACGAAATTGCGTCCTCCGGTGAAGCTGCTCCAGTAGAACGAGGGTCGTGATCGGCCGATTCACGGCAACGATCACCTCGCACGGGGCTTGCAGCAGCAGCAGCAGCCGGCGTCCGCAATAAAGAGGCGGCAGCCGACTGAGAAGGTGCTGCAGCAGTGCAGCTAAGAACTGTATCGGAATCCTGCACGCCCCGCGCCCTTCGGCATGCAAGCGACGCGCCTTACGCAGAGCATTCGTGGAAGAATGCTCACGCGTGCGAGCTATAGGTACACGTATGATGCGCAGACTAAGACAGAGTGCGCGCGCTGATGAGAACCCATTCCCGGAGGTGGGAGGAACAGGAGCAATACCGTTTCTTTGAATACTTTTATAATAACGCGCGTCTCGTGACGGCCACACTATAGAAAACAGGCATACCAAAGAAAGAAAAAAAAGACTGGCCGCGTATCTGCGTGCTTCGCTGCAAATGTCGTCGAAAGACGATAGCCTTCTGTCGGCCGTACTACATGAGTCCTGGTCTCATCCGCGGCCCCCCGTGATGCTGTTCCCAGGGCCACTGCCAGGTGGCAGCACCATATCGTCGGCAGAGGGCTTTTTCGTGCATAGCGTCGCATTTTCAGCGCAGCCTAAAAAACACTAGGGCCTTTAGAATTATGTATATATGTATTTTCTAGTAAAGGAACACACCACCTAATACTTACGTATTGATGTTGCGCCTCAGATATGCGTAATATTTGCTTTTTGATCGACAATGTTCACAAGTACGAACGCAGCTACCAGTTCAAGATGGCTGGGCGTTCAGCAAGTGGTTAAACTTTGGCCGGGTGGCTGAATCGTGTGACAGACAGACAGACAGACAAAAAAGACAGGCAGACAGACCAAAATTTCTGCGTTCAAGTATCCCAAGAAAGACTGTCGTCTTTAAAAAAACGTTGAGCGATGGGGCACAGTCTTAAGTCACGTAGCAGGGATCAAGGCATATAAATTCGCGCAGTTTAAGAATAATGCAGGATTTGGGTGGGAAGATGCGGAGCAGAATAGACGACGTCCTGAGAAGGAGGGGCATGCGCACTTACATACGACGCCATTGTGCTCACTGAATTGCGCCACGGCAGCTTCCATTCTAGTGCCGTAATTCACATATTTCGAAACGTAGCATACATAATGTATGACTTGTACCTTTGAGCTGTTGCTGCAATTTCAGAATAAGACCGTTTCCTTCGCCCCTAGAAAGAGCAACCGAAATAAGGACGAGAGAGTGTCATTTATGGACACTGTCCTGGCCGTTCAACCATTGGCGCGTGCTTATCAAGCCGCAACATACACATCCAACGCATTCTGGGAATCGATGACACGTGAACCGTATTACAGGTAGTTGGTTATCAAGGATCGCTCGGGGTTTAGCAAAACGCTACCAGATGAAGGAGCGATGGTGCGCAAAAGCATACACAATCAGCACTGTCCCGATTCCGCTCTTCCATACACCTCCCGCGATACACAACACCCTGGCTATAACTACAATAACTCTTGAGCTCTTTGCTTATGCTTTCTTTATCTCTCTCTTTCTATATATACCTCTTTCAAAGTAACCCGTCCCTTTCTCCGATGTACTGTAGCATACCAGTTATTCTCGACTATAGAACACCCGCCGCGGTGGTCTATTGGTTATGGGGTTTGAATACTGTCCCGAAGGTCCCGCTATCGAATCCTGGCCGCACTTCGATGGAGGCAGAATGCTAGAAGCATGTGTGAAGCTCAGATTTAGGTGCACGTTAAAGAACCCCAGGTGGTCGAAATTTCCGGAGCCCCCTACTACGGCGTCTCTTGATCATAATCCCATCAGGTTTCATGACGTAAAAACCAAACAATCATTAGTTATCCTAGACCGATTAACAACCCTCCCTCTCCTGTTCCTTCCTTCCTTGAACTACGTACACTATGCACGTGTATTGAAACAAAGACTGTTTCCGTCGAATAGTGCGGCGAGGAGTATTGCAACCCATTATACCAGTAAACTATAACAAGGGTAAGCCACCGCAACGAAGTTGCTGAAGCCGAGTACAGGTGTGTCATCAGTTTGCGCCGTGGTGCCAAACTATGCGGACAACACAGCAACGTCGACTACGACGGTGCCACCCGGGAAAGCAAGCTCCGAGACCAGGGGAGGGTGCACAGGCGGGGACCGTGGCCGAGTGAAGAATTAAGCATCCGCGGCACGGGGTCGTTTCTGCCTCTTCCAGTGCGCAATGCGTCAACCAACAAAAACAAAAGAGCGGAAGAATTCGTGCACCCATGAAAAGTGCGTCAGCGGTTTCGTTCGTGGCGGCGGCGGGAAAACCTGTTTTCATCGCCGCGAGGAAGACGGCGGCGGGGAAAGAAATAAAAAAAGAAGAGGGCGAGGAGGAGAGGAAGACGCCGTCCAGCCCCAGTGTGCCGCCACTGGCACGGCGGCTCGCCGCTGGACGCGCAGAGCAGCAAACCCGTCAGAGGGGCCCCTCACCAAAGCTACCCATCCTCGGTGCACGGCAGAAAAGCTGCCGCAACGGCCACGTTTCCGATGCCGCTAGTTGCGTGCAGTACGTAAAGCTCTGAGGAAGTAGTGAATACAGGCACGTAGCCAGGATTTTTTTTTCGGGGGGGGGGGGGGGGGGGGGGCCCAAGGCCTAATTCTTCGAAAGAAAGTATTTCCATGGCAAAAATAAAACAAAAGTTGCCCGGGAATATAGAAGGCCGGACGAATTTCGGGGGGGGGGGGGGCGGGCCCCCCGGGCCCCCCCCCTTGCCTACGTGCCTGAGTGAATACTTCGTTTATGGAGTCTAACGTCCCAACTTAGGATAGAGTACGCAAAGATAGCGTTCGTTGCGTACGTACGCTATAGAGGATAGCGTATGACGCATGCGGAGTGGTGACAAAGGCTTAAAAGCCCAGCTTTGCGTACACTATTCTAAAACTCTCTTATGAGAGACGCCGTAGTGGAGGGCCCCGGATACTTCCGACCAACTGGGATTCTTCAACGTGCACTGACATCGCACAGTGCGCGGACCTCTGACATTTCGCCGCCATCGAGATGCGACCGCCGCGGCCGGCATCGAACCCGCGTATTTTGGGTCAGCAGCCGGGCACTGAAATCACTGAGCCACTGCGGCGGCGGCAGTAATAGTAGATGATTGCTTGTTCACATAATCGTACATACGCGAATAAACAAAGGAAGGGAAGGAAAATTTACCGCTGACCGCACAGTAATTGTTTAGCGTGAACTACTGACGCCTTAACCGCGGTCAGCAGTGCATACGGAACAATCACCGTGTCAAGCATTCACTGTTTCACTTCTCTGATAAAGGTTCGCTTTCTTCAAACGGCTGCAGCTCCCCGCGATTTAAAGGCGCGCGTTATTCGTTACTACAAGACAAAAGAAAAAGGGCAGAATGACAAGAGTTTATTTAGGAGTCTAACTACGTTTACTTGTTCCTACATCGTCCATATGTGTACTCTGGTAAATTTAGTGTAGCTTAATTCGCCAACCGGTTAGCGCTAGACTAACGTACCATCAGACCGAAATCCACAAAGGAACGCGTCATACGTGATTCGCGAAGAATACTGCAGAGTTCCGAAACCGAACCACGTTATGATGTACGCTTATTTCCTCGCGCGCCTTGCCTCAGGCAACGCTGCACCGAAACAGCGAAAAAAAAAAAATGACGGAGCACGATGCGCTCGCGGAAGTCGCCGTTCGGCACCCGGCCTCACCGCCAAGGAGAATTCCTTTGAAGCAGGAAAAAAATAATACGTAAGCGGCGTCGCGAAGCACGAAACTTGTGCGCGGACGCGCAGTAAACAGCCTCGACGACCAACACCACCGGAATCCTGAGGATCAAACCGGTGCAAAGGGACGTTGTTGCCGGTCTGCGCTGTCGGGCCAGACGACAAAAGAGAGAGCCCCGAAACCGTTCGAGCACGATCCCCGCGCTGTTCGGTTCGGCAACGAGCTCAGAAACGCCAGCTCGAACTCTTTCTCTCTTCCTTTCTCTCGGGCTTACAATAAGCTCGGCCCTCACCACCAGCTCCCCATTATACGTCCGTCCCCTGTCTCGAATTCGACGAGAACATAAAAAACCCCGAAGCCACACCTCCCGCTTTCTCAATGGTGTCCACCTTTCAGTCGCGAGAGGGCCCAGAATGAGAGAGAGAGAGAGCCAAACAGAACACACACAAAGCATCATCATCGCGAAACGGGGCGCAGCTGTCCAAAATAAATATTGAAAAACGAGCTTCGCTACAGCAGCCGTGACGAATATAACGAAACGCGCAATCTGTTGCATGCACAGGAGATGTAGAGGATTTTTGTGTCACATGGGGACGCCCACATGCCAGAGATTTGATTCGCCTGCGGTAGAGCTGACCGATTTCGGACTGTCAGTAACGGTTTGTAAACAAAGAGTCGTCCGAAGTCAGGTTCGCGTAAGCAAAACCGACAGACTAAAACGATGCTACCGCAAACGATCAGCGCAGGAAATAACGCACGTGTCACATAGCGACGGAAGAACTGTAGTTTCCATAGTCGACGCTTTCTCTACACAATTAGAAGATGACACAATTCACCGCGGGAGCACTTGCCGCGCAAGAAGGGCAGCGTTAAAGGGACACTAAAGAGCAAAACAATTTTTCTCATATTAGTAAAGTACTCTTTCACGATACCAAAAACACCACGCTTGCTGCGAGAAGACGCTTAGTAAGCGAGAAAATGCGCAAAAACAAAATGTGGGTGGCGACGACACCTTGAAGTTTCCGCAGCACTCGCCGTGACGTCACATGTTTTGACCGCGCCTACTAGGGACTACGTGGCTCCTAATCGGTAAAAATGAAGTACATAGTCCTCTGAGGAGGCCACAGACTTAACATACCAAGTTTGGGGTAATTTTGTTGAGCCATGGCGCCAAAATACGACAAATACACTTTGAAATCCCTGACGTCGCGCGGGGAGATTTCGGCGCGAAATTTAAAAATGAGACTTTGAACTTCATTTTCTCCTTTACTAATAAACCTATGATGGCGAAATTAACGACGTTAGAGTTCTCAGAGCACAATTTATCTATCTAAACAGATTCATTGTTTCTCTTTAGTGTCCCTTTAAGGAAGCATGCAACCCTTGATGCTTCGTTGGATTTTCACGACAGCGAAATGGCCCGCACTAGGAGAGAGACAACCTAGGTCTGTTTTTCCACAGCACCGAACCTGAATCACGCTACTCGATTGACGTGTGTTGCGAAATTTCACATATCAGCAAAACTTATGTGCGTATCAAAAGACGATGGAACGGCTTGTGCCGTTGATTGCCATGGGCCAATAAAGACCCCCCCCCCCCCTACTTTCGGTTTCGGCGAAGTGCAAGTAACTTTCCGGATATTAAAGAGTTTTAGCGCCGGGGCCCCATATCTACTTGTGCACGTAAACCCTTGCGTTCCCTTCTCCATCGATGCGGCTGGGAGTACAAAGGAACGCAAGAGCGTGCGTATACGGAAGCGACTTGCGGTCCCCGGCACTACCCTCTAACAGGTAGTTTTAGAATAGGGTACCCAAAGCTTTGCGTACGCTATCCTTTGCGTTTGCTGGCACTGCGCATGCGTCATACGCTAACCTCTTGGGTACTCACGTTATCGTCCCCAATTAACGCGCTCTCTACGTACTCTATTCTACATACTTCACACCTTCGCTGGCGGCAACCCCCTCGGTAAATTACGCAAGTAGGTGGTTGTACATAGCGGCAACATCAAAGAGCGTCATTCTTTAGAAGCGTGTTACATATGCGCCGGGCAGCAGCGTGAGCCCCCTTTCTTTGGCACGCAGCCACATCCCAACCCATTAAGTGTTCATTCATCGGCGTGGAGTCATTACGCCCAGGCAGCCGAAGTGGATGACTAATCAGAGATGAGAACGATGTAGAGAACAGCTTTGGCTTCGACCACGACATTGACTACCGCTTTCATAGGCTTCCGTTTCCGATTTGGAGGCTCTGAAGTGTGTGATTTAAGACAAAGCAACAGTGGAAGGATTCTTATCTGATCAGCTCTCACAGTGACAATAACGCGTGTTTGCACCAGACTGTGTGTGTGTGCGTTTTAAATATCAAGCAGTTAAAGGCCCCATACAAAGCTCAAAGACGGTGGCAACGTTCCGTAAATTATTTATGCAGTCGCCAAAAATGCAACAACACTGTAGTCGCAACTGCGTTCCAGTAGTGCACACTTATCTTTAGAACAACGCAAGCTCTTACGTCTCCGGTATGAAATGCCATGATCAGCTGATGGTTCGATGCATATGCATGCCGTGTAAACCGAATTCGGTCTAAACAGCTTCTCTTCAAACTTCCCTGGTCTCCTGAAATACAACACGCAGCCAGACAAAAAGTAATCGACAGAAAGCGTCGCGCGATGCAATGAAAATATTCATTCCGCTTATACCGCTGACCAATCAAGGAAGCTTATGGCACCGGAAACTCAACGCTGAAAACACTTGTTGTGGTGGTGAACAACTTGGCCCACCATTTTTCGTTGGCATTTATATATGCGGTGAGCCATAGTGCCTAAGTTTATCAGCTTGCGTTGCCCTTTATCAGTCTTCCGAGCGAGGAATATAAAATGTGACAGCAACGAAGCACAACACTACGTAAAGACACGAGGTTTACGTTTACCCGATGCGGTCCAGTTGTCTTTAAAAGCTTGTTTTCTTGTTAAGTTTGACAACACGCCTTCAAACAAAGTGCACGCATGTAGCATGCGGCCCTTGAAAACAGCCATCGCGATAATAGGAATTTTACGCACCCCCACGCGCTCCGCGCGCTTTGTTTACAGGCCTGCACAGGCGAACCTTTTTTTTTTTTTTTCATGAGCAGAGCGCTACCTTCGAGCGTAGCGGCGACGGCCCACTTCATGACAGGCTCAAACCAAGGCAACGGGGCCGCAGGAAAACGACGACAAACGGCGCGACATTCGTGACATTACTGCGTGGAGGCGTCATGCAGATTCAAAGGCGTATACATAGCTTTAGATTCTTTTTTTGTTCGCTCGTAGAATGTCATCGCGATCTCACCTTTCCTGCTGCCTTCTTGTATCTTGTGATCGCCAGGTCGACCAGATCACGGACGAGAAGGTCTCCGTTCCCGCAGGGGACGATCACTCGGACCGGCCCGAAATTCACTGTCACTTTCATGATGACGCGACCATAGGGGGATGAAACACCGGTTTTCTACAGCTTAACTGGCGTGGCGTATCCAACGCAAGGGCGACACAGGCACACCGGAACACAACACATCCACAAGCACGCACAAAACTGTAAAGAAACACAAAATATCCGGCAGACCGACGTTAAAACGATTCACGAATAGCGCCAGGAATTCAAACGGAGACAGAGTCACTTCGTAACTTTTCTCCGTTCACAAGGGGCGGCAAACCGCAACGAATGCCGATGACGGAAGGCACTTCACCCGCACGACAAAGCAGCGGCGGCTCTTCGCCGCTTCATCTTCTACGGTTCCGTCGAGCTGGCTTGAACTCCGCGCATGTAGCAGCCTAGGAATAATCTTCTTCGCGCAGCCATCGCAGGGCTTCACCGGGTCATTCACACGAAGGAATCAGCCGGAGCTGGCGTTGTTCCTCAGACGAAGTGTTGTCGATGGCACGTTGGCTCTCGCGCGAACACGCACGCACGCACACACAACACGCACACCTGGCCCCTGAACCAGGTAAGCCTAACTGTCCGACAGCGACCCTGGCAACGCTCGGAGTCGAGGACTACAGTGCCGGCTCGCCAAGATGAGCATCCCACGCAGTCGTACAAGGCTTGCCTCGAGGAAACAAAATGGCACTGTCTTCGTACGCTTCGCGAGAGCGCGCTGTTTTTGTTCGCGTCAACGGTCGCTCCGGCGCCGATGAATACACGGGAGAAGCCAGCCTGACGCTCGCTCGACAGTGCACGGCTGCTGCCGCTTCGTAACAAACGCTCCCATTGGCTGCAAGAGTTTGGGACAACCTGCGGATTGTAACCAATGGCAGCAAAGCGATGGCAGCGATGCTGGCGATGCTCTCTCTCTCTCTCTCTGCGACTCCTTACGCGCTTCAGCTGCGTGCTGACGCCGGTTTCGGTTTCGATTGCAAACGCGCAACGCGCGCGCCGTTTTATCTTCATGATTTTGGAAATGCTTACGAGAGCTACTCACCGCTACATTATAGCTTAGATTTGCTGGTCTTCCTGACAGGCCAAATATGTTCGCTTGTGGGGGTCAAACTAAGCACATTAGAACGTGCGGCTCATGCGATCTTGCTTCTAAAAAATTAATAATAGGAATAATCATTCAGCGCATAACCAACTATCCCCACAGAACAGGATGTAAGTAGGGAGATCGTAGAGAATCCTGAATTACAGTTGGAACGCGCATCCGTAATGCTTCGCTTGCATACTTGCATTAAGCCCATTTTACGCTATAGGGGCGTTGTTGCCGCCATCTCTCGGCTTTCAAATGAGTCACGGGAAGATCACTGGGCAACGCGCCGCGTGATGGCGACAAAGCTCGTCCACCGTACTCTCCTGCAAGCACCTAATGTTTGAATGAAACCAATGGAATCATTTGAATGTATTACTGCGCTGTTTCAAGAGGGGTACACATAAATCCTCATATGATCATCATCCTGGCTTCGGCAACATACCCCAGCGCGTCCTGCTTACGCTCAGCAGGATTTTATTATGCCGCTAGCAGTTTCGCAGAAGCGGCGAGAAAGTGTACGAAGTTCGAAGAGTCAATAACAGTAGCCCGATATTTCAGGCACATTTTTGTCATTTTTTACATCACTTCCTTCTGCCAAAGGCAGAATAACATTGGAGCTGATCATTCGTCATGTGAACGAGTCGCAACGAGGGAGGGCAGAAGAGTGACCCATGTGATATGCCCAAGCTCATGCTCTCTCTGGCTGGAAGAGCAGCGGATTCGGTAAACAGTCAAACACAGTCACACTCCTTAAATTTATTTTCCCGGAAATGTGCTGTAGTGACGTTGAAGATGACGACCGCGACACTGCGAGCGAGCGTTGTTCGGCTCCGGTAAAAATTCTAGACTGTAACAAATGTGTTACTTATCCATAATAACCAGTTATCTCGGGTACTGAAAGCAGTACAGTTTCTATGTAAAGCTAGTGAAACGTTAAAGACGCATGCCTGAGCCAATAAATTCCCGACGTGCCGCCTCGCCCATATCCGATTTCTTTCAGTGAAAGCAAGACCTTTCGTGGAATTCAGAAACGTCTTCCAGCAACACCTGAGGTTTCAGACCTACTCGCTACGGGACTGCCAGCCTAATTTTACACTCAATGGCAAGCATAATACTCACAAGAAAATGAAAACTTAAACTTAAATAGGGAGAGAGAGAAGAAGAAGAAGTAGAAGAAGGTGGGTTTCGGAAAAGCGTGGCTGTAAAGCAGTCAGCGACACAGCCATATTGATTTGATGTTATCTAGAAAATACACCCCTCGGCGTTCGTTGACTCCTTTCGTTTCTGAATAAAGGAGGTGACGCAATATGAAGCAGCTTTACCTCTCCAATTCGAATAAATGCAAGTTTCCAGCGTTTTCTTGAATGAAAAGTCTATGTTGCCCTGTTTACGGGTAGTAAGTGAACATAATAGGCTTTGAAACCGAACCAATACTATATCGATGGAGAGTGAAAAATAAAGAAAGAACAGTCGATCAAGCAAACATTTATCACGCACGTGTATTCCGTCGCAAGTTTCATTGCTGGTGGGATCCGTGTGAAGATGTCAATGAAAATTCATTATCTTATATGTCGTTAGTAAAACTATAAGCAGTATGTTAATCGGCGCGGCCAGGAAAAATAAGTTCGTTTCTGTTTTATTTGTTAAACTTCCCAAGCTCACCCTCTTTCCACTTAGTTCCCACATTGTGATGATAATGACGATGATGATGAGAAACAAAATTTTATTGAACAAACATTGTCTTACTACTGTTGCAGTAGGCCTCCCCAGTCCCCTCCTCCCATAAGCAAAAAAAGGAAAGAAAGAAAGAGAGAGCTTTGCACCATTGCCTTCACTGCATCATGAAACATAGTGCAGTGAAGCCACTCCTCACAGCAGTGCTGGCGGCGAAGATTCTTAGGCAGAGGAGGGGTGTGGGGGTGTGGGTGGGGGGTGACACGAGGTAAGAGCTCGTTTGGCAGAAATTCCGGTATCGGCGTCGGTATCAGCGTCGGTGTGGACATCGTTGGTTATGAGCGAAAAAATCATCATCCTGTCCGTGACCGAAAAATCGAGAAAGATGCAAATAAACTAAATAAAAATCCTAGATTCGCGTGAGAATCGAACCCAAGCGGTCTGCGTAGAAAGCAGGTGTTCTAGCACAGAGCAATGCTATTGCTTGAAACTGCTTCGGAAAAAAACACTATATGAATGTCATGTAGTGGAAGCCATGTAGTATTATTGCACCGCAGAAGCGTAGAATCGCGCAAGGTGTCAAAACATGTGAATTGTGCAACGAGTAGGTGTTATAAAGGTCCAGCTATTACAAAGCGCTCAGATATATTTATTCATCATCAGCTGCAAAAGCATAAAGAACACTTTCTGCGTAGGTTCGCGTGTTGCCTTACGGACGCGTAGTGGGCCCTTCGCTGATTCGCAAAAGGAATAAGTAAGGCGCAGTGGGCACTTAACAAGTGTACTTGCAATATGCATTCTAGAACAGTTTGAAACGGCCAATGTTACGCGCACAGTCGTTCGTTTCCTTGCGGCTCGGTTGAGGCATGCACCGAGAACCGAAATCAGGCTATAGCAGTTGAGAAGGCGATGCGCTCGGGGCCCGATTACGCTATCGCGTTCTACTCTTGAAGGCGAATCTCAAGCGTCCTCCAAGCTTTTTTATGCAAGTTTTCTCTCACCGATTTGTAGCAAAGTCAAATTACACAACCTTTATGATTGCAATTTCGCCAATCAATATACAACCCCTACATGGTCCTCGTTATGATACCGAACTTTCTCGACAGCGCATATTAAGAGCGGAAGCTCGCGGCTGTCACGCTCCTGTCTCGATGCCCAGTCAATTGTCCTCAGAGAGACGTTGTTTAGAAGGTGAGCATCACCGACAACGCTGTTCAAGATGTCTCTGCGTGCAAAGTGCATGTTGCTGCGTATATCCGAGCGAAAACCAGCGAAATTCTGTCGCACTTCAGCTATTGGGTTGTCGTCGGAATCATTTTATTACACGTACAAAAAATAAATAAAAGAAATGTGGCTAAATCGAATTATCGGTATAGCACATTCTACTTTGTCGTAACGCAGCAGCAATGTACAAGGGAGGGCAACTGTCTCATCTTTGCTGGGGGCCGCTGGGAGCGGACGTTTGCTGCGCTATTTACTCACCACGTTGTATACGAGAGAGAGCGAGAGAGGGAGGGAGGGAGGGCCGGAGGGAGGGAATTTGCACGTGTCTGAATAATTGTGCAACTGCATTGCGCTTAGGAATATAAGTTTTGTGTTGCGTCAACTCTGGCATCTGACTCGGGTGTTTGGACCACAACCGGCGTCCGTTTTTGGCGCACTAAAAGACCAACTTTTAATTGCCCGTCCTTTCGTGTTACATTTCGGGGGACATATAAGTCAGCTCCTGGAATCCGCCGGGCCACTGCGTCCCAATATAGAACGGGATGTAGTGGCCGCAATATATGAGAAATTACGAAATTATTTCTATTACTGCATTGTTACACAAAAAAGATTAGCGACTGGAGAAGGGGCCGATTATAGCGTAATCCTGGTCGTTCCTAAAGTGATAGCATTGTCTAAAACAATAAATAATCAACATAATCAACAACGAAAATGTCTATATGCCCATACATGACGTACACATATTGCCAATGAAATATTTATTGTACTTTATTTACACAGCACCGTGTCTTTATTCAGCAGTCACAATTAAAAGCGAGAAGAAACAAGAATTTTGACTGAGTGTCGTAGTTCACTGAATATCCAGAGGCCTTCGCAACACGCCGTGCACTTTCACGATACACTTATTGGATGAAACGAAAACAACGATGACTACGCACAACGAACTTTCATTTGTCATCTGGTTCAGGGAGCAGCATGCGCGTGATTATTAGGTCGAAGGTTTGTGTAATTCGGCACCGACTGTCGCGAAGGCTGCACGCAATTGTGGCTTAACCAGTCGAGAAGATCGCAACAGGGAAGCGTATACGTATGATAGGCTATTGAAGATAAGTGCATTCTTTTTCTTTTTTTTTTTTTTCAGTAAGCTCTATACCCACCTCTGATGCATCACGTCGGCTGACTTCGATACTTGGCGTTCTTTTTCCGACACGCCTCCTAGCGACATTATCGCAAGCGGCAGTTGCACGTCCTTCAGACGTATTGCACAAGAAGTAGGGTTGTGCCGATATGAATCATCTGAAGTATTCCAGGAAGAACGGATGATAACATAAAGTATTGCACCTTGCAGTGACCTGCAACCACGCCTCCACGGTTACGCAAGGCCAGAACTTCAGTATCCAACCTTCTTTTTGTTCCCGGAACCTGTGCGATTTCAGTAAAATATCAGATTATCGTCAGTAATGCGTTCTTCTTGCATCATATCCTGCATATTCTGCTGGCGCCTGTGAGGTGGTCGTATGTCTACTACTTGAAGTTTATACGACTGCACACGACTATATATGCTTTGAAGTACGATCGTTAGCTATACACAGTGCTTGGCAATGAGAACGCCACTCCAAATGGTATGAAAACAGAGATACGAGTGCACAGGTGACGATGTTACGTATAGGAGGTGTCTTCAGAGAATACACACTGCAGGGTTGTGGGACTTCCAAGACGGGCAGCGTGGAGAAGGCTCCATGCCACGGATATCGGAGGCCCAAAACGCGTGGCGCTGCATAGCACGCTACGATCGTCGAGTTGTTTTTGTGGTACTACCGCCGGTGTTGCCACCAACGCTGCTGCTGCCGCCTTTGCAGGGCTCCCAACGCACCGCCTTGTCGCAACAAAGTTTGTGCGGCTGCTGCGCGTCAATGTCGCGCGCCTCCTGATCGCACACGAAGGCTACCACCTTAACGATGCCGCCGGCCACCGGCTTCTTCGCCATGTCGCACAGGCTTTGGCCAACGGACACGTTCGTGGGTGCGTACATCGCATCTAGGCTGCCGGTGAATGCCGCCATCTGCAATGGTGAAAGCGATAACAAAGAGGAGAACATGGTGTTTAAACTCGGAAAAGCCAACAGCGTATATAATATAGAGCGCGCAGCTTTGTCCAAGACACTGAAACACGCGGACGAGACAGCTCCATTATTACTATGTCGTACAGCTAAAGGAACAAAAATAGAAAAGACAAATAAAAAAAAGAACAAGGAAGGCAGACGTATTCATTGAAGGCAAACCGGTTGTGGCTATAAGGAGAACAGCTCGGCATACTTTCTCGTGAGCATATATGTGACTCACACTGATTTCACAGGCGTGACGGAAAGTGACGGAAAGTGTGATTTAACGATGTTACCAGTCGGATCAAGACATCGACTTGGAAGAAAAATAAGAAAAAGATGGATTTCGCCTTAATCAATCTTTACTCCTGACGATCTGTTTTTCCAAATTGCTTTAGTTTTTGCTTCAAATTCACCGCTTCAATATATATATCCGTGTTTTCCTATTTACTTATCACTAATATCGTAAAGGCACTTATTGACGGCGGGATTGACGGCGACGATGCACAACGACGACAGTCACGACGGAGCGCAGACTCTCACGAGCACGAGGGGCGTGCTCTCCGAGAAGAGGCGAAGAGGGCGGCCCACTATAGAAGCCGCACGAGAGGACGGCCCGTTACAGCGTTCCAATGCTTCTCTACAATATTTTCAATTTCATTTAATTTTTACTTCTTCCATATTTTTAATAGACCAAATATAACTTATAATTTAAGGTTTATCTTTTAAAACTATGTATACCCGGTTCTTGGCCAATCCCCCAGCGGGGTGTGTGCCACCACGTATACCTACAAGGATCTGCTTACTCTAGTCCACTCGAGTCGTGCTATAGGCTAATGCATAATGGACGCTGCAAGCTTTTTTCTCACTTGATGACGATGATGACAGCAACTTTATTTCGCGAGATAAGGAGGCCCCCTACTCCCCGTCCCCGGCACACAGGCCTAGGTGACGGGGGCTAGCACCTCCGCGATTACAAGCACGCAAAGAGGTCTTGACTCTTCGCGGTTTCTTCCGCCAGGTGGATATCCTCGTTGCCGTGAAGCAGGGTCATCGCTCCGCAGCGGGGCTTCCCAGGTCTCTCTACAATTTATATTTGATTTGCGGAGCTATCGCACTCCCAGATTACGTGGTCGAGGGTCCCCCTCGCCGCACAGTGCTTGCACTTATTGTTTTGCATATCATCTGTCTGAACATGATATGCCCCCCAGACCGGGTTTATAAAATTTCCAGCCTGCAGGCGCCGCCGTGCTACTGCCTCCCTATTGTTTAGACGATTATCCGGTGGTGGCACCATGCAGTCTCCTAAGTAACCGATAATTTTCGACGATATCCGTATAATTTTGCAGACGCTTGTCTATGTTCCGGCAGTCACGCGGCTCCGCAGTCACCCGGAAGTACTTGCGTCGTGACGTCAAATTAACAAGGCCATGAAACTCCCAGTACACGTTTTCGCGCCCGAGTTTACTGTACTTAACACGGTTCATTTAGTTGTCAAAGATGTAAAGCGGGAGCATTAAGCAGCCCGCCTCCTTAGTATAGTCTGTACGTACCTCTTTCTTGCAGAACTGGCTGCAAAACTCCAAGTCGGCGTCGGTGCACAGGCTGCCCACTATGGAGGTGCTCTCCTTGTACAGCTGCTCCGGCTCGGCGCCCTCCCGCTCCAACATCACCGCGCAGCTGCATTCGTTGCCATCCTGAGCCCTGCAAGCAATGAGCAGTACTCCAGCATTACTGCATTGCGGTGCAGCCGTCGTGAAGTCTATGGAACAAGCGTGAAACAACATACGGATGACCGTCGTATCAGTTCTAAAGACGCTCGCGCGTTAATAAACAGACGTTGTGCTTTCTGTGCCATTGATTATGCACTGACATACACATGACGTGTAACACGGATAGGACAGGCATGTGTAACTTGTACCGACGCGTAATGTTCATCCATAAAATGCGAATCCTGTTCACTTTCACAGAGGCTATGCGTCACTTCTTAGCAACAAGTGATCATGTAGGCGGTCAGCCTCGGTTAATCTGGGATCCCGCGGATTATTCTAAAACACCGTTCTTCACTACTCGTGATAGCATGAAGAACAGTTACAGCACGTGTATAAAGGAAACAGTCCGCCAACGGGCTGTGAAAGTCGCTGCGTCGCCGCAGTAGTCACGCTAATATAATGTATACAATCATCAAATGTTGACACGCCGAACACCGTATGAAGTTACACGACCAAATGAGAAGTGCCGGATGAACGGAAGAAGTTTTATTTTTCGAGGGTTTATAGGCAGAAGCTGTTATCGTTATTTGCAGAAAGCGACACGACTGTATTTAAGTTGCAGCGCCACTACGCCAGCGTTGACGATTATAAAATGTAGCACTCGAAAGAGAAGGCGCCCGAATGGACGGCCAACACTAAGGCGCAACACTTTCAGTTTATACGACCATAGAAAAGTCACTGCGGAACAGACCGAGTACGTAGTCCACACAACGACAGACAACGATCGAGCGGAATTAGTTGAGTCTTTTTGTTTTATGTATGTGCTGCGCACTCTTTTCGATGTTCCGGAGTGGAATCAAGTTGGTCAAACCATGCTTTCCACGAAGTATAACTTCAACCTATATCAATAATCACTCGACTCGCGCGTCAATTACATAACTCAAATATAGCTCTCTGTCCCCCTAAGCAAGAACAGCATTCCACTCTAACATAAATTCAAAACTTCTTCGGGCACAGTATTGACATATACGAAATCAATTACGTAACCGGCAATATAAAAAGATTACTTGCTTTACGGTGACCGGTTCTCGAAACGGTGTTGTCACATGGCAGGCAGCAACGGCGTTACTATAGATGTATTTGAGAAAATTGTTTTCTTTTCGCACTCCACCAATTTCTATGTCTCTATACCTAAAGGTTGGTACGCCGTGCTACGCGGATTTAGTCTGTTCGAATTTCTTGCCGCACTTAATTAACAAGAATGAGATGGATAACAAGCACGGAAATGGGGGTTATAACATGCGGTCTCGTATAATGTGCCCGAAAACACATATACAACGTAGGTTTGAGGTAAAACTTTGTCTTTTTTTTCTGTAAAGCTGGGCACGGTCCAGGTGATATGTACTGCGGTGCCGGTTGGCAACGTCCGGATTTCGCAGACAACCGGTAAAAGTAAATAGCACGTCCCGATAAAGTGACGTAAACACGAGGGAAACTAGAAGCGCCAAGCTCCTCTCATTCGCTCAACATGGCCTTGAAAATGAGCCCATAAATAAACAGTTGTTACGAGTGAAGACGTACTCATCGGCTCCGAGTCAATGGATGCACCATAAAGTCCCCTTGACATCACTGCAGTATACTTCCACCTGGGCTCCCGTATCCTAATAACCCCGTAACTGAACGAGTATTTACGTAATAAATGTTTAATATTACGTTAGCCGCCATGTTATACTTAGCAGGTATGATGTAGCGCTGTTAAGCTCGAGGACGAAGGCTCGAATCCCGACAGGACGGTCGAAATTTGATGGGTGTGAAATGCCAGAACGTCAGTGTACTTAGGTTCACATTAAAAAACCCTCCAAATGGTCAAAATTAATCCGTAGTCAATCTGTAACAAAACGGCTAGCGTCATATTCATATCGTGGTTATGGCACGTAACACCTCAGAAATTAATGCTCTTGAAGAAGGCAGCGCTAAATGACGCAGACGAAGGTAAGGAAACGCACGATGCAATGTCAAATCGCCCAGCAAACCATCCTACTTAATTGGATCTCTTTCTTGATCATTCATAGATTCAGTCGAAAGCCACTGACCTTGTTACTTAATGCCCCTGCAAGCTGTCAAGCCCTAAGGTTGTTTCACAAACGAAATTGATCGTTTTGCCTTCGTTCCGGAGACATCAAGCCATGGTCCACGAAACAAATGTTTCGAGGATCCGTGACGTTACATGCAGCTTATAACTGCATGTTTAGCCTAATGGTGTCGCAAATCAAGGACCCAAAGAACTCACTTGGCGCTCAGGAATACGGCGGAGACGACGAACAGAGAGAGGAACATCCTCCGAGTCATGTCCGCGCCGCAGAATTATCGGCTCGCTGCGCGTGTTCGCGGCTGTCTTGTATATAGAGAGTCCTCTGTCGTCACTGCCGACGCCGAAGATCCGGCTACTGTCATCTGCCCAACACGCAAACCCGCCAAATGACTGTTTGCTTAGGCGTGAGCACCGTTGGCGAACTCTTCTCGCGCACACGGGAAGCCGGCCAGATGCGCGCGGTATTGTGGGCAGGGCCAAGGAAGACGATGCGCGAACGCCTATATACGCTCGGCCTACGAAGTTGCGTGCAGCATGGCGTCAAGGGGGTTGAAGAATTCTGCCCTACAGTGCTGCTGCGCGTGTGAGCTCCTCATTTTCCTCAAACGTTATCGTGCACCCAGCCCAGGATCTGCTGCTCAGAAACGGTCAACCAACCATAGGCGTCGGCAGAGGGGTCAGCCAGGGGGGCCCACCGACAAAAGTGAAAAAGCGTAGGGCGCGAGTGCCGTTAGGCCGATTGCGCTGCACAGAACTTGTGAGTTGCGTCCTGATATCGGACCAATGGCGTGCTGCGTGGTTCCCGCGGAGGGCCCTGATAAGGACGTCGCCGCCAGAAGGCGACGGCTGGGCTGGCCCCTGCATGCATTGTGGTCGTTCAAGGCAGGTGACCGGCTATCGGCGGCCGCGCTGCTCGACGCCGTCGCCCATCGCGCGGTGCGGACGATTTCTACGCGCTGATATCGGAGATAGTTGCAGTCGTCCGGTATCATTCCGCTGGGTACTTTTGTTTCTTGCCCTTTTCCTTGATGCTCGAAACAGGACGCACGCGGGCACTCGGTGGCGCCCCGGAAGAGAAGGGGTTGCCATGCAATACAAACTGTCACGGTCTCACACCGTTGTCAAGAAGGTGTCTAATGCGCTCTCGTCTGAAGGGTAATGATGCGCTGCCGAGGAGCACATAGACGAATGACTACAAGAACACAAAACGGAGACGGACCTTGCGTACTGACAACTTTTATTCTGTCACTGACTTTGAAAGATGACGTGTGCAATGAAACAATAACAGATCCAGCGAGCGAGCACGTGTCTTAAACACATGAAGCAGTCATCGGAAGTTCACTGACTTTTCGGTCTATGACAAGCTCCAACTTTGCGTAGCTTCGTAGAATCAGCGGATATCCCAGTCGACAGAGATTCCGTTGATCCTGTGTGGTTGTCACGACATATTACACAACTCTGAGGACTAGGAGGACATCCTCGCATGGGTTCCTGCGGATGTCCTTCAGCGCTTATCACATGACACCATGCTCACCAGAATCGACTCAAGCGTTCGTGAATGCACGCATAATCGGAAGGTTTTCGCAACTGTCGTACAGGAAATGTGAAGTATATACACTTATGCGGTCGTCGTCGTGTCTGTGACGCGCACTTTCCTACATATTCGGTGGCTGTTGCCAGACGTCAGAAATTATCTCACTAGTTATCGATCGTCATGCACGGGATATATACTTTTTCTGAGAAGTTTAGAAAAGATGCCACATTTAAGATTTCCGGGTGATGACGATCGATAGGTATAACGGTCCGACAAAAAGAACCCAAGAGACGACGCGTAGAGAACGGTTCTATAGAAATAAGCTTGATCACCTTTTTGTCATTTACCGTGGGTCGAAACGTCAGAGCGTCAACTTTTGTATAACCAAGAGAACTTAATGGAAAATCCACCCACTACTCGCTCAGTCTCCTGAATTGGGTATGAGCCACCGTCAGTGGTCATCAACATCAGCAACCTAACAGTCCATGGACCGAAGCCGAGAAAAGAAACCGCGCGCTAATGTTCAGCCCTTCGTGGTATTTATTCTTTTAAATGCGAAGCATTTCTTAGCGAACCACAGGCACTTTGGCCGTTTCTATCTACGTATCTATCTATCTATCTATCTAGCCGCCTACGTCTGGGCGCTCTCCTGGTCGTCTCCATAATTTGTAATATACCAAAATTGGCACAGCAGGGGATCAGTGTATTACGAACATGATTCACTGGTCATGACAAGAATAACGCAAAATACCTGTCACGTACGTCATGAAACCCTTTCTCTCAGTCACGTGTGGCACATACCCGCATACCAAAGTTCATGTTATGCGGGTATGTGCCACAGGTGATACAGAGTTTCAACCAACACAGTAACCACGAAGACAAACCCACTGACAGGCAAGGAGAGTGACAATAATAATATTTGTCGGGGTTTCATGCCCCAAAACCAGACGCCGTAGCGGTGGGCTCCGGAAATTTTGCCCATCTGGTATTCTTTACCGTGTACCGAGATCGCACAGTGCACGGGCATCTAGCATTTTGCCTCCATCGAAATTGGACCGGCCACAGCCGGTATCGAACCTGTGACCTTCGAGTCAGCAGCCGCGCACCGTAACCGCTACACCACCGCGGCTGACGCAAGGAAAGCGAGGAAGCTGATGACAGAACACCGCTGGAAGACGCTCAACTACCATCCACTCGTACTCGTGGTCCGCAACGTGGACCACGTGGATCACGCAAAAACCGGGATCAATGCTTCCTGTAATAAATCTGCCCAGAGAACCAGGCCTCTCATCATTACCGGTGACTTCAACATTGATTTATCAAGACCCAACAACGCCTGGTTTTTCTACTGCGTGAAAGACGGCTTGGATGTGGACAGGGCATCAAAAGACCTCGCTGCCACATTAAACGACAGGAGGCATCATAGCTCATTTCATCGTAAGATGCATCCAGGATATCCACCAGCTCTACTTTACCTCGGACTTCACTGCACTTAGACTCCTCGTAGCCGCGATCACGAACTGATCTGATTAACAAGTCCGGTCCAGCTGCTGGTGCTGACTGATCATGGTGATGATGACCTTGTTCAAGAACTGTAAGAACCCCTTTCACACATGCACACGGGTTCGTGAAACATGCGTGCGTTCTCCGTCATAACGCACAACTATAAAAACTGTAACAACTGCAACTGTGACTGTAACGTACGTGCAGTGCACCTGCGCGCGCCACTTGGCTGTGTATATATCTAGGGAAACTTTCCTGCATGGAGCTTTTGCTTAGTTGCAAGTAACACCTGTCCTATGCATCTGTGTTAATTCTTTGTCTTGTTAGGATTCGCGCTATCCAGTATCGAAGCATATAAGCACTACATATCAGCTTACCGCGTCCGATGTTGGTAACACTCATTCTGCTGTTGGCATCGTTGCGCAACTGCATGTAAACAACTGGTTATATAATACATATGCGACTCCTCAACATATGAGTGTGCGTATGCCACTTCTACATTTCTCTAGCATCATTCCGTAACGTTTCGCTCAATGTGAAAAATTACGCCACAGTCACAATCCCGCGCATACTTCGCATAACATCGATTCCCACGGTACGTGGGTTCTGCCGAATTTTTTTTGTCTGACCTTTTTCTTTAAATCTTGTTTCCTTATTTCAATAGCAAGTTATCGCTAAGCTATTGATTTCTGAACGTACTCTTTCATGAAGCTTACTAATTTCCTAAACAAGGCACCGTGAGATTCATGGCCAATCCCCCGAGGTGGGTTGCGCCAAGTACCTGAGGAGCAACTAACCAACCAACATGCGTGGTTTTTCAGAGTCGTGTATCAGTTATCACTCAAACCGGTGTTGTTCTGTCCACCTTGCAGCTTCAAGGAAACCCTTCGAGTATAAACACTCCGCGTGGCCCCCGAAGTAGCGGCGTTCTATGGTAAGTTGGTTGCATGGTTGTCGCGCAGTCTTCATCGCTATCATTCCTTTAGTCGTGCTGCTGCACTTGTGCGCGCATACAAGTGAAGACAGAAAGCCTAGCCACGCAGGTGCACGTCTCCGCCTGTACGTTATCTAAATGACGCCAATTCCTGATAACCGACCACAGTGGGCCGTCACGTTGTGTATACATCTGGCCTGGCGTCCACGCGGAATTTACCACTCCTCCAGCGCGTTTCAAGGCTAAAGTTAGCAACCACTGATAAGAAAGTATCGTGTGTCATTAGCATCTCACACGATGATGTATATATAAATTCAACAGCTGTTTGCAAACTATTCAGTCCCATCGTTACAATGCGGTTCTCTTCAACGCTTACCACCCACGGTGGTCTAGTGCAAAGGCTCTCAAATGGAGGTCCGCGGAGCCATTTTTGGGGGGTTCGCGAAATCCATCGTCGAAAAAAAAAAAAAAAAAGAAACGCTTTTGGAGGCACACTATCCCGTGACAGAGGCCCCTTCTTACTTTTGGTCTGCTTCACCGCATGACACTTGTGCGTTGCGGCAGAGCTGACTTATGCTTCCCTTTCTTCATGCGATGGCTGTAAAGCTCTTGTTGCACTTTGCTACGACATATGCACGCCAGCATACTTTTTCTAGGCTTGAATACTTGAAGAGGAAACATAGCTAGAAGGAGGTCGAATGCGGTTGCAGACCGCACAACTTAGTCGCAAGCTGTTGAGATAGAATTGGCGTGGTCCTTTAGCTTGACCATTCTTTGCCAGGGAGAAATAAAAGGCACCTATTTGACGCTGCATGTTGTGTTAATTTATGACCCTCCCCCCTTTTCTCTCTCCGCAAGGGGTCCCTAATCACACCCACCGGTCCGCAAGGGGTCCTCGAAACAACCATGGCTGAGAACACTGGTCTAGTGATTATGGTGCACGACTGCCGGCGCAAAGGTCACGGAATCGAATCCCGGCCGCGGCGGCCGCATTTTCCATGTAAGCGAAAATGCTTGAGGCCCGTGTACTAACTCTATTTAGATTTAGGTGCACGTTAAATAATCTCAGGTGGTCGAAATTTCCGGAGCCCTCCACTACGGCGTCCCTCATAATCATATCGTGGTTTATGAACGTTAAACCCCAACAATTACATATTATTACCTTGAACGCTTAGACAAAGAAGGAAGGTGATCGAACAGGACCTTCCAAGCTCCTGTGTTTCTTATAATTACGGCATGACTTTAAGGATGAGTGTTAAACTGACTTAAACAAAATAATTATAACTTCGAGAGCAGTTTCGTACGACCCTTTCATAACTGATGGCTTTCATTAGTTCGTGTTTTCTGCGAAAATCAGTATAGTCGGCGCCATCTAAAGTCGCCGTCCAATAGCTCCTAAGCAGCAGATATGAAGAAACAGCGAAGGAATCATTAAGAACAACTGTAAAATTGTATAAAGATGGCAAGAATTACTTCCAAAAAGTAAT
Organism: Rhipicephalus sanguineus; assembly: GCF_013339695.2. Classification (NCBI taxonomy): domain Eukaryota; kingdom Metazoa; phylum Arthropoda; class Arachnida; order Ixodida; family Ixodidae; genus Rhipicephalus; species Rhipicephalus sanguineus. The sequence goes on from NC_051178.1 coordinate 135,230,517, forward strand.
TTAATTACAATACTAATTACTTTTCAAGAATTTTTCTAAATGTAACGAGATTGCAAGTACTGAAATTAGTTTGAAATTTGTTGAACAAAAGTTCACCATTCGATCGTGCGCAACTCATGTACACTTTATTTACACCTCACATGCACTGAAATCTCCGAGATCTTTGTTCAACTTCCCACACTTGAGGTTTGGCACTCAGATTAACTTGTCTTATTTTTACTTATACTCGGTAACTTTTTTATGCCATAAGGAAGCGGGCACGCTATATTTTATTCAAAGGTGATTGAGAAAGTATATAGTAATTTACTTGAAATTACTCGCTTGAAGTAATTCATTAATTACTGAATTCATAGGCGTGCGCACAGGGGGGGCGGCAGGGGGGCGGCCGCCCCCCCTAATCACCTAGGAGGGGGGCGCGAAATCTGCCCCGTACATTGACCCTTCTTGTCACTTAAGAGGGGGGGGGGGGCGCGTGCGATGAACCTTCGCCCCCCCCCCTTATGGGGAACGCTGCGCACGCCTATGACTGAATTACCAGCCCACAAAAGTAATTAATTACATTACTCATTACAGCGAAAAGTAAGTTAATCCCTTTAATTTCATTACTGCCAATTCTCACCTGTACAGAAGAAAAACGCCCCTCAAACCTCTGCAAGTGCCCTCCACCCCAAGCCTTTCACAGGCCATCCATTTGCCGATAACCTGCGGCGGAGACACGATTGCACCGTTAAAAGAGAGTATTGTTTCCCGTCTGCAGCTCTTATCTGTTAAAGAGATAGCGAAGATACCGAGAACCGCGACAGCGCAGCTTACTGAGGCATCAAACGCGTAGTTCGCGTATGCGATTCGTGCTTTGTACATAACGCTTGGTTTCGCCGAGAAACTGAGATCTGCGGAAGATAAGGAACGTCTTCGATCGCAATCGTCATCGAAGATAGGAGGCTGGATTGAACAGCGCTGCCTTGTTTGGTGATTAGAGAGCGCAAAAATGAAGTTTGCCTTGTTGGCGCTGTGTGCGCTGTGCAACGGCGCTCATGCGTGGTTCGGGGCCTCCATGCGAAGGCTCTACAATGGGTGAGTACAAGATTGCGAAGGCCTCAGGCACGTAGGCAAGGGGGGGGCCCGGGGGGCCCGCCCCCCCCCCCCGAAATTCGTCTAACCTTTTATATTTCCGGGCCACTTTTTCTTCTTTTTGCCATGGAAAGACTTTCTTTCGAACAATGAGGCCTCGGGCCCCCCCCCCCCCCCCGAAAAAAAATCCTAGCTACGTGCCTGGAAGGCCTTTATTTTTTTCTACGGCGACAACCTTTAAATGGTCACTAAAGGTTAGTGTTAAGCTAAGTTGTAGTGATTAGTGTGTCGCGTTTCTGTAATACATAGCAAAACGGCCGTTCTTGTCTTCAGGAGGCACGTTACAAGCCCCAAGATAACAAGAAACAAAGCAGCAGGCGACGCCATCTTACAGTTCTCGCGTCAATTCGCGATGGCGTCAGTGCAACACCGCAGCGACATATGCAACAACACTTGAAAACATATTCAGCGCTAGCAGACAATGACGTATAAGAGAGATTACTTCAGCAACCTTATTTCCAGGAAGTATCAACATTTTTATCAGCCACATCAGTCCAATAACTTGCCAACCATAAAGGCTGTCTCCTTATTTAACAGGTCAATTGATGGGGCACTAACACACGTGTTACTGTTGCGAAATATAGCTTGGTCTTCAATACTGGTGTCGTCTCTCTTACGTCCTTGTCTAGCGCTGAATATGTTTTCGAATTGTGTTAACCAATACGCCCAAAAATGGCAATGCTGTAACAACATGCTTTAAGTTATGTGTTATAATAATAATAATAATAATAATAATAATAATAATAATAATAATAATAATAATAATAATAATAATAATAATAATAATAATAATAATAATAATAATAATAATAATAATAATTACTGGATTTCTACGTGCCAAAACGACGACAGCATTACGAGGCACGCCGTAGTAGAGGACTCCGGTTTAGGTTCGACCATGTGGTGTTCTTTAGCGTGCGCCTACATCTAAGCACACGGGTGTGTACATTGCATTTCACCCCCATCGAGATGCGCTTAGCAGCGCTGCGCCTTACCTGAAGTGCTTTGTTTAGCGATAAAAGATGCGAATGTGTTTTAAAGGAACCAAGTACTCCTTAAAGGGACATTAAAAAGGCTTTTCTCGTATTAGTAAATTAATGCTTCACAATACCAAAATCAGCACGCTTGCCGAGAGAAGACGCTTGGTAAGCGAGAAAACGCGCAAAAAATAAAATGCTGGTGGCGACAACACCCTGAGGTTCCCGCACCAATCGCCGTGACGTCATAGATTTTTTACGGCGTCTACTAAGGCCTACGTAAGTACATTGTCCTCTGAAGGGATAGAGACTTAGCATACCAAGTTTCAGGACATTTCGCTCAACTAATGCCGCAAAAAAAATAATTATTGTTTGAAATTCGTGACGCCACGTGCGAAGATTTCGGCGCGAAATTTAAGAATGAAGCTTTGACCTTGATTTTCTCTTCTGTTGATAAACTTATGATGGTGAAATTAACGACAGTAGAGTTTTCAGAGTACAATTTAACAGTATCAACATATCCATTGTTTCACTTTAGTGTCCCTTTAAGCAATTTCTGGAATGTTATAAGGTGTCTAAACAGTTTAAACACGAGACATGTAGCATGCTTGTACAGCTTACCGGAAGGAAAAACCGAAACACGGGCGTCTTATCGTTAGCAAGAACGCTCCCAGAGGCTGCCTTGAATGCAATGCCACCGACTATATCTTTGCGCGTGCACACAACCGCAGGCCGGACAGCGTCCGCAGGGCAACTTCCCAGCTGGACGACGTAGGCGAACCACTCTTCCTGACTCCGCTCATCGAGGCTGGTCTGCTGAACGAGGCGCGATACCTCAGCCGTGTCGGTTCGCTCGGGGACGTGCAAGACTTCCCAGGTCACTCAGGATTCCTTACGGTCAACAAGTCATGCAACAGTAACCTGTTCTTTTGGTTCTTCCCGGCCAAGGTATGTATACGTACGCTGCTGAAAGCTACCATGTGTCTGTATAGGCGCGCGTATGGTTCTCCATTAGTGGGGGGCAAATTCCCCCCCGCCCTCCCACCTGGTTGGTCGAGTCCGAAAGAAAAGACGCTCCGCAACGGATGCAAAAAACGAAAATGAAGCTGTTGCCGCGTAGTTTAGCATTATGAAAATGAAGGGATGACATACTTCTCACAACGGGCTGTCATTGGTCCCCGGCATTTTCGGAGGTAAAGAGAGAGAGAATAAAACATTTATTTCAAACAAGTTGAGTCTCTAGTGGTTGGACCTCCTAGTCCGGAAGACCATTGGCTCTTGCCGCCGTCCGGGCTCGGTCGACCAGTGCTTGTTGCTGCCCTGGGTAGGACCTGGACAGGGTCGCCTCCCACTCGACTAATGTAGGACTAATGTGTTGGGATTCTCTTGGCACTCCCAGACCATATGGAATAAGGTGGCCGTCTGGGGACAAAATTTACATTGCAGATTGTACGCCGAGGGATCTATTTTGGACAATATATAAGGATTTGGAAAAGATAATGATTGTAATCGTCGCCACGCGACCTGCGTTTGCCTTATCTAATTTAGGATCAGGTGGGGGTAGAGTGCGTCTACTCAGCCTAATGTGTTGCAGGATATCTGTATAGGGAAGGAGGGGCTGGGGGTCGTCCTGGTCAGCGAGAAGTTGCGTTGTGGAGGAAGCAGCGGAGGTCCGGTGTAAGAGTTCGCGGGCGGAGGCGTGAGCAAGCTCATTGCCTCGAACTCCTGCGTGCTCTGGTACCCATAACAGCTGTATCCACTGACCCTCTTGACGAGTGGCCGCATCCTGCTGCAGTATTGAATGCGCTAAGCGACCGACTTGACCTCTTGCGAAATTACGATACGCCGCCCGGGAATCCGTGAGGACAAAGGTGGCTTTTGTATTACGCATGGCTAAGGCTATACCGGCTTCTTCCATGGCTGTAATGTCGATTCCGGTAGCCGAGACGCAGTCCACGACCTGTCCCCTGTTTACCACGGCTGCCGTGGTGCGGTTGTGCAGGGGTCCGGCGGCATCTACAAAGAAGGCATCTTCACAATCCGAATATTTGTTGTATCATTTTGGCTCTGGCAGCTCGCCTGTTTTCGTGGTGGACGGGGTGCATATTACGTGGCAAAGGGCGAATACTGACTTCCTTCTGCCATTCTGGTGGTAGTGACAGTTTATGGGCGACCTGAATTGGCGGATTGATGCCGACGGCGTCTAGCATGGCGCGACCCGCTTTCGTACGAGCGAGTCGTATAACTTGGTTAGTGCGATGTGCTTCAAAGAGCTCTGAGGCTGTATTATAGATGCCCATCGTAAGCAGTCGGTCATTCATGGCCAATGGTGGTAGATTAAGAGCTTTCCGATATGACGTTCGTAGGAGGCGGTCTAAGTTGAGTTCATCTTTTTTCAGGATGCGCAGGTACGGGAAGCTATAAGTGACACGACTGATCACAAAGGCCTGTACAAGACGCAGTATGTCCGCCTCCTTCATGCCACGGGGTCGATTGGCAATTCTAGATAACATTTGGGAGATATTGGTACAGGTATTACGGAGTCTTTGAATTGCTGCCTTGTTGTTGCCCTGATTATTAATGTGTGCTCCGAGGACGCGGATGGTTTCCACTTCCTTGACCGGGGATTGAGCAAGTTGTACATTCAAAGGAATGTGGTTGCCACGTTGCCTAAATACCAGCAATTCTGACTTAGTGGGGGAGCAGCGAAGTCCACATGTCCGACCGATGCGTTCCACAGTATCCGCAGCCCGTTGAAGCGCATCTTCCATTTGTCCCATGCTGCCGGTGTTGGTCCCTATAGTAACATCATCAGCGTATATTGCGTGCTTGATTCCGGGTATCTCGTTGAGTGCCCTAGGAAAATCCTGTAATGCTATATTAAATAACAGTGGCGAGAGTACTGCCCCTTGCGGTGTTCCAGAGTCTCCCGTTGTGATGGGGGCTGATTTAGCGTTTTCGGAGGTAAAGGAAGGAAGCAAATAGTTCTTTCAATGCAACGTCACGTGTCCTCGGCCGCCATTGTCGTCAAAAAACATGTGTGGCCTTAACCGTGCACATAAAAAAAAATGACAAAGGTCCGACTGACTAAACGCATGGGGCAGAATTGGCGCCCCCCTTTAGATGATAGTGTAGGAGATCCCTTCCTGCGCACGCTTGTGTGTGTCTGTCAATTGTTTGCCCATCCACTACCGCCTGGTTCCGCCTCCAGGAGAACCCAGAGAAGGCGCCAGTGGTTCTGTGGCTTCAAGGCGGTCCGGGCGGCTCCTCTCTGTTCGGACTGTTCGTGGAGCACGGGCCGTACCTCGTCGCTAAGGGTGGCGTGCCACAGCTTCGCGACACTACGTGGGCTCAGCGTTACTCGATGCTGTACATCGACAACCCGGTCGGGGCCGGCTTTAGCTTCACCCAGGACGACCGAGGCTACGCTCGCAACGAGGAGGACGTCGGCCGGGACCTGCACGAGGCCCTGCAGCAGTTCTTCACGCTTTTCGACGAATACGCGGCTAACGACTTCTATGCAACAGGAGAGTCGTACGCAGGTGAGTTGGCGTTGCAGTGCTTGTGTGCCCTTATGGACTTAATTGAGAACATTCTTTCTATGATTTTGCGTGCCAAAACAACAATATGATTACGGGGCACGCCGTAGGAAATGGGGGGAGGGGGGGCACAGGATTAATTTCTACCACGTGGGGTTCTTTAACGTGTACCTACATCTAAGTCCACAGGCGTTCTAACACTTCTCCCCCATCGAAATGCGGCCACCGGGGCCGGGAATCGAACCTGCGTCCTCGAGCTTAGCTGCACGACCCCTAAACTGCCAAGATATCGCGCGCGGGTTGACGGAGAACGTGAGGACGATATTCGCAAATTAAGAAAGCATATGAAACGTGCATTGCAGTATATACAATCTTCTTTTCATCAACCGGTTCTGAATATGGGTGATATTAGTGTTTTGACATGTTCATTTCCTCTCCATGAAGCTTTCCTCCGGGTTCTAAGATATGTTCTGTCATTGACATATACATAAGACTGACCGCAATGTGCGTCATGCAGCGCTTAAACAACCCTGTACCACTTTGAATGTTTTCCTATAAAGGTATGTATAAATACATGTGATTTGCATGCTTTCGTATGCATAAAGACATATGAGAGCTTGGGAGACGTTGCATAAATGCAGCTTCGTGAATATCACTCCAGTTGCATGGGCGCTTGTGCTCTGGTTACAGGTAAATACGTGCCGGCAATCGCGCACGCCATCGACACAGCCGTGGCGCCCAGGGTCAAGATCAACTTGCGTGGCGTCGCGATCGGAGACGGAATGGTCGACCCAGAGACCATGCTCGATTACGCCGACTTCCTTTACCAGGTCGGCCTCGCAGACCGACGACAAGCCGACCACATACGCTCCGAGACTACCCGGGCCGTCATCTACATCAAGGAGGGACGGTACATGGACGCGTTTCTCGTCCTCGATAAGTTCATAAACATTGACACTCTCTTTCAGCCATCGTACTTCAAGAACATAACCGGGTCAGACTCGCACTATAACTTCCTGTTGTCCAAGAATCCCGAGTTCTTCGACTATTACCAGTCATTCGTCGACTCGCCCGCCGTGCGCAAGGCCATCCACGTGGGTAACGTGACCTTCAGCAACGGAGACGCCACCGAGAAGCATCTTCGGGAGGACGTCATGCAGTCCGTCAAGCCGTGGCTCGCGTCGCTCATGGACAAGCCGCAGTTCAAGGTGCTCATATACAACGGCCAACTGGACATCATCATCGCGTACCCTCTGACGGACAACTTCGTCAGCACCATCCCGTGGTCGGGCAAGGAAGCTTTCGAGAAGGCCGAACGTAAGATTTGGAAGAGGACGGACGGAAACGGCGTCGCAGGTTACGTCCGCAAGGTGGCAAACTTCACGCAGGTTCTTGTGAGGAATGCCGGTCACATCTTGCCTTACGACCAGCCTGAGGTTGCGCTCGACCTAATCACACGATTCATCGACGATAAGCCCTTTGATGCGTGAGATGTCCCCATACCCCAAGGATATATCGTTCGATCAGTACATTTATTTGGCGTAATTGTATGTAAATGAAGCGGAAAGTGAAGGGAATCTAAATAAAGCATGAATAGCGACGCTAAATGAAGCCGAAGAGTGGCTTTCAGTCAGCGACTTGCACAGTTTGTACGAACACTGACCGATGCGAATGCAGTTACTAATATGCGAACCTTCGACAGCAATTCACTAGTGATGCCCGCAGCAATCGGAGCTACATTTCAGGTAAGAATGAATGAATGAATGTTAGTGTTTTCTTTTCTTCTTACTTTTTAATTACGTTGGGATTCGTGTATGCGCAGAAGAAGTAGACTTAACAGCGTGAGTCCCAAACCAACACTGGCTTATTTTCTTTCTCTTTCAACGGTCCCCTCACCACTGGTGGAGTGGTTCTGGCCGGTTCCATGGATGGATGGATGTATGCTATGAGCGTCCCGTTTATAACGGGGCGGTGACAAGTGTGCCACCAGGCTCGAAAAAAAAAAAACAAAAAAAACTTTACTCTTTTTTTTTCTTAGCGTTGGCCTAGTGTCTTTACTTCAATTAAAACTATTTTACTCCAGAAAAAAAAAAAAAACTTAAGTTTTCAGCTCCGTTCTGTGCCCTTTACGGCCAGAATGTCCTTATTTTTTTTCCCCAATATTTATTTTTGTCCTTTCTCTCTAGTTTTCTGCCACCAATACTCTAACCGTCTCTTACTTATTTCAATCGCGGGTGGGTTCAGCTTTCCATTGTCTCTAAAACCCAAGGCGTCATGTAGGCTCGTGCCCAAACGTACACCTGGGTGGATGTCTCCACATTCAATCAGAACATGCTCCGCCGTTCCTTATCTTCCCCGCAGCACGTGCATTTTCTTCTTCTTACTGAATCTCGCTTTATAACTACCGTTCTAAGGCAACCCGATCTCGCTTCAAACAGTAAAGCGCTTCCCATTGAATTGTCGTAAAAATGCCTCCCTCCTTATTTCATTTTTGCCCTTTCGGTAGTTACTCAAAGCCGGTTTTTTCTCCACAGCTGCCATCCAGTAAATCCTCTCCGCCTCTCTGATTTTTCGCTTAATGCTCTTTGTTGACATACTGCTTACACTACCAGCCGTATATTTACTAGTGAGCCTCCTAGTTCTTTTTCTCCACTGTGTGTCCACGCTCTTCCTATACAAGTAACGGAACACCTCTGCCCATCTACTCTCCTTCATATTCCTTAGCCTTTCTTCGAACCTTATTTTGCTCTGAGCCTCCCTCGCCTCAAAACCTGCCCATCCCATATCGCCCTTTACAGCCTCATTTGTCGTCTTCCCGTGAGCACCCAACGCGAGGCGTCCCACAGTCCTTTGATTTATATCCATTCCCGATTGCACCTCTGCCCTCATGCACACCACTGAGTTCCCAAAAGTAAGCCCCGGAACCATTACATCTTTCCACAGACCTCGAAGCACCTCGTACCTATTGTATCCCCACAATGCTCTGTGCTCCATTATTGCAGCATTCCTCTTTCCTTTTGCTGCTGAGGCTTTTTCCTGTACCTCCATGTACCTGTCACCCTCATTTATCCATACTCCGAGGTACAAGTATTCGCTCACCCTCGGTATTTCTTGGCCCTGTATTAACACCGCCTGATCACAAGGGTCATTGAATACCATCAATCCACATTTTGTTACACTAAATCCTAGTCCCAGAGCTTCCCCTTCCCTTCCGCATATGTCCGCCAGCTGCTGTATATCCTCTCGACTGTCAGCAAATAAGACAATATCGTCAGCATAAAATAATCCTGGAAGCTTCTGCTCAATCATCACGCCGCCCTGTTTGTGTGACAGATTAAAACCAAAGTTGCTACCTTCTAGCGCTTTTTCCATATTCACCATGTACAGCATGAATAACAGCGGGGACAAAGGACATCCCTGTCTCAGCCCCTTGCTAATCTCAACGTTCTCTTTGCTACTCATTCCTTCCCATTCTATGCAAACTGTATTTTCTCGGTATATCTCCCTCAAAAGCTGTATACAGTCGTCGCCTATGCCCATTCCTTTCAATATATCGCACAAAATTTCCTGATTAACGTTGTCGTACGCCCCAGTGATGTCTAGAAAAGCCATGTACAAGGGCCTATTTTCTATTTTAGATATTTCTATACACTGAGTGAGAACAAACAGGTTATCGTCTAACCGCCTGTCGACTCGAAATCCATTCTGGAGTTGTCCCAAAATATCGTTGTGTTCTGCCCACTTTTCTATTTTCATTTTTACTGCTTGCATCGCCAACCTGTATAGTACCGATGTAGTGGTTAGCGGTCTATACGAGCGAATGTTATCCTTCTCACCCTTGCCTTTATAGATTAAGTTCATTCTACCTTTTCACCAACTATCCGGTATTTGCCTGTCCTTTAAGCATTTTTCTACAGCTTTCAGCAGTGCTTCTTTAGTGCTATTTCCTAGTTCGTTAATGAGGCTAACGGGAATCCCATCTAAACCCGCGGCAGTGCGCTTTAGAATTTTTCTTTCAGCCTTTTTCCAATTGAACTTCTCCAGCACTAGCTCTTCCTCGGTTGCTCTCTCCGCCACACTTTTACTCACCGGGGAAATCCCCTGGACGCTCTTTTTAAACTAATCGACTGTTACCTTTCGAATGTAACCTAGCGCTTCGTACCCTTCCAATTGATTTCCTCCTTCATCGAGAATATGTTGTTGCGTTGTGACAGACTTCCTACCTAGCGCCCGAGTTCCGCCCGAGTGCGCGCCATCTCGTGGCCGCTACAACTACAAAAAGCAGCACTGGCAGCACTTCCATAAAGACATATCGGACGCGTAAGGGTAATACGTATACTGCGGCGAAGGGCACTTAAAGGTGTCCTTTGTCAGTCATTTGCTGTCGCTGTGAACGAGTTCTCAGGAGGAAGGTGGTGGGGTGGGGGTGCAGGTACGTCCTGTTTAGACAAATCCTGCGTTGATCGATGCGCTTTGCAATGGAAGCGAGAAACATGCACCGTTTTACAAAGACCTAAAACGAGCGGAAGAAAACAAGACAATGTGAGCATGTGTTGTGCTAATATAGCCACATCTAGTAAGTAAACAGTAATTCGCAAGACAAATAGTTTAAACTGAGAAAACAGTACTATTAATTATGCGTACAGTACAGATAACCGAGAGTGCATAGTATAATCAACGACACATGTGCGGATTTACCTTAGAAACAGGCAGTCTGCGGCAGCATGGGACGTATTGAGATTGTACGAGACAAAGGAAATAGAAAGAAAAGGCCTTTAAACACATCAATTATGGAAGAAACAAAATAAAGTAGATCGATTGATCGATCAATCGATCAATCAATCAATCAATCAATCAATCAATCAATCAATCAATCAATCAATCAATCAATCAATCAGCCATCGGTGACTGAAGGGCACAAGATTAAATCATATACCCGAACAGTACTTCGTGACAGAAATGAGTAACGCATGGGAGTCTACTAAAGAACAGATTCAACTACACTTAGTAATATACGTTCCATCTCATTGTTTCACCGTGCGTCCATTAAACGTGAGTGCCCCCACGGCCCCAGGCCTTCGCAAAACGACTCCCCACAGGCCCATGCATGTTGATGCAAGCACTTACGGACATATATCCACTTCAGGCAGGGCTCACGTGTTAGCCATTCGCCGATACCGGCGGCTGAGAGTCGAGATATAGCTCACGCCTCTTTACTCATGCAGCAGTCTTTATCGGTAAGGACGATAAGGGAAACAACGACGGCCACGACGCGGCACTCCATGCATCTGATCCTCAAGCTCATACGCGTGTAAAGTTTGTAGGACTGCCTGATTTCGTTGCGAAACTGCGTTCTTCCAACGAACTGGAATACTTTCGCCGCTAGCGTCGAGTGATCGTTGACGCAAAACCACTGTGAACCGTCGCTGCCCTGTGAGCTGAACACTCGAAGATGAAGCTTGCCTTGTTGGTGCTGTGTGTGCCGATCGCAGGCGCTCAGGCATGGTTCGGTTCCCCAATGCGCAGGCTGTACAATGGGTGAGTAAACATTTCTTAGTACATTATTTTCATCAGCGCCTAAAGCAAGAAGCCTTACACCAAAACAGGAATCTCTGTTGTCCACGCATCATTTTCTAAAACTATCGTCAAGTACAACGACAAACTTCCCTCGGGCTTCACCACTGCATCTAAACCACCGATGCCCCCTTGGTGTTTTATTCGACCCACAGTTCAACTCAGTGTACCAGGGATCCGGAAAAAATCTGAGCTGTCGTCACCTGTGTTGAAACAACTGTCTCTGCTTCTTTTGTACGAGAAGTATGCGGACAGTGTACATATATATACAGATGGTTCCACAAACATCCAGTGTTCGTCCGGTGCGGTGGTTGTCCCAGCAAGAGCTATTACCATCAGCTTTAGGACCGACCACTCCACGACGTCGACAGCTGCGGAACTAGCTGCTCTGCGCGCTGCACTTTGTTTGGTTAATCGGGAACCACTTCAACATTGGTCTGTCTTCAGCGACTCAAAGGCAGCCCTACAATCTGTGCTATCTGCTCTGCGTCGCGGGCCATATGAACAGCTCGTATTTGAAATTCGAGGTCTTCTCCACACTTCGTATGAGAAAGGGCACCACGTGACGTTTCAATGGCTGGCAAGTCACTGCGGCGTCATAGGGAACGAACAGGCCGATAATGCCGCTCGGACAGCTCATGAAAGCACACAGGAAGATACCATCCCACTTTCAAGGTCTGACGCTGCCAGCAGTCTTCGAGGCCTTGCACAGGAGATCACGCTCGCTCTATGGTGCCCACCAAGCAGCCAAACCAACCGGACTAATCGTCAACGCCACCTGTCCTCTTTGATGCATATCTGTATGCCAACTGGACTCCGCCGAAGAGAGGCCACACTGCTTTATCGCTTGTGGCTAGGGGTGGCATTTACGAAATCCTATTCCTTTCGAATTGGAATGGCCGACAACGCTCTCTGCGATGCCTGTCGTTGCGAGGAGACGCTACACCACGTCCTGTGCGACTGTCCGGTATATAATGCTCAGAGACAGTCATTGACGTCCGTTCTAGCGCGCCTTGATAGTAGACCAATGTCTGTTCAAACAATACTTGCATGTTGTCAACAGAAGACATCACAACTGAAGGCGACGAAGGCACTGCTGAGGTTTTTGAGAGCGACGAACTTGGCCAAGCGCCTGTGACAGAAATGTCGCGTACCACGCAGAAGTGACCAACTACCACGCAAGAGTGACCGACTGTTTCTATGTGTGCTATGCTACCACGCAAGAGTGACCGACTGATTCTATGTGTGCTGTGTCATGTGCTATCTTTCTATCTTTCTCTCTCTCTTTCCTCTCCATCTTTAAGTCTCCCCCACCCTGTCCCCATGTGTAGGGTAGCAAACCGGTTGTCCTATACTGGTTAACCTCCCTGCCTTTCCTTCTCTACTATTTCTTCTCTCTCTCTGTTGTCCTCAAGGGATGCGATATGGCTTTTTTTTTCTAATCGACTGAGCCTGCGGGCAGAAAGGAGGCATCCCCATTTTAACGTACTGTTTTTTTTCTTTTTTTTCTTCACTAGTGCAAGGTATTTTCTTAAAGTCCACCTGATCACCTTTCCTCATAATTGTTTGGTTTCCTCCCTCTTTATCAATCTCGCAGTTGACCCCAGAAGAAAAGAAAATCTCAACAGGGAGTACATACTAGATGTATTATATGTGGGAGGGCGATCGTCACCACTGAACAAACAACTGCAAGCCGGATGGCAATTGGAAACCGCATGTCGGCCAAATAGCAATACACAATGTACAAATTGTATTTATTAGCGTCCAACATAGATGCCACTACTTCTATCGAAGCAACGTAAGCTTTATTGTCAAATCAATGAGATTCGAGTCCGGCGTCTTTTTAGTGGGCCTGGGCACCCACCGCTATGGAGACTCGTTTTATTTTCGTGATATGAACGATTCCCATGAAAGAGGGATGAACCATAATCTTTTTTCTACGTAACGCGGTCTTGTTGGCATTAACGCATACGCGCTGATTTCTTCGCTCGCAATGGATCGCCAATGCATATACACTATATCCTCACAAATGGATATTGCATACGTGGCGAGAGGAAACGGAGCGGGAAGAACAATACTGCCACTGTCGATTGTTTCACACGAGTCACGACGTCAGCGAGCTGTGACCTCAAAAAATTTCCGGTTGTTATCAGCACGCTATCCCTCCCTCTAAAAAGAAAAGAAAACAGTGCCTTTATGTTGGCTTAGCGTGCCTCCGGAACAGATACTAATAGTTAATTAATTTATTTCCGTAATGTACAGCTACAACGACGTGAAAACTTGAGCTTGACATTAGAGTGAAGTGTACGCTTCTGTTTTGCTATCTGCAGCTCGTCGTTGTCTTTCTTCGCTTATATACGCAGCGGAAAAAAAAAAACGCAAGCATGCCAAACCTCCTATTTGCAAAGGGGCAGATGGAATGGTGTTACCGGAAGTAAACACGGAAGTTGTCACAAGCCAGGATAGTTCTTAGAGGATACGTGAGAGCATATATCTCAGCCTATTCCCCCTATTTACTCTCATACTACGAGCACTGGCTGGTACTGAATAATGCTGGCTCGTGTTGGTTAAACTATGACTATATAATATATAATATCAACTATAGTGCTGACTAGAGTTGGCTAAATGACGGAAAATATCGTGAAGTGTTAACTAATGTTGACTAGTTTGGTTACTAATGTTACCTAAAGCAAGGCTAGTTAAGCAAGGCGGTAGGAATACCGGGCTAGTAGGTATTTCATGATTGCATAAACCTCGCGGAAGGGACACAAAAACAAGAGACCGACGAAAACTGGGGCGTTACCTAATACCGGTGCTATACAGTGCACTACTGATCGCGATCGAGTCCGGCCAGGGTCAAATTTCTCAACAGTAATTGGCTCGCATGTGCAGCTTGCGTAAAGGAACCAATCACGATCGCGAAATTCTATCCGGATCAGGCCCAGTCGCGATCAAAGGGGACCGTGTGACATCGGTATAAAGATCGCGAATTTTGGCTAAGCAGGTCAAACTGAATGATAATGCTCAATAGTGTTGGCTAATGTCGGCTTACGTCGGCTTATGTATAAAGCTATTATCAGCTGTTATGACAGCAACGCGGTCTTCATTCGATCTATGCAATGATGCTCCTTCACGTATGTGTATAGGCAATAAACTGAGTTGGTTCTGCCTGAAATACTTTTCTTCGTGCGTGCACCCGTAGACCAGACAGCGTCCGCAGAGCAGAGACGCAGCTGGGCGACGTGGGCGAGCCGCTCTTCCTGACTCCGCTCATCGAGGCTGGCCAGCTGGAGCGCGCGAGAAACCTCAGCCGCGTCGGTTCGCTCGGCGCTGTGCCGGACTTCCCGGGCTACTCGGGATTCCTCACAGTCAACAAGCAGTATGGAAGCAATCTCTTCTTCTGGTTCTTCCCGGCCAAGGTAAGTTTCCCAGAAAAACTCCGGCCCGAAGCTCCGTTAGATCGCGCGCGTCCAGGGGCGTAGCCAGGGGGGGGGGGGGGGGAGTTGAAACCCCCCTCCCCCGAAACGTTTCAATTGTGCTTGCGTACACATATACGCACACATACAAACGCACGCACGAACATACATAAAGTATGGTTGAACCCCCCCCCCCCCATCCCCACCCCCCGAAAAAAACTTCTGGCTACGCCCCTGCGCGCGTCGCAGGTATGACGAATGTGAGAGGAAGCTCCCGTACAGATGCAAAACACTGCGGCATTCGCGTGCACAAGTGAGCTATATAGAGAACACAGTTATTAACAGAAGATGATTTGGTTTCTTTCTGCTCTCTATGGTGCACGTTCCTTTGATAACTCTTTTTCTAATGTCGGTTACATATGCTCTGTATATATATACATCAGGTAGGCTGCATTCCTGATGCTGCGCAGGATTCACTGATGAACTGCACCATGGCGTGCGAACACAGTTCGGAAACGGCTGAAGAGTCTGTCTGCTTAAATATCGCGTTGACGGCATTATTTCGCGCGATGAGAGAGTTCAGAAACTTGGTTTTACTGAGATAGAGGCATGTAGCGATAGGGGAATGCAGCCGTCAAGACGGCAAAGGGTACAATCGCTGACTTCATCATCCTGAATACAATACGTATACTTCTTCGCAATAAGTTTATACTATGCTAGAGTAACGTTGGTGTTAAGATGTTGGCCAATATCGTCCATCGAATTCGACCGCAGAGTACACAGTATATGCGAATCTCCAATGTTAAGAATTTCCCACTTAGTGAGTCGAGTCAGTCGTTCAACGATCTGGAGCGAACCATCGCCAAACCAGCGGTGGTCACGTCAGGGCTATAGGATGTGGTGGTGCTGGGAATCATTACGCGCTTTGTGTTCTTTTGAGCACGGTCACTCCTTCTACGGCTGAGCTGCCTTCGAAACATTCGCCGTCGTGTTTTTCCTCAGCAGCACGCTATTTTCTCGAATGTCACTTACATCCGAATCACAACACTAAGCACAACAATCACAAGGCTCCATCACTGAAAAAGAAAGCAAAAAGCACTTCAATATAATGTAAGCTATCAGGCAAAACAACACGATGCTTAGTACAGTACTCGGATGCAGCTGTACAGACCTAAAGGGAGGTTCTAGGAGACAGAATGCGGAGTGCCCTGAGCACTACAGACAGCTGCATTTATTCTTAGCCTGTCTTCTCTCGTCAGCACAGCAGCCAACCAGAGCCAGCATTCTCACAGTAGCAGACCAATAGAGAGCGGGGCTCCAAACATCACTTGTGGCTTTGGCTCGGCTTGCAGGAAAATCCGGAGAAGGCACCTGTAGTTCTGTGGCTACAAGGTGGACCGGGAGGTTCCTCTCTGTTCGGACTGTTCGTGGAGCATGGGCCGTACCTCGTGGCTAAGGGTGGCGTACCAGAGCTTCGCGACACCACCTGGGCGCAGCGTTACTCGATGCTGTACATCGACAACCCCGTTGGTGCCGGCTTCAGCTTCACCCAGGACGACAACGGCTACGCTCGCAACGAGGAGGACGTCGGCCGGGACCTGCACGAGGCCCTGCAGCAGTTCTTCACGCTCTTTGACGAGTACGCGGCTAATGACTTCTACGCATCAGGGGAGTCGTACGCCGGTGAGTAACGCTTGTTCGTGCACACTTCTCCGGATAAGTGTTGAAAAGCGTATATACATATATATATATATATATATATATATATATATATATATATATATATATATATATATATATATATATATATATATATATATATATATATATATATATATATATATATATATATATATATATATATATATATATATATATATATATATATATATATATATATATATATATATATATATATATATATATATATATATATATATAGCATGGAGAATGTTACTGACCAGCGATCCATTTAACACATTTGGAGATTTATAACAGTTATACCGCCTTCATGTCATCTTTGAAAACCTATACCATTGCCGCTCTGCAACATATTTTCCAGAACAAATATACCCATCTACCAAGGAGATTTTTAGATGCGAAGTATCTTAAGGCGGAGCTTAATCCGGTGGTGGTGGTGGTGGTGGTGTGCGGCGTGACCGCCCTTACTGCGCATGAGCATGCCCTCTCCACGCACCTCCTCTCCACTCCCCTCTCCACTCACCCTCTCACCTTCCCCTCTCCACATACCCTCTCCCCTCCCCCTTTCCACTCTTCCTCTGAAACGCGGGCTAGACATGCCGAAATTCTCTCCTGCGCAACGCCGCGATGAGCTCGAGCGCATGCGCGTCCCCTCCCCTTCTCTCTCCTCTCCTACGCTGCCCCCTCTCGCCCGCCTGTCGACCGCGTTCCCCGCTCGCCCTGTGAGAATTAACGGCCAGGCTAGAGGGAAGATACGACTCGCGTAGCGTCCCTCTTCGCGTTCCACGACGCGAGGTCGGTAGCATGCCCAATGAACGCCAACGGAACTCGATCGTGCAAGTGCTCCGACTTCGCATCGCCTCATGGTCCCCTTTAGCGGGAGATGGTGTAATTTTTTTTATATATATGATGTCTTGTTTTACCAGCACTGAACGCGATATGTGAGCTTCACATTTGCGGGAGCACAGGTGGAGGGGTTTGCTCAGCAAGGAAATGAATGGATGTCTTGCCAGCTAAGTTGTGTCACAGCGTTCGACACCTCTTAAAACACAGATTACTGTGAAGTTCAGGTAGGTTACAACATCCCCACATGCCTTTGTGAATGCAAGAATGCCTTCTCCTTTGTTCTGAGGCGAAAGACGTGAATATGACGACAGACAAACGGAGATGCATGCACATACACACAGGGCGCCCTTTTTTTTTTGTCGTCGTCTTCGCGCCTTTGGTCTCAGAGTATGCTAAATGAATTCGTCCATTTATGTATGCTAGAAGCGCGTTGTTTGTCCATTTGCCTGGAGGGGGCGGCGAAACAGCCTGCGTCGACCAGTGGGTTAATTGGAGTGGGGGGTGGGTATTCAAACTTGTTGAATTGAGGGTGAGGTAAACAAAAAGCTCCGGCTTTGTTGTAATAAAAATTTAGAAGCTTCTGCAAGGATCATTCCACAACGTGTCTAGAACAAAATACAGCCTCTTACTGGAGATGCTTGAGGATGCGACCCCGTGTGGATTCCCTGGGTGGGACTTACGGCGCCTCTGGTCCATCTTGGTCCCTCTCCGTTCTGCAAGTTTAAATTCACGTTTTATCAAGCATAATAAAAAGTGATTTGTCTTTAGTTCTTTCTTGGGCAGTATATAGGATAGTGTTGCGATTAATGGTTCTGGCATGGAAGCGATGATGAAACAGCCGGAAACGTGGCGATCAAAATGTTCAGAGAGGGGAGCGGAGGCGCTGGGAGGAAGGTCGCAAACGTACGGTAACTCTAGTCTGATCTGCCAGGAGCCTTTTTTCCATGTCACTGTTAGTGCAGTGTGCCTTTCCCATGATGAATCCAGCCTGCATAAAGCTGCCATGAAGCAGCCATGAAGTGACAGGTGAGCTTCACAGCTTCACAATGACTCACAATGACTGGCAGCTTCACAATGACTCACAGGGAAGCGACATGCACACCACACTCAACAAAGTGCACTTGAATCAACCTCCCATGTGACACACGTTTGTCTCCTCGTTACAGGCAAGTATGTGCCGGCCATCGCTCACGCTATCGACACAGCCGTCTCACCCAGAGTCAAGATCAACCTGCGGGGCATCGCCATTGGGGACGGCATGATTGACCCGGAGACAATGTTCGACTATGCTGACTTCTTGTATCAAATTGGCCTCGTGGACCGGCGCCAGTCCGACTACATTCGCGCCGAGACTGCCCGGGCCGTGGACTACATCAAGCGAGGGCGATACCTGGACGCATTTCTCATCTTCGACAAGCTCATCAACGGCGACACCGTCTCTCAGCCGTCGTACTTCAAGAACGTCACGGGCCTCGACTTCTACTACAACTTCCTCCTCTCAAGAGAACCGGAGGGCTTCGGCAACTACCACGCCTTCGTCGACTCCCCTGCCGTCCGCCAGGCCATTCACGTGGGGAACCTGACCTTCAACAACGGAGACGCCACCGAGAACCATCTCAAGGAGGACATCATGCAGTCCGTCAAGCCGTGGCTCGCATCGCTAATGGACAAGCCGCAGTACAAGGTGCTCATATACAACGGCCAACTGGACATCATCATCGCGTACCCTCTGACGGACAACTTCGTCAGCAGCATCCCCTGGTCGGGGAAGGAAGCCTTCGACAAGGCGGAACGCAAGATCTGGAAGCGACCGGACGGAAACGGTGTCGCAGGTTACGTCCGCGAAGTAGGAAACTTCACGCAGCTTATGGTTAGGAATGCCGGTCACATCTTGCCCTACGACCAGCCCGATGTCGCGCTCGACCTTATAACGCGATTCATCGACGGAAAGCCTTTCGATGCTTGAAATGTTAACCGAGTGCTCGAATGATGTCGTCCTTTAACTAGAATGTAAATAAATACAAAGAAAAACGAACATGGTAAACAGCCATGACATGAAATGCGACGGCAAAGAGGCTGCAGGAACACGAACATTGTAGGACAGTTATTGCATTCTTAAACACATATGATAGACGCATAGATGTTTCTGTACGAGAACTCGCTCTCTTCTGCATTGAGTTCAGCCTGAGTCTGCGCTATAGCTATATTTAAAAATGAATAAGATTGGAATGGTTAGCTAGTTCAATTGGACAGTGATGTGAATACAGATTCAGACAAATATGGCAGCCGAATGCTTTTCTCGCATTAAAGATGTACTGTTTTTCAAGCTCAACAGAAATCATTTCATTTGGAGGTGAGCCGGACATGCGGAACCACAACAAAATTTCTCTTATGTTACACAATGAAAAAAAAAAAAAATTGCCGCAAAATTTTGCGATCTGTGCCGTCATCGTGACGTAATACATCGCAAAATTTTGTGACGTCATCATGACGTCACGAATTCTGGCTTGACGTCACGTGATGTAACGTCACAGGATGCCGCCATCACATGACATCGTAGCTTGGTCAAAGGTGGACCTACCACGGAGGCAGTGCAAAACCAGGTGAGGTGCCTCCGATCCTGGAGGCAGTGCGAAACCTCGCTAGGTGCACAAAGCTTTCGGAAGGTGGCGGGGCAGCATCAATAGAACGACTGAAGAAAAAGAAGATGGCTTTCGCCTTCGAGTCGTCTTAGGTCAACGCACAAGGGAGCCCGTGAGTCTTTTTTTTTTCCGACGTGATATAGCCATATTGCCACGTATTTTGAGGAACGGGATTTCGGGACACTTGTTTTCTACTCACTGATTTCGTGAACCCCGGGACACCGAACAAGTGCAATAGAACCAGACTCGTCCGTAACGCTTCTGCTCCGTATGCGAAGTGCGATGTAACGATGAAGTATGGTATTAGAGCAATAGCTGTCGTCCTCCCGGTACAAACCTAGAAAACGCCTCGTTGCGTGAATCTGACCTTCAAGCTCAGCCAAGGTCAACCCTGGCGAAAGAGCTTCATCGAAATACTATAGTGCGGCTCAAGGTGAGTCAAGGCTGCGTCCAAGTTTACTGCGTGTTCGCTCCTAGAGCGCCGACAGCGCCGAGCAGCGTCTATGCGTTGTGTTGAGGTGTAACACGTTGGCTTTTTTGTCGCGACATGTAGTGGAAGAGTGTAGACTTTTTGTCGCCACTGTTTCCCTCTTTGTAGCGTTCTCGTTCATATACATGACCGCACGATAATAATTATACTGTAGGCCAATACTGTTTGTGTTATGTCATTTAAATAGAACTGGCAAATAATAGCGATAAAAAAATTTGCAATTGTCCCGTACACAAACAAACAATCATACAGACACACATTCATAAGAATTCGGTCGACGCAGACATGTGCGCCCCGGCGGACAAGTCAAAACCCAGGGGACCAAGTTTAATAATTATTGTTTGGGTTTTACGTCCCAAAACCAGGATTAATTATAAGGGACGCCGTAGTGGAGGGCTTGGAAAATTTTGGCGTTCTTCAACGCACCCCTAAGTCTAAGCAGACTGGCCTCTAGCATTTCGCCTCCATAGAAATTCTATCCCGTGACCTTCGGGTCAGCAGTCGAGCACCATAACCACTACACCACAGCGCCGGGTCAGCCGACCAAACTTGGCGTACGTCAACGCAGTACTAAAACATTTTGGCTCCAACGCTGCAGTTCATTCCTATACATGTCTTTTTTTTTCTTTTTTGCAATATTCTGATACCCGTTTACTTTAGCATGACTAAGCGCTTCCAAATCTATCTTTTGGGTTTCCGTGGTTAATGCGTTAGCGCAGCTGTTCACAGAAGCGGGCTTCACCTGTCAAGAACACGTAGTGTGGAGAAGCCAGACTCGAAGAATGCACCTTTTAGTGATTTATACACGCATGGAAAAACGCATGCCGTGTTGCGTATATCGTGAGTATTGAAGACTGAAAACCAGCTATAAATACAACGGATAAGAAAAAGAAGGCGACCGGACAGAGCTGGACTAACACCCGAATTTCATTGCAGGAAAGTCACTTAAAGACGTCCGACAATCACCCGACGCATGCGCGAGAGTAATTTAAAAAGAAAAAAAAAAGCAGAGAACAAACCGCGGCGCGAAAACATAATCTTATACCTAATCACCCGAAATGGTGCATTCTAGGAAGCGTACTTCCTTGTCACTGAGGCTTACGGAGTTGTCACCTACGCACACGTCTCCTTGCGTACAATGTTCCAAAACCTCCCTTTCTGCCTTGCTTTTTCCGCGTAAGTGTTCCCGAATTACAGGTGTTTTATGTTTGTGATTTCTTTCCTCACAATTCATACCACAGCAAAATGAAACAAAAATACTCATAAGGTAGAGTTTAACTTGTTCCTTGTTAGGAAAAATATTGTGCCCTGAAAGTGTCCCATTTTTTAATTTATAACTGCGCTAAATGTTCAGAAATTGCGAAATTTGCTAAAAAATGTTTTCGGAGGCTGAAATTCGCATATTTTCGCTTAGGCGAACAACTATTCTTTTCCACAAAACGAATTTCAGAATCATCTTCCAGCAAACTGCGCAGCAGACGGGAGACAAAGAAGGAACGAAAGGACAGACGGCGTTTTCGTTCCTTCTTTGTGTCCGTCTGCTGCGCAGTTTGCTATAAAATGAAACCCTACCAACTCGCCCAGCTTTCAACGCTTGTTTCAGAATCATATTGCTGAGGGTCCAAGAGCGGCGCATAAAGTTTCATCAAAATAGGGAATGGTGACGAGGACCTCCAGTTCAATGTTACACCCTGGACTCTCCTCAGCTTTAAAGCTGAGGAGAGTCCAGGGTAACATTGACAATTGTCTCCGCCACGGAGTTCCACATCTTCCTCCTGCGTAGACAGAGCTGGCTGAGAGCTAAGCAACCGCACGGTGCTTACGCCTCTGTCTCTGCGGTGGTAGGGCTTCAGTCCAATCAATAATTAATAATTGCTGGGGTTTTACCTCCCAAAACCACGATATAATTATGAGAGACGCCGTGGTAGCGGGCTCCGAGAATTTCGACCACCTGGGGTTCTTTAACGTGCACCTATATCTAAGCACACGGGCCTCTAGCATTTTCGCCTCCATTGAAAATGCGGCCGCCGCGGCCGGGATTCGATCCCGCGAGCTGCGGGTCAGCAGTCAAGCGCGATAACCATGCACTAGACCAACCGTCGAATCACACTTGTCTCTTCCGTGAACGGCGATTGCAGGAAGAGGTCAGTTTCGTTATCACGTATAGTTCAGATATATCTGCTCCCCTTCGTCTCCTCCAGGAAGCTTTCCCATTCGTAAAAATATATAGCAGATACTTTAAACGCGATAGCGTTAAAGAGCTCGTTTCGCAGAATTTCCGTTGACGGCTTTGGCGTCCTTGGTTGTGAGAATCGAGAAAGATGCAAATAAAATAAATAATAAAAATCTTAGGTTCGAGTGAAAATCGAACCCAGGCCTCCTGCGTGGCAAGCACAGGGCCACGCCAGTGCTTGACACTGCTTCGAAAAAAAAAAAAAACTATATGAATGTCATGTAGTGGGAGGAGTCTCCTCAACAGATGAAATATTGCGTGTCAGAAGCGTAGAATGGCGCCAGGCGTCAAAACATGTGAATTGCGCAACGAGTGGGTGCCTTAAGGGCCCACCCATTACAAAGCACTCAGACATATTTAATCATCATCAGCAGCAAGACCACCAACAAAGTGAGCAGCTGCGTAGGTTCGCGTGTTGCCTTGCGGACGCGTAGTGGGCCCTTCGATGATTCGCAAAAGGCGTAGTGGACACTACCCAACTGTACTTGCAGTAGGCATTCTAGGATAGCTTTAAACGGCGAATGTTACGCGCACAGACATTTGTTTCCTCGCGGCACGGTTCAGGCATCTACCGAGAACCGAAACGAGGCTAGCGATTGAGAAGGCGATATGCGCACGGCGCCCGACTACGCTATCGCGTCCTACTCTTGGAGGCGAAGCTCAAGCGTCCTCCAAGTTTTTAGCAGAGCTTTCTACACCATTGAAGATTAATTAATTAATTAATGTATTAATTAGTTTATTTATTTATTTATTTATTTATTTATTTATTTATTTATTTATTTATTTATGTATTTATTTATTTATTTATTTATTTATTTATTTATTTATTTATTTATTTATTTATTTTATTTATTTATTTATTTATTTATTTATCACACGTTACAGGCCAAAAAAGGTAATTGGGTTAGGTAATGGGAGCTTAAGAAATGTCACACAGGAATGTTCTTAAAATAATATCATTAGCTGACTGTTATATTTCGATGTAAGGTTCGATTTTCATACGCTCGACCAATATTAAACCAGTGCCGCGACATTGAGGTTGCAACGGTTTCAGAAACCTGCAGGTCCATGACTTGGCTCCATATCTTAAACAATGCGTATCAGCCGCACAATGACAGAAATATGGCTGACGGCTCACTTCCACTTCGGCGAAGAGGCCGCGGAACGATATAGAAACGACATGATAGGGAGGGGGAAAAGAACGCCGTTCGGGGGCGTATTATGAAATCATGGGAAAACCACAGAGCTGTGTTTTTCCCGTGGTTAACTGAGATCTTAAGCGACCGCAGCCGAATGGAACTAGAAGTATTATACGATATTTCCTGCGAGTGGCGCTTAAGCATGGCAGTCACTCGCTCTATAAAAATTAACTAGCCCAAGTGCTGAAGCCTCAACACTCAACAGCGCATAGAATTAGCAGTAGGCGTGCGTTCTTTGGCGAACCAAAGGCATCTATTTTACCAAGTCCGTCCGTCCGTCCGTCCGTCCGTCCGTCCGCCCGCCCACCCACCCACCCACCTACCTACCTACCTACCTACCTACCTACCTACCTACCTACCTACCTACCTACCTACCTACCTACCTACCTACCTACCTACCCTGTCAATTGATAAATTATCATATGTCATCATGATGTCATGTGGTCGTTTCATTACCTCGGTACATACCATAATGTGCGTTGGCATGATATGCATTCATGACAAGCATGAACGATATAGGTCACGACATGGATAGCACGACATTCAAGTCACGTATGTCGTGAAATAACTGACTAGATACCGTCGTGGTGCCATGGTGGTCGTTTAATTACATTGGTATACACCAGATTGTGCATGGCATGACTGGCATGACATGCATAAAAATGACGTCACATTCATGAGAGCTATTAATTACCGTAGGACAGGAATCAACCCACACTGGCCGGCTACTGAAGGTTCCAGTGAGATGCCCTGGCCTCTCTGACACAAGGCGAAAGAGAAGGAAAATTCAGCCATGTTTGCTACCCTCCTGTGAGCGAGGGGAAGCGTGAAAAAATGCAGAAATAAATGCCCAGTAGCAAAAGCCCAGTAGCAATTAAAGAGTGAAGCAGTGGTCTGGTGGCTTTCTGTGCATATGGCAGCTGAGTCCACGCTTTCAATGCCTGAATGCCAAATCTTCTACACCGTCTGCATGACGTCATTGTGGCAGATCACAGGTTATCACAGCATACTTCCATACTGCACTTCGTGATGTCGCAAGCGAAGCCATATATATATCTTCGAATGCCAGAGTGTTGATCGACCCATGTACTCAGGGATCGGAGAGTACTGTGCATGGTTGGGTTGCGCCGACATTTTCAAGCCAAGCTTGTATTATCCCCACAGGTGTCGTTGGCGTAGTAGGTGTGACAAAAAAAAAAAAGAAAGAAGCCGGCGCCCACAAGCGCAAAGAAACGCGGCCCTTGAAGCTGCGTCGGCCATATTATTTGTACGCACCGTTTGCCCATAACTGATGCTCTCTCCATCAGCCGTCTCTGATACGGCAATCTGATATTTTATGGAGGTTATCGAAGTGACTTGCCATTTCACGTAGCCAGATTTCATTGTCGCCTGGATATGAACGCATGACCTTCGTTGTCGCCTGTAGTAAAATGAAGTGTTGCGCTGGTAAGCGCGTGGATGAAGGTCCAATGTCCGGTATGGAGGAAGGAAACATTTAGGAGGCCGGAACATTGAGCAATGAGAAAAGAAAGAAAGAAAGAAAGAAAGAAAGAAAGAAAGAAAGAAAGAAAGAAAGAAAGAAAGAAAGAAAGAAAGAAAGAAAGAAAGAAAGAAAGAAAGAAAGAAAGAAAGAAAGAAAGAAAGGTGGTCCGTCATGCACGTACACGCTATGCTCCCATCCACCATTTTCCCGAGAGGACAGGGGCTTCTGCATGCTTTTTTTCCCTTGATATATCAGAACTTGGTGCTTCTAAAAAAAATAGTTTTATCTCTTGCCCCTGCGATGGTCCCGGAACTGTGCGTCATCTTTTAAGGGGCCCTGCAACACTTTTTCAGCATGTTCAGAAAACGCTGCCGATTGGTAGTCGAAGCTAATGAGAACGTGTGTGCGAAAACTTTATAGCGCAGCACGCGGCCTGGAATATATACAATTAATTCTCAAAGTCACTGGAAAATTTTTCCAGTGACTACGGCTACACGAAGCTGCGCGCCCTCTCTCTCCATAGGGAGAGGACGCGGCGCCGAGTCTACGCGCCACGTGCTGACGCGCTGCAACGCGTACATGTGGTCAGGCCTCTAGGTTTCAGCGCGCTCGCTGGCACGAAAGGAGAGGGAAAGCGCTTAAAGCGTGCGACAAATCGCTGCAACTCCGCTCGTACTTGACGGATTTCAAAAATTTTTGCGGTAGTCGACTCGTAAAGCAATGAACTCCTTTAATGAAGCCATTCTATGATTACTTGGGAAAGTGCTGCGCGGCCCCTTTAGGTGGGTGACGTATTATATTGCACAAGTCGCGACATGACTGTCGATCCGTGATCGATATTGCAGCTGTGACTGACACGGAACTATGTTCCATCTTCAGCTGACTGCAGCGTGTTGCATGCATGACGCGTAAGCCATAGGGACAATAGGCATGGTGCACCTCGATAAGGGTCAAGTACGTGCGCCCTTTGCTTTCATGCATGCGCCGAACTAGAAAGTGCACAATCTGCAACACGCAACAATGTCCCACGCAGAACCGTTTCTTCGTATTTGCCTCCACTCTGTATACCGTACTTGCTTCCTTGTCTCCCAACTAGGATAGCGCTGTAATGGTCGGCACCTTGGTTCTAGAAAAGAAGGTGCAATACATGCTGCCTCTTTCATCTTAAAGAGAAAAAAAAAAGCTTTAATTTAAGAATTATATTTTAAGAACTATCCGGTTCTTGGCCAATCCCCTAGCGTGGGTGTGTGCCAGAGTTTCCAGGATCTACTCTACATTACTCTACTCTACTCTACTCTGCTCTACTGCAAGCAACCGAGGTAACTTCTGGCCCTTAATCCGTTATTCCTTTCTTTCTTTAAAGGGACACTAAAGAGAAACAATGAATAGATCGATAAATTGTGGTCTGAGAACTCTGTCGTTAATTTTGCCATCACACGTTTCTTAATAGAGGGGAAAATCACGTTCAAAGTCTCATTTTTAAATTTCGCGCCGAAATCTCCCCGAGTGACGTCACGAATTTCAAAGTGTATTTATCGTATATTGGCGCCATTGGCTCTACAAAATTACCCCAAACTTGGTATGTTAAGTCTATGGCCCCCCTCACAGGACAATGCACTTCATTTTTACCGATTATGAACTACGTCGTCCCTAGTAGGCGCCGTCAAAACACGTGACGTCACGGCGAAAGGTGCGGAAACTTCAAGGTGGCGTCGCCACCTACAGTTTGTTTTTACGCGTTTTCTCGCTTACTAAGAGTCTACTCGCAGCTAGCGTGGTGTTTTTGGTATTGTGAAAGCGTATACTTACTAATATGAGAAAAATCGTTTTGCTCTTTAGTGTCCCTTTAAGCGAAGATATTTTTTAATTCACAGATTTCGGCATCGCACGCGAAAAACCCTGTGCCGGCGAGCGTACAGAAATGCGGCCCTCAAAGGTGCATAGGTGACAGGCGTATTTGAATGCGCCGTTTCCCAATAATCGATGCTCTCTCGATTGTGGGCTTGTCGGCGATCGGCCGTTTCCGATATGGCAATGTTATCTTTTATCGAGGTCACTTGTTGACTTGTTGTTGTTTTACGTTGCCACGTTTCACTGTTGCCTGGGCACGAACGCATGGGCGTCGTTGTTGCTTGTAGCAACTGAAGTGTCGTGCTGCTAAGCACGTGGATGAAGGTGCAATTCCCGTCATGGGAGAAAGAAAGAGAAGGAATCATTGTGCAATACCAAAGAAAGAAAGAAAGAAAGAAAGAAGGAAAGAAAGAAAGAAAGAGAAAAGCGCTTCGCGTGTCTCATCGCGTCCCCCTTCTGCCCGCGTCTCAGTGGCGTAACTTTGTGCATTCTAAATGTGTAGTACATCCAAGCACACACACACACACACACACACACACCAAGCTTTGCTTGCCCCCTTTTCCCGATAGGAAAAGGCTCCTGAATTTTTTTTCTTCTTTTTTGCCTGTTTGCTGACTTTGGCATTGCTCGGCTTGGCTTTTGTTTTGCTTTGCTGTGCTTTGCTGTGTTGTGCTGTGCTTTGCTGTGCTTTGCTGTGCGTTGCTGTGCGTTGCGTTGCGTTGCGTTGCGTTGCTTGCTTAGCGAGAACGGACTGCCCTTAGGAGAATGCGTTCGCATCGGTTCGTCAGACGTATATCTTACAACCGGCGTCTCGGGGAAAGAAGTACGCGTGAAAAAAGTGAGAACGAAAGAATCGCGAAGAAAAGGGCGCCTACGCAGCTGCTCGTAGACATCAAGCGAAAACGCGAAGATAACGTGTTTGCGCAGCGCTCCTCGTAAACACCGCTGGCATGCGAACGGATTGACACGTCGGCAAATGATTGTGCCAGATTGAAAAAACAGGTCTCCGAAAGGTGAAGGAACCGGGAAGGCGACAAAACAAAAATAAGAGAGAGAGAGGAGATGCGCAGATGGAGAAGCTTCGAGCGGGTTGCGTTCGGAGGGTCCGCTCGCGCCTATGTGCGACAAAATGAAGAGCGCGGTTACACCGGCGTGGATAGCGGCGTCCCGGAATTCGCCGATAACTCGCAACAACAAGGCTGACCTTTGAAAAGGCAGACGGTTGTATACAGCTTGCTCTCGGCACACCGTTGGCAACGGTTTTTCTTTATTTTTTCCCCGGTGTAGAATAGCGCTTTCAACTACGAGTTTCGAGGCGTAGCCAAGGAAAGCCAGGCACATCTGAATTTGCTTTACACGAATGTATAATTATATCTGTTACATACGCATACACACGCATACGCTGTTGCGACGTTAGAGTACAGTCGGACTCGGACTCCATTTGGTAGCGTGACTGAATGTTCAGTTTGAGGAACTGGTGCTCGGAAGTTGGGAATACGAAAACAAACAAGTTTACTGGCACTTTTTGCACACTTATTTACATTGTGAAAAGGTAAGAGTTCAGCGACGAGCGATCTAGATGAGCCATTAACCCAGGGCCCAGAGCGTCTTGTCTCACTCAGCACCATCGTTATAACCCCGCAGGCTGGCTCCTCCTTCTAGCCAATCACACACACGACACCACCCACCAAGACGCCAGCGAATAACACTGTCACAGATGGGTCGTTGCACTCGTTGCTGCAGCAATGTTCCTGCGGTCAACGACACTCTTGTGGGATCGCGCGAGTTCTTCCGCCTCTCCCCGGAAGGGCAGGAAAGGGTTTACGGCGACTTATAATGGCTCTTGTCAAGACATACGAGACTGGTCGGCACCGTAGCATACCAAACCATACCAAAGCTACCCATTGTAAAGGAGGCGCCAGCTTTGACGTCGCTACGCTGTCCATCAGAGCTCGCAAGATTCTCTTCCCTTTGTGGGGCGCTTCCCGCCGCGGAGAGCCCGTTTCAGGGAAGGTCAAGGTGTCACGAGTTGTGGGAACGAATCTCCAGCCCACTCTCATAGACAACGCACCGCCAGCGAAGGTACAGTCATAACAACGCACACAATAATAAAAACTCGCAGCGTCCCTCATGCATTCGCCTGTTCTCTTCCAAAGCCATGTTCTCTTTCTCCTCAATGGATGTATTGATCTTCTCCCTTCGCCCTCCGAAAGCTTTCTACACCTAACGTGGTTGTGCACTGCCTCCGTGATCAGCCTACCTTTGACCAAGCGACGATACCACGTGATGACGTCATAACGACGTCACAGATTTTGGTGACCTGTGACCTCGTGGTGACGTAATATGGTGACGTAATCATGTGATGATGTCGTTTTTGCATCACTTGTGTTGACACCGACACCGCCGCGGGACAACGGTCGAGGCGGACGGTCAATTTTCGCGTTTGATGAGGCACCTAAGGCTTTCACCTTAATGTCTATTATGCTGGTACCGCGGTCTTCGGTGCGCATACGTTGATACCAAAGTGTCGCCAATCCGCCTCTTTCATTTTCCTGTGTTGCCCTCTGACGTTTTGGTAGGGGTTCGGTAGGGGCCGGGAGAACCACTATTGCCAGGAGCAAAGCCTCCTAGATGAGAAGACGTTTCGCGACTTTTCCGCTAGGGGAGGGCGCGTGTGCCGGAGCACCGTGTAAAAGGCGGATTAACTGCTCCGTTTTCTCGCACTGTCTTTAGATTAGAGTTCATGCATCACGATGCTATATGGCAAACGTCATGTCAGCCGCATGATCTGAGCATTGTGGACCACACCACCCAATTTTCGTGCACTTACACACACACTGCACTTAGCCGAAAATGCCGAAAGATACCCCCAGCACAGAAGTTTAGTCGGTATATACGCTGCCTCGGTGCGTGACATATACGCATTTACTGCAAATTTTTTTTACGATGTGACGCTATATACTGCTTCGTTGAATGTCATGTAGTGGATAGTTATGTAGTGCATCGTTCACTGTGGATTGGAGTGTGGTATACCGTAATCCATACAGCAATTAGCGACTCACCTATGAGCGCTCCCTGGTTAGCTGAAGCGGCTGTAGAGCACCTCGTCTGCTGCTATTCCCATGAAGAAAAACAACGCTAGGTTTTTCGGTGAGCCTTGAACAGACGGGAAGAGCGACCATCCATAAAAGTTCCTGGGAATAATGCCTCCCCTTTCTATCATCAGCCCCGAAAGCCACAGTAGTTCCTCCATAGAAAGATATAATACCTGAAAAGCGTCAGCTTTAAGTGGCCGACAGTAGGCACTATGCGTTCATCCTATATGTATATTGGTCATATAACTGATATGGACTCGTTGTTGTTGAAGTGGTTCTTGAGGGAAAGGAAGAGGGCGCTAATTTCTGTCTGCCTATAGGCGACACGGCTAAGCGCCCTATAGGGGTAGGGGGATGGGGATAAAAAAAGTAGAAAGAAAAAGGGAAGGAAGTGATAGATGGTCGGCAAGAACGACGAAGAGAGAAGAAGACGGGAAAGATGGGGGAGCCGGTCACAAGAGTTCAGGGACGGGACCACGATCAGCCAGAGGCACGATGCACGTCGGTGACGAGGCGGCGAAGGCCCCGTCGATGAGAGGCGCACGGCATGGCGGACAAGGCAGCCGTCACTGGGCGTCGATCAGCGAGAGGCACGAGGAGAGGTCCAGGGCATCGCGGACGACACGCCCGTTCTTAATGAAATCCCGCGAGCATCTCCCTCGTGCGTCCTCTTCCCCCTCCCACCACAACTCACGTGTATACAGAGACAAAGCAGTGTCTAGTTAACTTTTCTTTTGTTTCTCTCTCTCCCTGCATTCACGAGAGATAACGCTTAAAAAGCTTCATGCGGTGTTAAGCTTCAAAACAGCAACACAGTATCGCGCTCACCTAAAATGCAGAAAAGTATTCTATCACAGCTGCCGCAAGCATTGATAGCTCACGTATGCGTTCTCTATAGTAAAAGGGCTGCGATCACGTAAAGCCGTGGACGATTTCGCATGCCCAGCTGTTATCGCTGGCTCATATATGCACCCCTTGACGTAGGCTACATTGCAACACTACCGGTGGCTGGAGGATTTCGCATGCCCAGCTTTTATCAGCGGCTCCTGTCGGTCTGAAAACTGGATAACCTCCCTGTCTTTCCGTCTATTTCTTTCTCCTCCTCTGCACCTCTCGGCATACGGGTGTCACACTTTCACGAAATATAGCTAGCAACACTATCGGTGGATGTGGGATTCCGCATTTCATCGGCATGCATGCATCTTTACAAACGGGGTTCCGTAATTTGGTGTAAAGAACATCAAACAACAACGCTGTAATCTAAGGGATTATGGCGGCAGTTTTATTCGCGTTAGTGAACATATAGCGATTGCAACTTGGAGGATACGACGTTACGCCGATCAATACTAGAGAGGTCTTATTTATCATGCGATGCAGATGTGAGTGAGTGAGTGAGTGAGTGAGTGAGTGAGTGAGTGAGTGAGTGAGTGAGTGAGTGAGTGAGTGAGTGAGTGAGTGAGTGAGTGAGTGAGTGAGTGAGTGAGTGAGTGAGTGAGTGAGTGAGTGAGTGAGTGAGTGAGTGAGTGAGTGAGTGAGTGAGTGAGACCCACGCGCCTGTTAGTTTGTGTGTGTGTGTGTGTGTGTGTGTGTGTGTGTGTGTGTGTGTGTGTGTGTGTGTGTGTGTGTGTGTGTGTCACGTCACCATGTCCCCATGTTCATTAAGGAGCCATCGTCTTGTAGCGGCATCAACAACGCGCTACACGAACAAACAAGTAAAAGGGTGTCTTGTTCTCGCTCTGAAAAAAGCCGGCAGATCCCACGCATTGTGGGAATCGATGTAATGCGAAGCAGCCAGCAAAGAGGTGCATACATCGTCTTGTATGTCACTAAGGAAAATGCGTGTCATGGTTTTCATGTTACCTCCTACTATTTATGTTCGTCACACAGTTACGTCGCGCAATACCAATTCCGGGGTAGATCAAGCTAGCGAAACGGCCGCCAACGCACCATGAACGGGGCACGTAAGTCATGCTGTACATGACATGCGTGTCATGATTGTCATGTTACCTCGTGGTTTTATGTTCGTCACACAGTCACGTCGCGCAATACCAATTTCGGGGTAGATCAAGCCAGCGAAGCCGCCGCCAGCGCCCCATGAGCGTGGCACGTAAGTCATGCTGTGCATGACATGCGAGTCATGATTGTCATGTTAACTCGTGTTATTTGTGTTCGTTACACAGTCACGTTACAAGATACCAATTTTCGTGTATATAAATATAGCGAAACCGCCGCCAGCGCCCCATGAGCGTGGCACGCAAGTCATGCTGTACATGACATGCGTGTCATGGTTTTCATGTTAACTCCTATTATTTATGTTCGTCACACAGTCACGTCGCGCAATACCAACTTCGGGGTCGATCAAGCTAGAGAAACGGCCGCCAGCGCCCCATGAGCGTGGCACGCAAGTCATGCTGTACATGACATACGTGTCATGATTTTCATGTTAACTCGTGTTTTTATGTTCGCCACGCAGTCACGTCGCGCAATACCAATTTCGGGGTAGAGCAAGCTAGCGAAATGGCCGCCAGCGCTCCATGAGCGTGGCACGTAAGTCATGCTGTACATGACATGCGTGTCATGATTTTCATTTTATGACTAGTCATTTATGTTCGTCACACAGTCACGTCACAAGATACCAATTTTGGTGTATATAAATCTAGCGAAACCGGCCGCCAGCGCCCCCCCATGAGCGTGGCACGTAAGTCATGCTGTACATGACATGCGTGTCATGATTTTCATGTTAACTCGTGTTTTTATGTTCGCCACGCAGTCACGTCGCGCAATACCAATTTCGGGGTAGAGCGAGCTAGCGAAATGGCCGCCTGCGCTCCATGAGCGTGGCACGTAAGTCATGCTGTACATGACATGCGTGTCATGATTTTCATTTTATGACTAGTCATTTATGTTCGTCACACAGTCACGTCACAAGAT
The DNA here is from genome assembly GCF_013339695.2 of Rhipicephalus sanguineus. NCBI lineage: Eukaryota > Metazoa > Arthropoda > Arachnida > Ixodida > Ixodidae > Rhipicephalus > Rhipicephalus sanguineus. The sequence continues at coordinate 135,263,625 of NC_051178.1, forward strand.
ACCAATTTTGGTGTATATAAATCTAGCGAAACCGCCGCCAGCGCCCCATGAGCGTGGCACGTAAGTCATGCTGTACATGACATGCGTGTCATGATTTTCATGTTAACTCGTGTTATTTATGTTCGTTACACAGTCACGTCGCGCAATACCAATTTCGGGGTAGATCAAGCTAGCGAAGCCGCCGCCAGCGCCCCATGAGCGTGGCACGTAAGTCATGCTGTGCATGACATGCGAGTCATGATTGTCATGTTAACTCGCGTTATTTGTGTTCGTTACACAGTCACGTTACAAGATACCAATTTTCGTGTATATAAATATAGCGAAACCGCCGCCAGCGCCCCATGAGCGTGGCACGTAAGTCATGCTGTACATGACATGCGTGTCGTGATTGTCATGTTAACTCGTGTTTTTATGTTCGTCACACAGTCACGTCGCGCAATACCAATTTCGGGGTAGATCAAGCTAGCGAAACTGCCGCCAGCGCTCCATGAGCGTGGCACGTAAGTCATGCTGTACATGACATGCGTGTCATGATTTTCATGTTAACTCGTGTTATTTATGTTCATTACACAGTCACGTCACAAGATACCAATTTTGGTATATATCAAGCTAGCGAAACTGCCGTCAGCGCTCCATGAGCGTGGCACGTAAGTCATGCTGTACATGACATGCGTGTCATGATTTTCATGTTAACTCGAATTTTTATGTTCGTCATACAGTCACGTCGCGCAATACCTATTTCGGGGTAGATCAAGCTATCGAAACTGCCGCCAGCTCCCCATGAGCGTAGCATGTAAATCATGCTGTACATGACATGCGTGTCATGATTTTCATGTTATGACTTGTCATTTATGTTCGGCATACGGTCATGTTACGCGATACCAATTTTGGTGCAGATTCGATGAACCAAGCCTCCAGGAGGGCACAAAGTCATAGGCGGCTAGATAGATAGATAGATAGATAGATAGATAGATAGATAGATAGATAGATAGATAGATAAATAGATAGATAGATAGATAGATAGATAGATAGATAGATAGATAGATAGATAGATAGATAGATAGATAGATAGATAGATAGATAGATAGATAGATACGCTCAAAGTCGCAGAAGTTCGCTAAGAAATGCTTCGCATTTAAAAGAGTACTTCACTCCGGTATTTACTGACGGAGATATGGATCCCTTGATCTTTATCCTTTTTCACCGGCAGACACACCGGCATACACGCCGTCGTGTTCGTGTCAGATGCGGCGCCACTTAGAAGAGCAAGAGCAAAAAGTAGCAAAAGCTGAGGAACAACACAATACGTCCCGGAGCTCTCTCTCCCGCTGACAGGGATGACGCCAGCCTGTAGGGCACCTCGCACGCGCAAACACGTGCCCGCGCTGAAGAGGACAATGCCGCACTCCCATCACGAACCCATCGGAGCTGATAAGAGCCGGACGGCGCTATAGGCTGACGGTGCGAAGGAAAAGCGAAGAGTTCGCCTGGCTCCGCGCGAGGCGCCCGCGAGGCGGACTACGTGTGAGGCGCAATCGACGGCCGAAGCTAGCTGCTCGAGTGGCCGCGCTCGCGTGTTTTGTGATTGTTGACCGGCGTGGTGGGAAACACCACCGCGATGCTTCTCAATCTTACCATCGGGGAAGTAGCGCGCAAGTCGTACCACTTGGATGTCCCTCGCCTAGCGCCTTCGGAGATGTGAGTATATATATACATACTCCAAATACCGCAATTTCTCATCGATAAGCATAGTGTTGCATGTAGGCGAGAGAAGCTTTTATTCATTTATGAGGATGCCCCACGTAGGCCGCGAACATCGCGTTTACATTGTTCAGCGTTTGTGGCTTCCGCTGCGAGCGCTGATTACGATGTGTGATTGATCACTCACGTGCGGACGTAAGGAAAGAAGGAAGGAACAGGAGAGAAAGAAAGGCAGCCATGTTAACCAATCTAGAAAAAACTGGTATGCTATACCCTACACTGGCGAAATGGATAGGGGAGTTTGAAGGTTAATCATGCGTATAAGTCATGACGTTAGTTTGTATGCTGGCGGTTTTTAGTGTTAGATTTTATGAATTTAGGGCATCTTGCCGGCGCGCACGCAATGGCGCCTGTCTCAATCGGTAGCACTCTGTGTGATATATATAGTTAATACCGCTAGAAACCTAAGGGAAAATAGGCTGGGAGAACCTTTCTTTTCCGTTAGGTTTTCGGTTAGGACCTTCGCGCATAGTAACTGCGTGACAGAAAATGCGTCAGCGTCAACTATCCCAACGACCTTCGTTAATTACTCATTAGGCTGGTTTAGGTATTTTTCAGCTCTCTTTTCTGTGAAGTGTTAGCACATGTCCCTGTACTTTGTACGGCGTGCGTACTTTCCCATGGTTGATTTTTAGCGTTTCTTAAAATCTTTAATGTGGCATGGGTAGTTCGATTAGATATTACTTATAGGACAGGCGCGTTTCGTATTTTGTAAACCTGTGTGTGTTAGTTAACCAGCAATGATTACCGCTTTCTTTCTTTCTTTCTTTCTTTCTTTCTTTCTTTCTTTCTTTCTTTCTTTCTTTCTTTCTTTCTTTCTTTCTTTCTTTCTTTCTTTTTTCTTTCTTTCTTTCTTTCTTCTTTCAAAGCACTTGAAGCTGTATTCACTGCCAGTCGAGACGAGAATATCGCGATAAGGTATACGTGATATTATGCGCATGTGATATAAGTTTAGCAACGTAGATTAAAACCACGCGACCGCTCCTTATCGCAAACATCGCTTGCGATTACTAAGTAATAAAAAAGTCACAGTTTCGCCGCAAGGGCGAAGCAATGAATGCGATAGCAAGAAATTGGAATGCCACACGAAGAACGAGAAGCAGCTCGATACTTGCAGCGCGCCGCTGAAGCACAAACAAGGACGCCCGAAAAGAAGGCACAGGCATGCACAGGGCAAGCGTGAACTAACGACTGTCGCAGTTGTTACGTCTTTGTGCTTGAGCAACGCGCTGCAAGTGTCGACAATGGAGAATCAGATGCTCTTAGATATACTTTTTCTTTTAAACTGCGGCGCGTGGAGACTGGAGTGACCCCCTGCGTTTCCTGCCACACGGGGGCGTCTGATGCGAGGTGCGCCCGGTGTTTGCTTTTTTTTCTCTTCCACATCACGAGTGGGTACAGAAAAGGGCCACTTTGTCGTGTGCGTCTCAAGAGCAGTTTCCAAACTGAAAGAAAATTAGGAGCGTTGCGTGATGGAAAACACGCTCAAGCTCCTCCGTGATTTGCTTACCACCAACGGTAAATGGTGTATATAAATAGCTCGCCGTTATTTCGCTGGCGCATGCATGGGGTATGGTAGAGTTGTCTAATGCAGCGGGCTGGGGAGCGAGGGGTCGATGGTTCGAATGTCCGGTCGGGCGCTTCAGAACTTTTTTCTTCTGCTTTATTTTTCTTTGTGCCTTTTATATATATATATATATATATATATATATATATATATATATATATATATATATAATATATATATATATATATATATATATATATATATATATATATATATATATATATATATATATATATCCGGGACATGACGGCGACGGCAAATATAAAAAAATAGAAGCACTCGACAACCTGTGCGTACTTAATGCTACAAATACTGCGGCTACGCAGATGCGCCCGTTCGCCTCAGTTCACAGCGAGCGTGCAATGTCCAAGAACTTACAGCCCGGCTCTGTCACTTACGTAATAAATCACTACTCGAGTCAGACCTTGGGCTCACAGATATCCAAGTCGCAATTTAACCATCTCAATTCGCTCTACTACTTCAAGGCAATTTTCAAGTGACGCCTGAGAAACCTCGATTACAGCAAGTTTTGCTTCCCATAGAGTTTCCTACAATATTTACTAGAGGGAACTCTGGCGCTAGTGTCTATAAGAGCTGCAATGCATGGCGCTTCAGCCAGCATGGGAATGATGGGTATAGTACAGGGATTTGTCTAAACTTCGTTCTTTCGGCTCCGTTTGGCTCCGCGTCGCCTGAATCCGCTTTGTCGCAAGACGAAGTTCAGCAAAAGTCAACAGTTCCACTTCACCACTTTAACCTTTTTAGGCTCACCAATACAAATGTGGTCACGAAGTTCACAACGGTCCATTCTTTTACCCGAAACGAACGCCAAGACACAGCAATAAACAAAGCCACAAGTGCGTTCGAAGCCGTAAGGACGAAGATTAGGCAAATCGGTGTACTATACCCATCATTCCCATGGTGGCTGAACGATCGCAGCGCCAGAGTTCCCTCTAGGTAATATTGAAAAACTCTATGCTGCTTCTAGCATGCGTTGCGAATTTTTAGTTTGCATAACAGTTTTTTTTAATCTATCCGTAAATCCGCTAGTCAAGGGGGGGGGGGGGCGCCCCCCCCCCATCACCTAAGAGGGGGGGCCGCAAAATCTGCCCCGATTACATTGACCCTTCTAGTCACCTAAGAGGGGGGGGGCGAAATCTGCCCCAGACATTGACTTAGTAGGGTGGGGGGCGCTGCGATTAACCTTTGCCCCCCCCCCCCCCTGATGGGGAACCCTGCGCACGCCTACGCTCCGTATACAGGAAAGTCAAACAACACAAACATCTCGAGGTTTCAATTTTGGTGTCAGGGGTCCTTTAAAGAGCAGGGTTATGACCAGGCAGGTTTTTGACCACAATGGCAGCCGAAGGCCGCTGGTGATGCAATCCAAGCAGTGTCTACTGCTTGGATCTATACTCCCGCAAAGCCAGGGACCAAACCCAGGCCATTGTGAGAAACAGGTCGTCGCTTCATTTTCATATTTTCGTCCATAGCGAAGCGTGTCACCTTTTGAATTAGGCCAACAAGGGGGAGGGGGGCTGCTGCGATGAAACTTTGCCCACTCCCCTCCCTAATGGGGAACCCTGCGCGAGCTTATGATCAATTTCGAGAGATCAGTCCCGAAAATGCGTTAGATATGCAGCTGCGGTCGCATACGTCGTTCCCAACCGTAAGATCGAGGTCTCAGTGAAACTGCTCAACGGGCACGCCAAGATTTGGTATCCAGTTCTCCGCATTCTAGATTTCAGGTTGGAATAAAATTGAGCGAAACTGAACTTAACTGACTGACAGCGCTCGTTCTCAGAGCTCTTCCGCACTAACTAACTAACTAACTAACTAACTAACTAACTAACTAACTAACTAACTAACTAACTAACTAACTAACTAACTAACTAACTAACTAACTAACTAACTAACTAACTAACTAACTAACTAACTAACAAAGTAAAATGATATATTGATAACATTATTTTAGCTTGGTATACGTCATCACGCCTGAAGTACAACGAGAAAAACGAAAAAGGAACACAGGATAATAAGAAAGGCGGAATGAAAGGCAGTGTTCTCTATGCACTGAAGTAAGCGAAATATTCCGGAAAGAGCCACATCCGCAAACAAGTCAAGGTTGCATTAAAACTGCCGCGAAAGTCACCAGCTATTTGAACCTGTTAGCCAAGGACATCCAGCTGTGATGGGAGCATTGCCTCTTGCATTCGGGTACACAGGTCTACGTGAATTTCGCTCCTCTCGCTGCATCGATGTCAAAAGAGATATCAGTGTTATATCGCGTTCGTTCGATTCGAAATCAAGCAATGCGAGGTGCAGTCAAAAAGGCTGGTATCGAAGAAACACCCGCCGTGGTGCCTTAGCGGCTACGCTAATGCGCTATATATATAGGCTTGAGGTCCGGGGTTCGACACCACAGCCACGGGCACTTTTGATCGCGATCAGGACCGATCCGGATTAGGCTCGATCCGGATCAGGTGCTGATATACACGGCCACTTTTAATCGCGGTCAAGACGATCGCGATCTGCGCATCGCGATCTGGTTCCGTGACCGCGATTTAGCTAATGTCTGCGCCAAACTCGATCTGGATTATAGGCTGTATACCGTGTAGTAGCGACCAACTTCTTATTGCGATCAAGAAGTCATATCCGGATCGGCCTTGATCGCGATCAAAAGTGCCCGTGTGACACCGGTATTAGGTGCAGGGTTGCCACTGACTTTCGAGTAAATGTCGCCAAACGACGAGCAAAAAGTCGCCAAAAGTCGCCATTTTTTTTACAAATTTCGCCAAAAAAGTAGCCATTCTAGATATGTGCGGCATACCCAGTAATAAAAATTTCCACTCACGTATAGCCCCGTAGAATACAGTACCATCCAAGACCCTAAATTATATTGATGTTTCTCGATGCCACTCGTATCGCCCGCTTCACCATGGGAGTGCATGGTGCTGCTTCTCCGACTAGCCGCAAGATGTGCGTGGTGGCGCAAGGGTGAATGAATGAAGCGCTCATGATATCCTTCCATCCCTGTCCGCTCGTTTCAAAGGTAAAAGTGTGGTAAACCTTGGGCGAAAACCGTTGTTTGTAGACAGCTTTACGTATACCCTTATATGAATTAAAAGGATTAAAAGGTTTATTGAAGGTAACACGACAGAATTCTTACAGAAACCGATCATTAGCCAGTCTTACACCTTTTCAGTGTGAACTAATATGATACCGGACGCCACTGACCCTTTCTTATAGTCGTCACTTATATCTACACGCGTCAATCCGATGCGTTATTAATGAACCAGTAGACAATGTAAAATGTTATATAGTAATTGTTTTCATTGCACACGCTCACCGAGAACAGTGGAAAATGCTTCAATAAATAATTTTTTTATTGCACAAATAGCCGCATACCCGCCTCTCTTCGCTATTCCAAAACAGTCTTTACGAGCTGAATTGTGGGTAATACAACAGTGAATGGGTCGCCAGGCTATACAGAACAGTTGGAGCTTTGGCGGAACAAATGGTCGGAACACGCGGCAAACCCGTGGTCTAGCCCCTTCAGAAGCGAAATTTCAGAGAAGCTTGAAGCACCTAAAGCCATAAACTTACAGTCAAACACTGCCTTCTCGCAATTTGCAAGGCAGTCCGCTGACTTACATTTTGCTAGAATGTCGCTGGGGGACGTTCCGGTACCTCCTGCATCTAGATGGGATCCCGGACTAAGGACTCCCCTCACCGATCTTCTCACAGAACATCAAATACACGGTTTATTTTCTCTGTAGATGAATTGAGAAGATACGACTTACAGGACGGACATACCGAATGACGCGTAATGTGCACATTCTACTCGTGGGTCTAAAACCAAGGAAAATACAGAGAATGTTGCCGCTCATTCGTTGGGAAGACACTGAGCTTGGGATGCACAACTCAGTGGAGACCTAAGCCGAAAATCGCCAGAAATTCGCCATGTCGCCATTGATAATTTTAGGTCGCCACGGGCCTCTCAAATTCGCCAATTTGGCGAAAAGTAGCCACCATTGGCAACCCTGATTAGGTGCTTAAAACTGCCCACATGATCCCTTTTTCTTTTCTTTAAGCCTATAGATGAGATACGTCGTCCAGGCCCGTAGCCATGAACTTTCTTCGGGGGTGGGGGGCACTTACTGAAAACCTCGACTATTTAAGAAAAACACCTATTTTTATTATTTATTTTTGGTAAAAACACCTATTTCACCAAAATAGGGGGGGTCTAGCTCCCCCCCCCCCTTCCCCCTGGCTACGGGCCTGACGTCGTCAATGTTTTGCATTGGTGGAGGAACGTTGAATTTATGTTGCGGTAAAGCATCATAAATTAAGTACGCCCTATCAATCACTTTGGAGACGATTTGAGGATGTTGAAGATGGAGATGACTTTCGTCTATGGCCCGTGTCATGACGGAACGACGCGAAGGGGCAACGAGAGCTGAAGCAGTGATTTACACGTTCTGTATGTTCCCGATGTCGCACAATGTTTCGCGACCTTTTCGATATCGTCTTCGTGACGCCAGCTTAGGCCTCGGTAACGACTTGCAACGACCGAGTGCTCGTGTCATACTTTTCTCTTCTCCGCAATGTGTTGGACACTATACAAGCAGAGAGCCAAGTGACGCAGAGGACGGTTCCTCTCGCCGTCCTTTGAGACGTGTATACGTGCGTCACAAAAGTAGGTCACGGTGCAGCCTTTCGCGAAGGCTCTTTTTTTTTTTATGGGGTCGGTAGCCGTGTCGGCCACCTTTCATTACCCGCCTTATCGAGAGCGGTCGTTACCGTATTGTGTCGTGCGCTCACGCGAACAGTATCGCTTCCTCCATTTAACAATGGTTACTTGTACAGTACAGAAAAAATGTGGAGCATTATTCCTTTACGTATTTACGAACAAAAGCAGTCACGAACGGATCGTTGTTAAATGCCTGCAAAAGTGGACATGCCTGTAAGAAAAAGAACAGCGTGGCGAAGGACGACAAGGGTATAACACAAGCACATGCGCTTGCGAGGTTTACACGCACAGAAACACCAAATAAAGTGAGCGGGAGGGCGACCGCGCCGTCATAGCTCAATCCGCGTTTTTTCACGTTGCCACGGCGCATGCGCCCTTCCCCTAGCGGAAAAGTCGCGAAACGCCTCTTGATCTCGGAGGCTTTTGTTTTGGTGATACCATGTTGTCCAGGTCCCTACCAAAACCCTACCAAAATAGTAGAGGGCAGCACAGAAAATTAAAAAGACGGATTGGTATAGCATCGGACGCATTATCCGAAGGTTGTAGGTTCGGTCCCTAATAGGCGGCATGTTGCCCTTTCGTCCACTTATTTCTTTACATTTATATCATAATTACTACACAACAGTTAGAGACTACCAATAATGTCCCCTATACTTTCCTAGGCTTCATTGTCTGTCGGTTACATGTGTGAGGGCTGGGCGTGATGGCTGGGGCATGAAGGCTGAGGCGAGAGTAGCAAGGTAACAAACTATTTATTAAAGAACATAGTGAAGTGCGCCAAAACCGTGACCGTCCGTCGCGGCGGCGGTAGCGAACCTGACCCCTCCCTCGCTTGGGCTTGATGTTGAGTCGGCGTAGCAGCGCTGTAGGTGGCGCTAGTGATAAGATAGGCGGCACATGCGGGCGCTCACATCCCACCCCAGCCTGACTGACCAAGTCCCTTGGTCAATTGCTTCTGCACACTGTCACACGCACGATAACACACACACATATGTGCGGAAACGCTGCAACTTCACTCGAGCACAAAGCCGTCGAGATGGCTCGGTAGACATCGAGTGCGTTGGGGCCGTTGCGGCTGTTGGCGACAACATTTGCTCCTGAGGCAGGCGTGGGCTCTGCATTGACGGCGGGCTGTTGCTTCGATCACTGGAGAAACTGGTGGTACATAAGGCTTAAGCTGGGACACGTGCACCGTTCGTGGTTGATTAACCAAACGAGATGTCAAGCATGACACACGTAAAGCCCTAAATGTGGATGGTGTAAGCTGCTCGATGAGGCGGTAAACTAGCAGTCGTGCCTTGCGTTGTTGTTGGCGTGGTAGTAGTGGGTGTCGGCATCGTGGCCATTGTCGTAGTGGGCTTTGGCGTAGTTTGCGTTGGCGTTGTGGGCTTCGGTGTGGTGGGCGCTGGCGTGGTTGTCTTTGGCGTGGTGGGCTTTGTTGTAGTTGGCGATGGCGTTGTGGGCTTTGGCGTAGTGGTAGTTGGCGTGGTGGGAATTGGTGTCGTGGGCGTTGGCGTGGTCGGCGTTTGCGTGGTGGGCTTTGGTGTCGTGGGGGTTGGCGTGGTGGGCTTTGGTATCGTGGGCGTTGGCATGGTGGGCTTTGGTGTCGCGGACGTTGGCGTAGTGGTCTTGGGCGTAGTTGGCGTTGTAGGCAGTCTTTGGAACTGGGCCTGGTTTCAGGAAAAAGGACGGACCTTGTTGGGATCACAGCATTTGCCATTCTTGGACCTAGCTTTTGGTTTGCGGTAATGGTGCTATTCGTGGCTGTATGCTGCAACTGCGTTGGCTTTGGCGGCTCGAATATAAGGCGTGCTTGTGCTGCTGATGAACCAGTCCTCACCTATAATGAGGGGAAGTACATTATCTTCCAAAACAGCAGCTTCAACAACTCCTGTGGCTGGGCCAATGGATATCTTCAAAAATGCAGCACCAACAGGTAGCACTGTGCTTCCTCCTACCACCACGAGTGGAGGCTCGGTCCATGGGATGATCATGCTTGCAGGCACACGAGTTAATGTCACCTTGGACCCAGAGTCAGGAAACGCTTCACATTCACGGACTCCACTGAGAGTTGCGTTGAAGAAGGGGCATTGCTGCTGTGAGCCGTCAAGTGTAACGGGTGCACTGCGCAGTGCTGGAGGCTGCTGTGTCTTTTGCATGGTTGGAGGCGCTGATAATGATAAGCGGCTGGTGCGCGTAGGGCACTTGGATGCCAGATGACCCAAGGCATCACATTGGTAGCAGACAGCTTGAGACAGGTCTTGACCACTACGAAAAGCTGGAGCGCCGTACTGTGCCGAAATAGCTGCATAAGTAGCTTCTTGTTGCTCGGTGGGCAGCTCTGAAATGCGCGTTTTTGGTGTGGCCCCTCGGTAGGACTGTGGTGTCGATTGTTCTGAGCGAGGCTGCTGTCGCTCTGCGGGCTTAGCGGCACGAAAGGGTTGCGTCGGCGGCAACACAGAACCGGCCAATGGTGACGGGCTTGCTTTGGCGTGCAGATGTTGCGCACTCTTGTCGAGGCTACAGGTAGAAATAAACTCGGCTACCGTGGGCGGCCGGTTGGCTGCTATGGCGGCGAGGATGTGTTGTTCCCGTAAACCATGCAGCAGGTAGTCAATCTTTTGGGCCTCCGAGAGGTGAACGGGGCAACGCTCAATGATCTTCAACTTGGCAAAGGCATATTGGTGCAAGCTTTCGGACGGGGCCTGGGTTACCCTCATGACCTGCTCTTGCCACTCGATGAGGGACAATTCTGTACAAAATGTGTCTTTCAGGGCGCACTCCACGTGGCCCAGGTGCTGTACTGGTTGCCGAACGCGAGATGCCAGTCTCGCGTCGTGCCTTTCAGCTTGCTGGCTGCGATCAGGCGTGTGGTGGCGTCGTCCCACGAGGCGAGCTGCTGTACTCGTCGCACGTCGTCAAGCCATGTATTGACAATGTGGCTGTGCAAACCAGCAAATTGCGGAATGGACGATGACAGGTCTGGCAGTGTCGTCACCGTTGTTGCAGGGCGAGGTAGCTGCTGGAACAGCATGGCGAGGCTCTGTAGAGTGGCTGGGTCCAGCGTTAAAGGCGCCGCAGCGGTCGAGGCGGATTCATTCGTTTCAACCGAGGGGGTAGCTTCACGCTGCTGCTGAATGTCGGCTTGCAAACGCTGAAAGAGCTCCTCTTTCGAACCCGTGATGTCCAGCTGTCGGCGGGCCAATTCTTCGCGTATGAGGTCGACGCCGAGGCGCGACATGGTCACCGGGTCGAGATTCTGCCACACGATTCCCGGCATGGCGTTGCGCCGAGCCGGCTACACGCTGACGTTTACACACGAAACACACTCTTACTCAGTGAGTCCACCAGCAAGCGCACGCAGGCGCGCACATCGAAGCGAGCGGACGGCGGGAAATGCTCTGGCGGTGACAAAGAAAGGAATGGCGGAACGGCTGTCGCGGGGCGAAGGCTGGCTCGCTTGCTTACTGGTGCGCTTGCATTCTAGCGTGGCTGAGTGGCTGCACAAAGGCTCGGGCGTCGACTGCGCCAGATGTGAGGGCTGGGCGTGATGGCTGGGGCATGAAGGCTGAGGCGAGAGTAGCAAGGTAACAAACTATTTATTAAAGAACATAGTGAAGCGCGCCAAAACCGTGACCGTCCGTCGAGGCGGCGGTAGCGAACCTGACCCCTCCCTCGCTTGGGCTTGATGTTGAGTCGGCGTAGCAGCGCTGTAGGTGGCGCTAGTGATAAGATAGGCGGCACATGCGGGCGCTCACACATGCGGTTGTTTCTAACAAAGAAAACTAGCCACTGATCCATACTCTCAGATCAAGTCGGTGGCTCCGGCTCCTCTAAATATCAATTCCTCAAGACTCCAATAAAGTTCTTGTCATGTCATGATCCATTCCCTTTCTTTCGTTCAAGCACAGGCGCGGTATCTTATATACCTTAGGCAAGTTCACGTCTTCTTAGTTCAGTGGACACGTGGAGTTGGTTTACGGGGTTTATCGTCCCAAAGCGACTCAGGATATGGGAGACGGAGGATTGCGGATAATTTCGACCACCTGGCGTTATTTACAACGTTAACTGACATCGCACAGTACACGGATCTCCAGCATTTGGCCTCCATCGAAACGCGACCCCCTGGAGCCGGAATCGAACCCGCGTCTTTCGGGTCAGCAGCCGAGCACCGTATAACCACAGGGCCGCCATGGCGGCGAACTCGTGGAGTTACCGTAGCTAAGTGATTTTGTTCAATTTAAAACGAGCAACACGCACACATTCATTTCGTGGGACTTTCCATCAAAATGCTGAAGTCAAGTGAGAGGTTTATTATCGAAAACAAGAACACGTTACACAGTCAACAAACGCGGAAAGCGTTGTCAGTGAAGAAAGTCATAATACCAAACAGTGTACAGTGCTCGGCGACTGAAACGCGATACTCGGGGCACGTGGCTTCTGGCGGTGAGGGTGACGGTGATGGCGAGAGCTACTGTTTGTGACGCATGGTGACTGCATCCAGTAAACAGTCGTTCAGTCTGTGACTCTCGGTGGCGCCAGTGGAGCGCTGTAACCCTTCGTGACGCACGATCGCCAGTTCCAGACGATTCGCGCGACAAGGCACGTGAGCGCAGTGTCTTGAAGCCATTGCGAGCAGCGCTCCACCGGCGCCACCAAGAACCACAGACTAAACAGCCGTCTACCGCATGCAGTCATCATTCGCGACGAACGCTTCACCGTCACCCACGCGCTCCGAGTATCGCGTTTCAATCGCCGAGCCTTGTATACACACTAGAAATCGTTAGATAAACACGGCACAAAAAGCTTGCGGGCATATGTTACCAATGTTTGAGGATAAACGATTCCCAATGCGAAGCTGATCAATGTCGTTGACAAAAGCTTCTTATTAAATTAAGTGATTTAGGGTATTCACTCAGTGAGTCGTGAAGCTAAGAAAGTGTTAGTGACCGTGGCATTAGGGTATTGGTCGCTCTGATCCTCTGGCTCAGAGGAGGTGTAGATGCGTGGGCAGCCCGCGAGATGCACAGTACACACCGAACACGTCATCGATCTCGGAGCAGCCGGAGCAGCTAGAGTCACTTCTAGGATCTGGCCACCCTATCTAGGAGCAGCGAGCAGCGCGCCTGTAGCGCCATCGAGCGGAAAGCCGCCGTGGAAATTATACTGATGTGATGAAGCGACAGCTGATTTCACTATGAATTTTTTGCTGCGACTGCAAAGAGCAAGAGAAAATTGAAATGGAAATAGGCGGCCTACGGTGCAGCGTTATAACGCTTAGGAAGGTTAACTGGTCTTCTTGCCCTCGCGTGATTGGCCTGAATCACGCGAGAGCAAGCGAACCGGTTAACATTGAGGACCGGTATAAGATGGCACCCCTGTGCCAGCTGATGCCATGACGTTGCGCGGGCATGTGGTAACTGGTGAAAACCGGTGCATGTGATCGTATTTCTCCGCCACTTTTCCTGATACCGTATCATAAATGTACAAATCTTTTCACAGTATCCGGAAGTCACAGCGGACTAACCTGCAACGAAGCCGATGACAATGGGCAAATTAAACAGTTCTTCCGAGACGCGAACGGAAGACTCATACAACCTGCCAGCGCGTTCTTCAGCTTCTTTAGCACGTACGGCGCAATAAGCCGTGGGAAACGCTGTTGTCACTGAGCAGAACGTGGAGATGCTTTGGGTCGCTTATCAGCGGCGACCTTAGCGGTCCACAGCAGCGACCGACAAGGGCGCGCAACGAACGTGCGGTCGATGTAGAGACCGTCCGGACTACGAGAGTGCTTGCCGGGAGAGGTGCAAGAGCTTGCCCGATATCAGCGAGGATCGCGCGCACAGTGTACGCAAGCGGTGTGGACACCTTGTTGAGCAACGGGCCGCATAGACGAACGAAAGAAAAGCGCACGCCCAGACGAACAGTGCATTCAGCAATACACGAGTGTGCTTGCGTGTTAGGTGGAAGATACAGCATAGTGTTATGTGGAAGATACAGATAGCTAAGAGATATAGGGAGTACGTTTGGAATTTATCATAGCCATTGCGTATGCGCGCCCACCTTACGCCACTTCCTGCCTCACACGAGAACACGATGTATTCTGGCAATGAGGGACAGTAACAAAATGGACGCCTCCAATTGTATTCCTACCTTACTGTTAATAATAGCCAAGATAACACGCGCAAAAAAAAGAAGAAACCGAGGTACGGCGCGTGGCCCGAGGACCTTTGGTCTTTCGCTGTGATAAATATGGCAGCATTGGGACGCTCTGCTCTGGGCTCTTCAGGCGTATTGACCTTGAAGCCCGGTTCATCTTATAACGGAGTCTACGGATTTTACAGATAAATAAGGCACGTGCGGCTTGTTAATAACGTCGACGTTTCGCAGGACGTAAATGTTTTCACACTCTGCCCAACACTGAATGCGGCCTCATCTCATCGGTATGCAGTCCAGAGGCCCTGGGTGTTCAGCAGCCGATTGCCATTAGCCAATAAGCTACCATGACGTGATAATTATGAAATGGATAATTGACAGCTACTCGATTGTAGCACGAAGCCGCAAGAAAATCTATACGGATTTCACAGAAAGGAAAGCTTCTAGGTGAAGAAAAATTTGTCCTGGTCCGGGAATCGAACCAGGGACCAACGCCTTTCTGGGGCGGTCGCTCTACCATTAGAGCTAACCAGGACGTTAGCAATTGGCAACGCGAGGGCGAATCAATCAACAACTCGAATCACACGGAAAATGAATATTGCAAATGAGCTCTGCGGGATCCCGCGGACGTTGGTCCCGGGTTCGATCACCGGACCAGGACGAAATTTTATTCAACTGTAGTCGGATACGACTCTAGAAGTCTGCGGCATTTCCTCCTCAAAGGCGGTTGCGCACAAGCCTGCACCAATGGGTGCACACTCAAGACTGACGTCATCGTCATGAGCTGGGCGGCCGGTGACTCCGCCTTCGGAGAACATAGCCCAGCGCATGAGCGGGACTATTTCTTTAGTCATCCAAGCGGGGCCTCTTCGGACTTCTTAAAGGGACACTAAAGGCAAATAACAATTTATGTCAGAGTGAAAGCTCAATGTATGCTAACGTCTAAAACGGCAATATTATCAACAGCAGTGCCCTACTTACCGAGAAGTTAAGCTAAATGTATCACACGACGTGCGCCACGAGTGGGACATTCTGGAAATGATCCCGATGACGTGGACCATCCGACTACAATTAATCACTAGTAATCGAACTAGCTGCAATAAAAAAACCTTCCGTGCATCAAGAGACGTAATAAAATGCTGCTTGTTCGTTTCTGTTTGATTCATGGGAAAAAGAACCTCTTTGGCGTTGCCATGGGGAACGGCGCGCGTGGTTCAAAGGTTCTGTTTTCGCCGAACTGCGCTTCGCCCGGCGCCCGGCTTCGCTCACGCGGCCGCTTCTCAGTGGTAGTTTCGGTATCGCGTACTGCCGCGTGTGTTTTGCACGCTCGTGAAAACCGCTCTGACAGAAAGTTGGACAAAATGCCGCATGCATGTGATGTTGCCGGATGCCCGAATGGTGCACGCCGCCAGTGCACGCCACCGCGCAGTAAAGGCGGGCAACGTTGGGCACGGCAACAGTGACGTGAGAAAGACCGCTTTCAGGCGGGTGATTTGAAGTGCGCTAACGCGATGCGGACCACTAAAACGTGATTTTATTTCAAAATAAGCACTTCCTTGGCACAAAAGTAGCACTACGAGGTTTCTGGACCGCTGTTTCGGCAATCAACGTCGACTTAATATTTGCCTTATGTGTCCCTTTAAGTTGTATCCGACTGTAGAAGCTTTCTTTTCTGCGAAATCCGTATGGATTTCTTTGTCGTTTCGTGCTACAATCGGGTAATTGTCAATTATCCCCTTTGTAACCCTTCCGCTACATTATGGGATTCCGCAGAGCTCACTTGTAATGACCTGAGAGTTGTTCAGCTGATGGGGGGCATGCACCTGTTCGCGACACGTACGTTGTAGCGCTGGTAAAAAATGCGCACGACATTCGTGTTGCTTATTTGCCGTGTCGTTCGATATAGTACGTATAAAGCGTAGTGATTATCGCTTGTGTAGCACTGCAAATTAATGAACGAACGGGTAATCATGCTAATGCACATTTGCAAAGAGAAAAAAAGATTTCCCGATCCAATGGGCGTCGTGGTTGTTATTTGAAGCCGGATGTGCTTGAGCGTTTTCGTTCAGGACACGCAGTTTATAGAAATCGTTGCCGAGATGATACGAGTATCTCACGTGACAAGTATTTTTTATTGACTGCTTCGCATGTCGTAGGATCGAATCCCGACCGCGGCGGCCGCATTTCGATGGAGGCAAAATGCTAGAGACCCGTGGGCTTAGATTTAGGTGCACGTTAAGGAACAGGTAGCCCGAATTTCCGGAGCCCTCAAATACTGCGTGTCTTACAATCACATCGTGGTTTTGGGACACAAAACCCCCAAAGTTATTATCATATTAAATATTTTGCGCGCGTGTTTATCTGTTTATCACAGCCTGAATACGTCTGCCGCCTCGAAGTCGTCGTGACGCGTATGAAAAGATGTCGACATATGTATTCTACAGACTTGGCATATTTCCGCGACAGACGTGACGTTGGGGCGGTAAGGGTTATCAATCAGCCCACACGCAATGACGTCATAATCACAATCTTACGGTGAACGTGCGCAACAAGCGACAACCGAGTAAAGGCGTTATCTTCTTGTTCGCACAGGTTCCCACGATATACACCTCACTGCGGAGCCGGCAATACTTTCGCGCAGGCAGGTACTTCACGATGAAAAGGTTTTCTCAATCTGCAGACCGGCAACCCTATATTATATGTTGCTCCCGCATTGACAACTCACATGTGGACGTTGTTGCGTCCTCTGCAATGGTTACTGTGACGTAAGACATCCGACATGTCTTAAGAGGGTTGCAATAGCCTTCTCTTTCACTTCAATGCCTTGGCGCTTGCGGGAGGGGAGGGGGGAGGGAGAAAGGGGTAGAAAACGAGGGCTGTAGTCCAGTAAGGATCTCTGCTAGTTATCGTTACTCTTTGCCAGACATGGGGCATAATATAGACATAAAATTACTCATATGTACCGTTCAATGCCAATACTGTAACAGCGAGCTGTAACAAGCAATCCTGAAGAGATGCCTTCATTCAAACACGCGCCACCACTCATAAATGCATCCTCAAAGTATGCGTTGAATTAGTACAGTGGACGTAGTACACCAGAAATATCGGGTTGCACATAAAACGAATGTTTCCTCGCTGTCCTATCTATTTAGCACCCATATACCGGTTATTTCCACAAAGGCCAAAGTAACACATAAAAACAGATATTTTTAATATAGAAGCGCGATTCCGCCTTACCTAAGCTGTCAGCGCTGCGGTGACGGCCATGTGGTTACGGGTGATACATCGTAATTGGTCTCTCATTGGCAGGTCTGTTAGTTAAAGTTTCAACTACGAAGATCTACTGGGCGCGTCTGATTGGGAAATCGACATCTGCTTCTCGTGAAGCATATATATGCATTTAGATTCGGACAAATGATATTCCTGGCGGAACTGCGGCCGGAGAGGTCTGTATGTATACGCTACGCGTTGTCACCGTTTCTTTAGCGGAAGTATGTCCTATAGATAAATGAAAGCAGTCACGCCAGGTGGTCCTGCGGTTCATAAGTTACAAAACAAAGAGGATATACATGTTAAAAGGATTGAGTCAAGGCGGCCAATGTTAGAGAACAATTGCAAGCTGCGGTCTGATAGTAGGTGAAGCGTACAAGAGGGGGGATCAAAGAATGAGGTAATATGATGAAACTAGGATATTCGCTTACATAAGACCGGATCAGCTGGGTAACCGGAGATCTCTGTGAGGCCTTCGTACTATCATCATCATCACCAGCAGCCTGTTTATGTCCACTGTAGGACGAAGGCTTCTCCATGGAGGAAAAAAAAACCAGGAGGGAGCGTCACGTGACATTTTTGAAGCCCAGCCAAAAGAAATGAAACAGGGGCATGCTGGGAAATGAGCACCCTCACGTGATAGGCAAGCGGTGAGAGGGGGGGAGGGGCGTCCGAGGAGGTTGGCTTGTGGACGATAGACGCGCGCGCTCGTCAATTTTTTGTTTTTTGTTCATGAGCCTACCAAAAAAGGAAACGAAACAGGAGCATCATGGGAAGTGAGCCTCGAGCCAGCGGCTTCGGAGGAGGTTGGCGCGGCTTCAAAGCTTCAGAGGAGGAATGGCGCGGCTTCAGAGGCGGTTGGCTTGTGAACGCTAGGCGCGCTCCCTCCTATATTTTTTTCTTTCCTCCATGGGCTTCTCCCAATGATCTGAATGCGAGCTGATTCCATTTTATCGCTGCTCACTTCTTAATTTCGTCGCCCTATCTAACTCTCTACCTTCCTCGACTGCGTTTCCCATCTCTTGTATAACCCTTCTGCTGCTCTTACTGCCCACCGGTTGTCTGTCCAACGCATTCGGGCCACATTCAAAGGCGACCGCATTTATACATGGTGATGATGATAACGATGATGATGATGATGATGATGATACTGATATGATGTCTTGGATTCTTACAAGAGGAGAGGTGTGGCTCTGACATCATAATTGTCTTTTTTTTTTAGCGCACATTTCTGCGCTCCTCATTTTTAACACCGCTAAAAGCTTTTATCGTATAAGCAAAAATTATTTACCGCGAAGTTGAATGCAACATCGGTAAGATTGTGAAATTAGAGTCTTTTAGCAAGTTACGGAAATACGGTACGCAAATACGGTAAGACAGTACGGTACGACTCCTCCTTTCCCGGTCGTTGAGCGGCCAAAGCACAGCCAGCGGGAAAGGAGGAACGCTACCGTACTGCCTTACCGTGCGTGCCCCGTATTTCCGTAACTTGCTAAGAGACTCTATTAACGTTAACCTCGAACTTGCAGTAAAAGCGGGAAAAGTTGGCAGCTGTTTATGTTGTTACCAATGGCGGGCGGGCACCAAGCCAATGACGTCGCTGCGTGCAATCCTGCGCGCCGTCGAAACATTACGGAAAGGGTGCAGCCCATGGATTTACTCCCGGCGAATGAAAGTAGTCCTAGATGTCCGCTATCTCGGTTCGAGTGTTTTAAGTGCCTCCCTTCGACCTACGGGGTGCGCCTGCGCAGAGGCGCACCTTTGTTACGCAAAGCAGGCGTGTGAAACACGGACCTCCTCTCAGCCCGTCGACTGTCCACTTCCTTTCGGGCGTGATAAGGAGCGGCCTGACACTCGGTGCTTTGTTGTTGTCCAGCACATAAGGCAGTCGACCGTGAAGAACGCGAAGTGGGAACGACTGCGGTATATACCTCGACGCTCCACGTAAAGTCAGCTCGGCTAGTGTTCTTGACTTCCAGCAGAAGCGAGGTAGCGCGTCAGAAATAACCTATACGCATATGTCAAGGCGTCCATGCGCGTTAATTGGCGGCAAGCTAAGCGTCATTTTGAGCGAGTAATTTCGGACTTTCTTAGGAAAGACCAGAACGCGAACTTAGCTGTCGCGGCAGTACGGTGGTTACGGTGCTCGTCTGTTGAACCGAATTAATGACGCGGGTTCAATACCGGCCGCGGTGGTCGCTTTTCGATGGAGGCGAAATGCCGTTAAAGAACCCCAGGTGGTCGAAATTTCGGGAGCCCTCCACTATGACATGCTTTATGATTGCATCGTGGTTTTGGCACTTTTAAAATCCGACCAGTTATTATTAAGTTAAGAATTCTAACTCACCGAGGACGTCCTTAGTCAGGCTCTCACGAAAGCAATCCATAGCGATGTTAGTGTTCTCAAGCCCAATAACTTCACGTGGAGACGTGCTGGTTAGCCATTCCGCAATAGATATATGTTAGCGCTAGGCTCCGTTAGGCATCATACATGTTATCCATTTCCTATGATGCATCAGCTACCCTAATTAATACAAGTGTTCTTGTAAGGCATTGACTACATCCTCAAACATCCTCTTTCGTCCATTGTCGATCACATCAAATAGCCACCTTCCTGCGAACCTCCGTCTTAACTGTTTCCGAAATTTTGAAGCCGCGTCAGATTCAATGCTGCTCGAAAGCTTTTCTTAACAGCGGACGGCTCTGCAAGTTAAGGCAACGCAAAAGTAAGCGTAGGTGACGTTACTCCGCCATGTGCAGATGCTAACTACAGGCGGGATCATTGTTTTCCTTTACTAATATAAAGCTATGTAACGTTGCAAAATCTTGCTCGTTCAAGTAGGCGAATTACTGTAATATCATTGCTGTCATATGCACGCTAAACCGGATGGCGAACGTGATTGCTAGCTTTGTAAGCGTTTATTCTCTTCCATATTTCTTTCACCATCTTTTGCAGCGAGAAGGGAGCTAGCCGACTACATCGACTCAACTCCAACATGGACAACGCTACGTCGACCACGAACATTTGCGACGAAGAAGCGTCGACAAGGTAACCTGCCCATGTCGTTACTGATTTGTAATTTTTTAAATATTCCTTTATGCTTTTAAAACTATGCCCCTAGTTCCGTTGTATACATGAAAGTGTTCTGTATATGTGATAGTGTATAATATTCTCGTTTTTGTTGCCGCATGCTCTGTGTGGGCATTCGGGTGATGGGGTTCCCGTCAGTCAGAGCCCATCTGCCTTTTGCCCTGGTAACCGAGACTTTTGTTGTCTGAAATGAAGAGCTCAAATGTGAGATCCTGTAACTTCGCGTACGGATGAGCTGCGGGGCTACCTAGTTCCAGGATCGCTGCACATTGCGTGCAACGTTACATCAGACAGGGCACTGCTGGTGGCACCACTGCAGAAGGACGTGTTGGTAGTTCATCGTATACCGCAGAAATCGTGGCGCAAGAAACGAACACGGGTCACTGATGTGAAGACGTGGACTAGCGCTCGTGTTGTATCCACCTTGAAACGTGTTCGTTTTTCGCGCTATGCTTTCTGCAACATGGTGGCACCGAAGCTCACCGAAGAACGAACTTCAAATACTGCTTTCGATGACGCCGTTTTTAACCAGATGCAGCAGAATTAAAAAGCTCTCATTTTATCTTGCCGGCCTGATTCCAAATATGGCATCCCCGTCCAGATACACATATGACATAAAAATGACATATTAGTTCGCATATTTAGAAACCGGAGAAAATTTTTTTTAGTCGGGAAGCTTAGAACTAATCTTCTGTGTTGTAAACAAGACTGAGGACGACCAAGGCGAAGAAAAAAAAAGATAATCGCGTTTTGGTCTCCAACACAGAAGATTAGTTCACTTTTGGGGTTTAACTCATAATTGACCTTATGGATGTTAAATGACGTTAAGCGCCATATTTACGGGCGTCCCAAAGTGACTCAGGCTATCAGAGACGCCGTAGGGGAGGGCTCCGGAAAATTTAGACTAGCGAGGGTTCTTCAACGTGCACTGAAATCGCACAGTACACGGGCCTCTAGCATTTCGCCTCCATCGAAATGCCACTACTGCGGCCTGGATCTAAATGTGCGCAATCACATTTCATTTTGTTCATCTGTAGCCAAACGCAGTTCCTACCGTGACCCATTGTTGCCGCGGTCTCGCAAACTGCAAAATGCACAACTGGGTCCAAACTTACAAAGCTTCTCATTCGCAAGTGTTCTTTGCCATTGGCTAGTTGACTTCGCTAATGATAGTTCCAGCATCACGATTGGCTGAAGTATTCCCTTACGAACCATTTTAGCGTAAGATATTATTGCCCAGGGCCAGTATCGCGAAAACTTTCAGCGTAAGCAAATAATTCAGCCAATGACGATGTGGGACATATCATAAGCGAAGCCGGCTGACGAATGGAAAAGCGCATTTACGAAAGAGAAGTTCTGTGAATTCAACCCCTTATCTTTTCCTTCTTAAAATATTGGTATGGCGGTACGACGATATCACCGTTCGCACAGCCTTGATTTTAGCAATCTCTCACGCGGTATCTGGTTGCGCACGATGCCTCTGACAATGAAGTGAACAGTGTGATCGCAGCCTGCTCCTGTTCGCTCGGAGTCTTATCGAGCGTAGGTAAACAGAGGCCTCTCGTATCTTCCGAGTCGCCCTCACAGTCCGTGAGAAAAAACGAGTCTAGGCATTGTATTTCGCGTCGACGACACAGCGCATAGATTTCCTCGCACTCAATGATGCCTTCGTTTTTCTCGGTATATGTAGATCTTTTTTTTTTTTCCCCTCTTGATTACCGATACGGTGGACGCTCGTTTTAGGCCTTATTGTCGTTTTATCCTTGCAAACATACGTCTATTGTTTAATTGTAGTTTTTTCTGGTTTGTTTATCGCGCAGAAGACACAATAATCCGGGGTCCAAGTTCGTCGCTTTCGTCAGTCGGAACAAACGTCACCTGGCCCTGGCGTTGGCGGCCATCTTGGTGGTCGCCGTCATCGCCGCGTCTGTTCTAGTCACAGTGCAGCCCACCCAAGGTACGCACGCTGCGTGCGAATATATATATTGAAGTAGATCCTCCGTACGAACATGGAAGTGTTGTTAGCGACAGTTTCGACCACAGTCTGATCTGATGAATGAAGACTGCAGACTCTGGTCTGGACATCATCTTTAGAAGAATGTCGTCGTCGATTTCATGCGAAGTTATGACGAACCACGAGATCATAATTCCTTTCGGTAATATATTAAGTTGTGACGAACGTCTTTTGTTCTGTTTGCTTTTGAGTTCAGAATCAGCACAGTAATCTGAACCATATGCGATAGTATGTCATTATAATAATTGCCGGGGTTTAACGTCCCGAAACCACGATATGATTATGACAGACGCCGCAGTGGAGGGCTCCGGAGATTTTGACCACCTGGGGTTCCTAAACGTGCACCTAAATTTAAGTACACGCGTGCCTCTAGCATTTTCGCCTCCATCTAAAATGAGGCAGACGAGGCCGGGATTCGATCCCGCGACCTGCGGGTCAGCAGTCGAGCACCGTAACCACAAGACCACCGTGGCGGGTGCGATATTATGTTGCGAGTAGCTGCCTACTATACGAATGCAGTAAATACACAGCAACGGGTTGCGGTAGGCGATAAAGTTAGCGAAAATGCGGATGACGCAACGTACTTGTGGTGTCCTTCTACCTCACACCGATTATTTGAAATAATAATAATAATAATAATAATAATAATAATAATAATAATAATAATAATAATAATAATAATAATAATAATAATAATAATAATATTATTATTATTATTATTATTATTATTATTATTATTATTATTATTATTATTATTATTATTATTATTATTATTATTATTATTATTATTATTATTCTACTATGTGCCACATCAAAGATCTTCGAATTGGCTCTTCACAAAATATTGTCTTTTAGTGTGAAAAACTCACTGATTCCAAATCAACATGGTTTTCTTGCTGGCCGCTCAACTACCACAAATCTTGCTAGTTTCATGACGCAGATCTCCACACCTATTTCTCAGAGAGGACAGGTTGACGTAATCTACTGTGACCTGAGCAAGGCTTTTGACGTAGTCAGCCACACACTGATTATGGTTAAACTGGCGAACTTTGACGTTGACTTGTCGATTGTGAATCTCTTGCACAGCTATCTGCTCAATAGATCTTGTTATGTTGCCGTAAATGGCCAAACCTCTTCTTTGTATAAAGTGACTAGTGGGGTCCCTCAAGAGTGGGTATTAGTCCCACTCCTATTTTTAATTTACGTTAATGATGTTTCTTTTGCCATTCGTAATTCTTCTTTCCTCTTGTATGCCGATGACATCAAGATATTTAAGGAAATTCATTCAGTTAACGACTGTCGCTTGTTGCAGTCAGATTTGTGTTCTTTTTCCGAATGGTGCAACGGCAATAACCTTTCTCTAAATACCGCAAAGACAAAATTCATGTCTATCACTCGCAAAACATCTAGCGTGTCATTTCAATACTTTGTCAATTCTGTGCCGTTATGCATGGTTTATGAAATCAGTGATCTTGGTGTTGTTGTTGACAGCGCGTTAAACTTTTCTTCTCACGTTAAGCGTGCTGCTATGCGGGGCCTTCGTTCTCTCGGATGTGTTTGTAGAATATCTCGAGAATTCAGGTCTCCATGGCCCTACACAAATTGTACACGGCAATATGTCTTCCGCAACTTGAGTATGCGTCCGTGATATGGAATGGCATTGCTCAATCCAGCGGTAACACCATTGAACGAGTCCAGAAAAAATTCCTCAGCATATATAACCATCGCTTTGCTAAAAATGACTCTGGATCTCGTTCAAATACTGCTGAGTCATTATCACTGCCATCACTTCACTGCCGACGAAATCGTTCTGATCTCTTATTTCTCTACAAGCTAGTCCACGGTTTCATATCCTGCCCTGTACTTCTCAATTGTGTTAATTTTCGAATTCCGCGTAAGTTAACCAGAGAGAACAGACCGTTTCATGTACCCGCCTGCTTCTTCCAACACTCTACCGTTCACAGAATACAAAGTCTTTATAATATTAATTTTCTTGATCTTGACGTTTTTCATAGTCCACAATCACTGTTTTTATCCGAGCTTTGCACTGTTTTGACATAGTATGGCACAGTGTACAAAGTCTTCCCTTCTCCGTCTTTCCGCATAGTTGTATATGTGCAATCTAATTTTTTATTCCCCTTCAATATTTCTCATATTGTCTTATTTTACTCCTCCCCTTTAGTGTTCATTTCTCTTTGTCTACGTGTTTTTGCTCTTTTTATTTCTGAAGACTGTCTGTATTGTATTGTTTATTTTTATTGATTTTATTTTTGCGTGCGCCTGCACAAAGACCTCACGGTTGTTCCTGGGCACGTTAAATAAATGATTGATTGATTGATTGATTGATTATTAAATCCTGAAGTTTTGCGCGCCAAAACAACAATGTGTTTATGAGGCAAGCCTTAGTGTTGGGACTGCAGATTACTTTAAAAGCCCGCGGGCTTCTCTAGCGTACACCGAAATGGTCGAAGTACACGGTGCTTCTGCGACGTTTGGATCGGTTCTACTTAAGCGAGCCAAGAAAACCGAGTTGATCAGAACCGATATTACCGCATTGAGAATAAGACACAAAGAGATCTCGGTCACTGATTTTTTTTTTTTTCGTAATATTTCAGAAAACCTGGAACGACAAGTCTGCAACACCAGCGCCTGCTGGAGCATATGTAAGTATACCGAGATGCAAGCTTTTACGGTGGGAGAGCGCGACAGAAGGTTCCTAATTGAAAAGCACGGAAATGCAAAGTAGAGAGGAAAGAAAGAAAGAATACAAAAGAAACATGGATTTAAAAAGGAAAGGCGAACACCTTGTCATCTCATCAGCAGAATAAGTGTCCTGAGCAATGAAAGCACGACTCGAGTTCTCGTGTTGCACTGAACTCTCGTAGCGGTGATAACGGTGATGATTGGTGCGAATTTCGATGAGGTGCACTGTTCACGCCACGGCCACACCCTAAACTGCACGCTTCTTGGTACTCAGTGGCCACTTTCACTTTACTGATAAGTAGCGATCGTGTAGTCGCCATGGCTTTCATTATACGCACTGCTCTACTATATTAGCCACAAGCGTCCCTGAATCAGCGACTGCTGCAATCATATATCATTCGCTTTTCTTCCGATTGAGGTTCTAAAATCTGCAATGTGGATGCTGGACTGACCGATCGAGTCACAGAGTTGTACAATTGCCCTACGATACAAATCGACATCTCTATTTCGCTCTTTTTTAGTTTGTTTTTCTTTGATACCACACTCAAGTTTCCCTCATCCCTTTTCCTTACACTGTAGCCAGCCAGTGTCAATCTATACATACACTGCCTAACCTTTACCTGTACTTCCCTCTGTTCTCGTCTCCTGGTCCGGGCCATGGAGCCTATTTACACGGCAGCGATCTTTGAAACCATGCGTGCGTGTGCATCCGTGCAGCGCAGAGGCTGCGGCGCAGTATGAACGAGTCGGTGGACCCGTGCGAGGACTTCTACCAGTTTGCCTGCCAACGCTGGGACGCCGATCAGGGCGGTCCCATCTGGCAAAGCACGGCGGACGCCATCAAAAGGGACTTCAGTGCTTCCAGGGACAATCTGCTGCAAGGCAACTTTGCCGAGCCCAACGAAGCCGAGAGTTACCTGATCGACTTCGTCGGGCACTGTCAAAATGGTGAGCAGCCGTGGCGCTGTTTTATCCATGCAACAGTGTACGCGTTTGACCAACATGGATGGTGCTCTAGCAGAAAGTTTCAACCAATTGTATTCATTGTCAGCCGGCTAGTGCAGACGCAATCCGAAGACGATTCCTGGCTACACCACTGTTCTAACGTACCAACGCCATGCGCACATATGTCGCTATAGAGAAAAAAAAAATGCTGTCAGCGCAATACAGCAGTTCTGAAGTACACCACTAAAGTGGCTGAATAGTCTTCCTGGATTCGAGCAGTAGACACACAATTAACTCACTACCCCGTTCGCTTTTCTCGGTCGAACACGAATCGTCGTGTTCGATTTCAGACAGTGGATGCTGCATTTCGATGGCCGCTAAGTGCAAGAAACGCTCGTCCATTTCAGTTCCCCGAAATAATCGTCTACTTCAGTAGTCGAAATTATTCTCTCATATCTCGCGAAATGATTTAAAGCATTAAAGCTCATAATCTTTACTATTTTTTGAAAATTAGTTCCTGATCTGCCACACTTTTGCCCATACAGATTCCAACTTTTCACTGTATATACGTTCTAGCTAATACGCGCGTATGGCAGTACCTTCGCTGCGCCACCATAAACGGCATGCCGCGTGCTTCAATTGTTCTGTTGCTGGCGGTCGCAGAAAAACCTCGCAGCACGTCGGAGGGCACGGACCCGGTGCTGGTGGAGCTCAAATCGATGGGCGGCTACCCGCTGTTCCAGCAGGAATGGAAGTGGAATACCTACTGCTGGATGCAGGCCGAGGCGAGGCTCGCGCACATGGGCTACAACCAGGCACTGCTCCAAGCTCGCTTCGATGTCGACCCCAAAAGGCATGGGCGGAGAATCATCGTGGTGAGCTCACACATTTGTTTATTGGTTGCACAGACGCACATCATCCTGCAGTTAAGGACGACGGAGCCGCCACATGGCAAAATGTGATTATAGTCGCAGCAGCACTCACCAATAAAGCAGAACACTGCTGCATCAGCCCTTTATTATTATTTTGCGCTGTAGTTCGATATCCTTTCGACATTGAACAGTGTCGTTCCGGTCAGATGCGGATACAGGATTTTTCTGGGGGTGTTTGAAATCGAGATGGTTACTGATGATGATGATAACTGCGTGGATGCATACGATCAGTAAAATAAACTTCTTCGCGTTCCAACGTCACAGTAACACGTAAGGATTCCACGTGTTCATCACGTGCCGTGCAGAGCGGTACTGCGCGCATTAACTTCAAAGACAGTGGAGGGGTCAAGACATCCCGCCTGGATCCGCGCATGGTTCAGATGGCGATTCTCGCCTATGTTACAATACATTCCCGCCGCGTATAAATTCCCGGACAAGCCTCCACGCATGTTTACTTGTATTTCTCCTTACAAGTTACAAAGAAACTTGTGGTGTATTTGCGCCGTCACGATTGGGAATGCCGTCGCAGTGCTGTACTACATTCAACTGGCGCATGCGTAGACCGCGCATCGAGGCAATGGTTAGGTGTTGGTCGAGGAATGCACGATTTCCCGACACTGGAACAGCGTTTGACTTCCCCTCCCCATTCTTTTTTTGCAGCTGGGACTACAACCGCTGATGTTCACGCGAGCGGTCCTTGACAAGGAGGACACGGTGGCGGGCATTCGGACGTTCCTGCGGAACGTCGCACTCAGATACAGGAAGTTGCACGATGGCGCCGAAAAATTCGACAACGAACAGGACATCCAGAACCAGATCACCGAGATGTTAAACTTCTCAAGGGCGCTACTTGAGGTATGGCGCATAACGCGAAGATTTGGTTGCTCCTAAAGGCTTATAACTATGAACACGATGACATCGGATCGGCGGGTAGTGAACAGACGGATTAAAACTAACTTGCCTGTCAGCAGACAAGGCAGGAATTTTATAGCTATCATTCGGGGAACTTTTTCAGCCTATACAGAAGACGATCTTTTAGTGAATAGTTTATGTTTCTCAAGAGGGTGGCGACTTTCAGATGGCCATTGATGGCGTTGGTTGCACGGGTGTTTTTGTGAATAATAATAATAATAATAATAATAATAATAATAATAATAATAATAATAATAATAATAATAATAATAATAATAATAATAATAATAATAATAATAATAATAATAATAATAATCTTAGCGCCCCAATAAGACTTCTTAATAACCGATTTATTATTTTTAAACAAGAAGCACTAAAAGGGGAGGTAACCGCTCTGCACACCCAAGCCGGACATAACTCACAAGAACGTATGGGCATACATATTTTGACAGCGCGACTTAAACATCCTAGTTCTATCAAGCGCGCACTCACATGCGTTCTGCAGGCGCCAGACATCTATACGGTTTGCAGAAAACTTGGAGGACGCTTGAGCTTCGCTTTCAAGAGTAGAACGCGATAGCGTAATCAGACCGTGTTCGTATCGCCTATTTAGGGGGGTCGGGCCCCTCCTAAAAAATGTAGGGGGAGGGGGGCCTTGGGGCCCCCCCTGACTTTAAGCCCTGGTAAAAGGGCAGCTACAAGTGTTCCATCCATTAGGGAACATGTCATGCTGTGTAGGACCGACGCATATGTATGCAACCTTGTAGGTTTGCGAGGGGGTCGTGGCAAATTGTACAATAGACATTAAACTTTTTTTATCCCTCCAGAGCAAAACAATTAACAGCTGAATGCAATTTCTGGTTCCGGGAGTGCATACCTGAATGTATTTATTGCTACATTTTACACCAAATTGAACTTTGGTTGGTCTGCACCATTGCAGGATCTAGAGAACGAAACGGCTGCCACCCAAAAGCCTGAAAGAATAACGGTGGAGGAACTGTCCAGAAAAATACCTGAAGTGAGTGTCTGCCCATCTTACACCGTGCGCATGTGTGCCCATAGACACACATGGTGGAGGGGTCAGGGGCACAAGCTTAAAGCCACACGGCCACTATTGTTTTAAACAGTCATGCGTAAGAGCCTATGGAGACACAAACCAAGTGACTTTGCAAGGTGAGTGGCCAGACAGAAGGAATTTGTGTGCTCAGAATGCAAGGAACTTCCTCTGAAAACTTATGCAGGAACTATTGCGGACAACACACACAATCAATCACCAGCGTTCACCATTCACCACATATCTATGTTAAGCAATGTCCAGTGTTATGTTCAAACTGGGTGTTGCCCTTGGCATCCAATATTTGACACCATGTAGTGCCTTCCTTTAGGCAGCGAGCAAATCGGACAGCGCGCAACCACCAGAACAGAAAAATAAAGACGGCGCTTAGCTGTGACACGTGAAGCCATGGCTCGCGTTCCCTGCTGGCATCAATTATGGTTTAGCCGTCTTTCTTTCGCTACTGTGGCATAAGCCTACAACCTATTTAGCCCTGCACTATTACCGTCCAATATGCCTACACCTCCCATTGTTAGCTGCCATCACACCTCAGTCTCGTTCTCAAAACAAATCTGCAGTTTGCCAAAAGTGGGTGTTCGCCAGTCTCTTGACACATTCCAGAAATATCCACTTGCCTCAAAACTAGCACTTCAGCAAGTTACACCTTACACTATCCAAAGCCAGGATTTTTTTATTGGGTTCAGAGTTATATCCGCTTGGCATTTAATGTCATCTTCAAGGCAGCTACACACAGCATCCACAAAATATCCCTTCCACCCCTATCAACCAATAATAACCTGTACTGTTTTCAGTGCACATCTCTTTCTTCTTTCAGCTTCTCATCTCCATGTCTGTCTTTTGCGCCATTCGTGTGCCCAGATTAAGTGGCTCAACTACCTCCGAAAGCTGACGTCGCCCGCTTTAGAGGAGGCAGGCTTACCGACATTCAGCGACAAAGACAGCGTGATGGTGCTCAACCTCCAAGCACTACAAGCACTCGCCAAGTTCCTCGGCAACTGCCGCCAGAACACAAGCCATGTAAGGTGAGCATGTCCTTCCTCTATCAACTATGCGGCTGGTACTAGAGCTCATGTGCTTAAGTTCAAGCTTGTTACAGTGAGGTAACGAATGTAAAGAAATGGCCCAAGGAGCCAAAGAAGGAGAGAAAGAGCTATATGCCCTCCTTTACTGGCCCCTACAGGAAGAATGCATTGCACCTGCACACATATGCACACATGCAAATACCCACACAGGCACAACCATTCAAGTTTTATGCTCACTGTAAGCACTGAGCTTTTGGCATATAGAGTCACTGTTATCTATACAAAAGCTACAATTTATGATCATCACAAATGAGAGCCAAAACACATTGTGCGGTATTGCAATGTATTGTCTTTTTTTAGCGTTTCCTGTGAGCTCCCCAATGTTCTCTCCTGAGAATTCATCATCCAGGATGCTCACCATTTTACTTAGAAACTACACAGCGCCACCTCATGTACTCAAACCTTTGCTCATCATGTATGTATTACCATGTAATTTCACCATGCACTGCCACTATGGTGTTCATACACCTGTGCAAAGACAAAGTCGAGACATAAGTCGAGACATCGTCAAGAGCGGAGGCCATCGCCTCAACAGCCACTGTAGTTGAGATACTCATCAATATATGTGACAACTCGAAACAGGCCTTAGTGTTTTGAACCAATATTGCGGCACAGAGCTCCCACATTGCACGAGTCACGGCAAAATGGAATACTCAGCATTGGTGCAGAGATGTGCAGGATTTCTACACACTAACATGTATGTGCTCTGGTTGCCTGCGCAGGGCGATGGCGAACTACATAGGCTACAAGTTCCTGATCAACAGTGTTTTCTTCTCGCCCCAACCGGAGATACGAGGCACATACTACAACTACACCATGCAGCAGGGAGTACAATTCAACCGTACCGCCAAATGCAGGGAGCTGGTGGAAACATTGAGGCTTGTCAGTTACCACCACTACTTCCGTACAAACCGGCACAAGTTTGATCAGCAAAGGGCACTGGTAAGTTACCAAATGTCATGCAGATTTTTGCCACAGTCTGGAATGTTTTTCTTTTTACTGTTGCTTGTGTATGCCAGTGTGTCAATTGCTATGTCTAATATGTGACAGCATTTTAAAGCTCCTATCTTGAAAAAGAAAGTACTGCAGAAATTATCCCCAGGTCACCTTTCAATGTTAATTACAACTGAAGCAGCCTAGCAACACGCCACATTATCACTGCCAAAATACACCATATATGAGGAGTGTACTGCAGCCAGACAACCCTCGCCTACATTGATGTTGATCTATATTTGTATGTCCTTTGAGACAGTGTGACAAGGTCTCTCAGATTATTCTAATCAGGTTTTTTATTACATCTGTCGCACACCACCATCTTTAGCAATATCTTTCTGATCTTCATTTTCTTCATTCAAGCTTTTATTGCAGTATTGCAGTGTTACCTACACCTGTAAACTCTAGTTCTGTTGCTCTCTTCCCTGTTTTTTTTTTATCTCACCAATACCCTGAATGTTGTTTGATTATGTCGACTGCTGGTCGGTTCATGGTTCCATCTACTTTGAACTCAGTGGCTCTGAAAGGTAGACGCCTGCTACGAGTCTTGCAGGTTCAACATCCTGGGCATTCCATTACAATGTCCCAAATAGCTTCCAGACTTCTGTTACAGCAAACACATGCCTCGCCCCGTAGCAAATATTTTCATTCTCATGTTCTTGTCCTTGGGCATCGCAATGCCCTTTGTGTAATCATAATGACTATTCCTTCTGATTCTTCTTTTTCCAGTTTGTGTAAATTTCCATGGTCTCCTTTGTTTTTTATACTTTGCATTCAATTTATCTATCACTTCCTTTTTGAGGACATCTACTCATCTATTTAGACATTTAATTAGCTTGGCCGAGGTTGTGAAGTTTCTTTACATGTTCCTCCGTTTACATGCTGCACCATTCAGTGGTGTCATCATAAGTCTACGTTCAGATTTAAATAATTTATTTTTTGCCCTTAAAAATCAGCAGATGCCTAACAACCCATATCGGTCTGACGGTTCATTTGAACCTAGTCCCCTCAGCACAGCAGTGCAATGCTGTAGCCATTAAACCATGGATTACCCTGAGAGTCAGGTTCATAGCAAAATGATTAGAGATATACATGGATATTGGAAAGCGAGCGAAGTATTCTAAGAATGCAAACTGCAATAAAATTGGGCATTATATGGGCACCTAAGATATCCAATAAAAACACTGGAATGAAAGTGAAGCCTGATCTAACTGTAGACTGCAGTTAATGAGAGTATTGCTGCTTTGCTTGTCATTTTCAGGCAGTTCACATGTTGGACGAAGTAAAGGTACAATTCAACAACACGCTGAAAGCAGCAGCATGGATAGACAGTTCAACAAGGACTCTCCTCATGAGAAAGGTGGGTAGCACTTAAACCAATATCCTGATCATTTGTGAAATGTGAAAGCCCACATTTTAGTTAACAGTGCAGAATGCTTGGTTCTAGTTCTAAGTTAACACATTTTAATTAGCACAGCTGCTGAAACAAAATTTCTGGGAAAAGGGAGGGGATGATTGTCACAAAGTTTGGAACTAACTATAAGAAATGAAATTCAGTTTTAGTATAAGTTTCATGTGTGTCCCTTACCCATGGTGGTAGCTTAGCAGGTGAGCCCAAACGCATAGCCACAGTGGAAGCATTTCGATGCAGACAAAAATGCAACAACATCCACCTACTTTGATTAAGGCGGAGGTTACAAAAACCCCAGGTGACCAAAAAATCAACCTGGAGGCCCCACTATGCTGTGCCTCATGGTCATAACGTGGTTTGGCATGTAAAACACCGCACATTAATTTGAGTGTTTTTACACTGTGCCAGAGAAGCGTTTTCTGAACAACAGCAATTGTGAGCAGAAGCTTTGTGAACTTGCTCCCTTCAACTTCATATTTAAGCTATGTGAACTCTCCTTTACCTTAACCCAATGCATACTAAAACTTTGCAAAACTCAATGATCCTTAATCTTACACTAGACTGATTTTTCAATCTTACATTTGAGCTTTACTATATTATCTGGTGTTTCTTAGATGACATGCTATGCATGCAATATTATGTAGCATTTTATCACACATTAAGAGCGAAATTTTTATCTTTCGCAGCTTTCAAATGTCCATGCCTTGGTAGGCTACACCGAGTGGCTTTTGAATGCAACTAACATATACAACTTCTACGGAATGGTGCGTATGTGCAACATCCAAGTGGTCCCGAAATGGAACACTGCATGTCAGCAAAAATGCATGTGGTCACTGCAGAGTATGTGGTTACTCAATTACATGAAAACATGTTTTTCTTACTTTTCTTCTTCCAGGATAAAGCTCCACAAAGCAGTGGTCCATTCCTTGAACGACTAGTATACCACAGAGTACAAAAGTACAACCAGCAAGCCAAAGAGCTTTTCTCGGACAGAGATCCAGAGTGAGTACATGCTGAAGCGAGCAGTGATAGTCTGAGATATGAGAAAATAATTCATTTTAATAACTGTTGGGGTTTTACATCCCAAAACCACGATTGGACTGTCAGAGACACCGTAGCGGAAAGCTCTGAATATTTTCACCATCTGTGGTTCTTTAACGTGCACTGACATCGCACAGTACACAGGCCTCTAGAATTTTGTCTCCACTGATATGTGACCATCACAGCAGGGATGGAATATGCGACCTTCGGTCAGCAGCTGAGCACCGTAACTATTGTGCCACTGCGGTGGACTTGAAAGGAAGAAAGAAAGAAAAACAAAGAAACAAGAAAACAGCCAAAAGCTGAAATAGAAGGTCAGCCACTTAAACAATCATGAACATCCAATCACCCACAAGACAGCAAGAAGAAATGAAAGGCAGTTTCCCCATTATAAGTCACAGATTTTTATGGAAGCTTCTCGTACTAAACAAAACCTATATGTTACTGGATAAAAATTGTATTTGCTACAAAGACAAGCACTGTATTTGCTACAAATAAAAGCAAATTGCTCGTCTTTGTATTTGCTTCTTAGTGCTAGCATGTGCATCCTGTTCTGAAGCGATTTCTTTTCTTATTTGTCTTCTGTCAGCATGTTTCCATCCTCACCACTTACTGGGCTCAGTTGCAGCTCGGTAATAATACCTTTATCTGTTCTACAACATGTAATGTTGCACAATTTGATAAATAAAAGAACATGAAAGGTTAGCCATACTGAATCCTTCACGATGGCTTTTATGGATTTCTTTTAGTGCTCATGCAGCATTTAACGTGGTCATCCATGAATTATAATGGTATGCAACATAGAAATATTGCTGCATGCACCGCCAATCTTTCCACCTCAAAAAATAATTCAGTTTATTTTTCACTTACTGTACAAGTAGACCACTCAGAGCATGCGCAGACTATTATCATTTTAGTCTCGAATACGGAAGACCTCATAATTGTTAATAATGTTTCCTTTCATTTCAGGATTTGGCAAGACATAAATGCAGAAACCGTGAACGCTGCCTATCACATACGAGACGTCAATGTCAGTAAGTGCACAGCTGTGTATGCCAGAGCACTCATAATCTATAGTTATAGTAAAAACTTCTACAGGGCACAGGATGTGAAAAAAAGAGAAACACTTCTTGAGCCTGGATTTCGAATTTGATACCTGTGTTAGGGCATGGAACCAGCGTCACGTTCTATTCGCTCCAAGCTAACACAAGTCTGTAAAGTCCTATGTGTATTACATAACATAGCATAAGGCTGGTAGGAAGAGACAACCCACTTATAAACTGTAACAACATAACAAACGGGTGAAATTGAAGTGGTCTTAAAGGGCTTGGTCGAAAGGAAAAACAGTAAAGCATGAAGTCACAAAAATGTAATGGTAATCTCACACAAAAAATCGCCAGGCCTGCGTGGAACGCACAGCACAGTCACAGCAAAAGCGATAGGAGCAGCCTTTCTGGAGCACATTGTAAACTCTCTTGGGGAGGCTACTGCAAGTATTGTAGAATGAGTGGCCCAATAGAATGAGTGGTCTCAAAGACCAATAATTTGAGGCACCTAATCAACAGTATTATGCAGAGATTCATCGGTTAAGAGAAGCGTGCAGTGAAATTGGGAGCCGATGTACATACATCTGCTTATTTTTGCCTCACCGCCGTTAAGTGTCCTATTAACACCTTTGGCTGATCTGCATTAAAAATACTGAAGAGATGAACTTGTTTACAGCATTTTATTCTGTCTGATCTTTTTCTTTCTATGTTGCAGAGGTATACGCTGGCATGCTTTTGGAGCCATTCTCGTACCTTGATGTTCCAATGTAAGTTAAATTCTTCACACACAACTCACTGAAAATACCAAACGTCAATTAAAAGTACACATCTATATATACTATGTGACTGTATAAATAAAACTGACCTTGATGGCAACATAGTAGTTCCTTTCTACAAGTGCCACAGTACCATAACACATTTTTGTCAATTATTTTCCGTACCATATTTAGCAGCACCACAATAAACAAACACTGATTTAATTTGTTACCATTTTCACTTTTATTCACATTTAAGTCTATCCTTTCCATCTGTCTTGCAGATATGTGAACTACGGTACTGTGGGGTTCGTGGCTGGTCATGAGATAATCCATGCCTTTGATGACAGAGGTATGTGTGGAGTTTTCATTTGATATTTTCTATTCACATGCAGCATACGTTTCTTTGTTTACACCCGAACGAGTAGCTCTTAAATGCAGCATGTGGTCACACTGCATAAGAAATAACAAAGCTTTAACCCTTTGAGACGTTATGTACACAATCCACCTTTTTCATGGCGCCCCCGTGCATGCGCTCTCCCCTAGTGGAAAAGTCGCGAAACGTCGCATCATCTCGGAGGCTTTGCTTCTGGCAATACCAGTTGTCCCGGCCCCTACCAAACCCCTACCAAAACGGCAGAGGGCAGCACAGGAAAATGATAGAAGCGGATTGTGTACACCACTTGTTTTTGCTATTTGTATCAACTAGGGGCCAAGAAAGAGCGAGATATATCGAGCTTTGGATGAATTGAACTTTCTGCATAATAAATTTATCTTCATTTAACTTCTTTTTGCGGTGTACTGTTGCATATGATCACTTTACTGAAGGCACTACCACGTTCGACGAGTCGTTCGACGTGCCGTTTCCTGCGAGCCATGTGAAAAGTATAATTTCTCTTAGCTTAAAAAATGAACATAACCAAAAATGAACTTGCACTACATTTCTAGCCTTAGATTTTATTCAGTTTATGCCAAAACAGAGCGTCAATGACTTCAGGATAAATAGATATTTAATTGCAACTTAATTAGGATTAGTTATTATAACACATAAATTAACATATTATGACATTATTTTCGTTGCAATAGGATATGGAGCGGCCTGAAATAACGTAGTATCGATTTGACACATTTACAGACAGTTCTTCATAGGTGCCGTCTTAAAGGGTTAAGGAGACACGCTAACGTATGGGTCGTTTCACAGGAGCGTCCAAACAAAGCGTCCATGAATGATGTGAACTGTAAAGTACTTATACACCTAAAACTGAACAGTCCCAACTGCCGTTCCTCATGCTACCATATGGATGCACACGAAAGTTTATGCAGATTACTGCTGATTACTGCTTAGCTGCTTGTAAATGCGAGTTCCTGATTCTCAGTGTCTTTCTGTAAGCAAACATGCCATGAGAAGCAAGGAAATAGTAACACAAAGGATTATTCGGTCTATTGAAAGCACAGAAATGTGTTTTCAAATTATCCCAATAATATTCCTAAACACTTATCATATGAAAACAATGCAGTCGCTAGAAATGAGCAAGGAATTGGATTGGCATGCACTGGCAGTTCCTAAAGTCATTGGTATCTTCGACATAGGCTTATGGATAACTTAGTGGGCTATAAAAAAATGAACATTCTGAATGCCCATTTTGCCTCTTTACATACAGGTATCACTATTGACAAGTACGGTGTTGACTTTGAAAAAGACCAGTGGTCCAATGGCACAAGACATGAGTTCAACCGGCGTATGCAATCCCTCATCGACTTTTATGCTAAGACATTTCAGGTATTGTGCTCAACTTCTGACAAGAGCTCCTTTATGCTAGACACAATTTCCTTCGTTAGAAGTGGGTGGACGAGTCAGTCGCTTAAAACAAAATTTACACTAGCCATCATTTCGTTGCACAGGTCAACGGCAGCCATACCCGGAATGAAAATTTGGCAGACACCTCGGCTGCTAGGTTTTCCTTTAAGGTGAGACACGAAGCAGCACATGCAAATGTCTACAAGCGCCTGGTCATCCAGAGGCCAAAAAGATTGTTTTCCTTCTTGCCTGCAGTCGTATCGCCATGAGCAGGGACCAACCAAAGCACGCGTCTTGCCAGGCTTTGAGAAGTACACTAACGACCAGCTATACTTCCTCTCATTTGCTTCGGTACGTATGCGCATCCTGTTATCTAATCTTTTTAAGAGTGCTAGTTGCAATGGTTGTAACACAACACTATCTTGCACAAAACAGATATGGTGCAACAATAACAAGTATGACCCGAACTCCATCTACAGCAACAACCATGCAAGGTAAGCATCCCTGTTCTTGCAAAACAGAAAACTTATCAGCAGCTAGCTTCAGCATAAAGATGAGACCTGGCAAGTTATATACATAAAGTCCTCCCCAACAGCACCATATAGATTGAACAATATTTACTGGACCAAAAATGGTATTTGTAATAGAGGTTGTAATGCAGTTAAAGGGACCGACAACCGCCCAGAACACGAAATGAGATGACTGCACTGATGGAAAGATTGTCCATTGCATTGACTCAAACCAACCTTGTTTATCTCGTGAGAGGTGGATTTGTATTTTTATTTCTTCATTGAAAGTCGCGAAAAGTGACCTTTGGCGCCTCTGGCGGCAAAATCATAAACGGTCCGATGAAGGCGGTCACGTGACCATTGGTTGGTGTATGCGTTCGATTACTTTTCTGTTAGTACTGAAATATTGTTCATTTCTTTATATTAAAAGGTATTACTCCATAAAAATGTACATATAGGCCTGCGTTAGTTGTATGCAGCAAAGTGGCACTGCCTTCGCTTGGCGTAATGATCCCATGCCGGGACAAGCCATCCATGTCACAGGCGCAGGCAACCTTGGGCGCAGGCGCACACAACGCTGTACAAATACCGAGAAGGTGTATAAAGCAACATCATCTCATTGTAACAGCTTGCTATTTTCAAAAATTGTTTGCAAGCTCAAAATAAAGGTGGTTAAGCATAGTTACAGTAACTCCTGTGAAAGCAGAACGACAGCTTTCACAAGGGCTAGCGGCATCACTATCAATTTTCAGCGTTGCTGGAGCAAGCCTTCATGCGTGTTTGGAGCCTTTCAGATAGAAAAATACTGCTTATAAAATAACTACATGCTTTTAGGATAAACCACTGCAGCTACAAACGCTACGAAGGGTAAGCTTCCTGTCGTGCGGTAAAAAAGTGGGTCGAGAAAAATCAGTTGTCGGTCCCTTTAAGAGTGATTTGACTCGGAGATTTATAAGAGACCTGCTGCCAAAACACTATAACAGTCAGGGACAAGTCGAGAATGCAATAGGAAATCCTGCTCTGAAGGACAGGTTTTCGTAAGAGGAAAAACTGTCATCACACGTTCGTCCTTGTGCAATGTGTACTTGTGCATTTGTTTATCTGCGTTGCACACTAATCCTCACTCACCTGCTACCTCCTAATTTGTTTGTTTCCTTGTCTGTGCACAGACGTGTGGCTCTCAACCTTTGATAGCCGCACTTGCAGCATACTGCTGTGAGCAAGGGCAAACAGGCCATTACAAGGCAAACAGGCCACCATTGTGCATATAACTGTCAATAAACTGAATTTCACCATTGTCTAACCTAATACTGCGACGCATGACCACAAAAACTACATCCATTAATCAGGCCCACAGCCAGGGGGGGGGGGGGGGGGGGGGTACCCCCCCCCCCCTTCAGAGTTTTATGATACATGGTGTTTTACCAAAAATAAATAATGAAAATAGGCGTTTTTCTCAAATAGTCAAGGCTTTCAGAAAGTGGGCCCCCCCGGAAAAAAATTCCTGGCTACAGGCCTGCCATGCATACACATCTTCATACGCCCTGATGATAGTGCAGAGCGATTTTGTGCCTGCAGTCATCATCGTCACGTATTACAACTTCCACTATAATTAAAGATGTTCTGGTCGACTGTTGCCACATCTGCACTGCGCATTTATACTGTCATGCAAAGTTTACTTTATGCACTATCAAACAAACAAAGTGACCAATATTTCTGCATCATGATTTCTTAACTAGCAGCGCCTCAATGAACTGGCTGATGCTGTAAATCCTCCAAGCAAAACTCCCATTTCATAAGTCAAACCAGTCAAAGTGACAGCAGGGCCTAGGGTCACACTGAAACTGCCTCAGAACACCAGCACAATAAGAAGTGCTATTAGTGGCATTGCAGCTGTCACACCACACTGCCAGTGCCCAAAGGAAGGAATGCATCGACATAGCTTGAAATTTACTTTCTTCGGCTCATACCATTATATCCACCACAATGCAGTGTGCATAAAGATGCAGAGTAGCAAAGTTAATGTGCATGCACACAGTGTTCACACCAGCAGCAGAAAGCACAACACTGCCGTGGCTCTGGACGGGACACTTGAATGTAGTGTGATTGTGTACCTTCACTTGCAGGGTCAATGGACCACTGATGAACTTGGATGAGTTCGCAGAGACCTTCCAATGTCCCCGTGGAACCAAGATGAACCCGACGCAGAAGGCTCCCGTGTGGAATGTCTAAAAGTCCACAACTGCTAATATGTACTTGCTTATTAGGAGTTTGGCTGTCTAGATACGCAACTACCTCAGCATTTACACACACACACGTTTACACAGGTCGAACAAACCTCCATAGCATGTGACCCTGCTAATATTGCAGATTTGTGCGTGATGTTAGTGTCATGTTATAATGACAGTGCATTTCATGTCAGAAAACTATTTAACCAACGAAAAAGCTATAGTATGTGCTTCCGTTACAAACTGTAAGAAAAGCTTTAGGTTTTCTAGGGCAAGACAAAACATGTTTACTACACTAATGAAGCCCTTGACAGTATTGCATAAACCAATGTACCAGATGTAGGTGCTTATTCCAGTAATTGGAACAAGCTTTTTGTATATAGCAGATAGAAACCATGCATCATTTCATCACATCATCACACCACATCCTTTTATTATTTAAATACTTTTCATTTTCATACTTCACAAATCATGAACAAATGTCCGGTGTTATGATAAAGAAAGATGATAAAATGTACAGAATGCAAAAAATAAAATATTTTACATATTCACACCTGTGGTCTCTGCATCTGCAGCAACAATGCACTGCTGTCAAGTTATCACCTGGTTCCTTTCCTGATTCTGCTGATGTCACCTGATAGGAAAGCAAGACACCAAAGAAACATGAAAACAAAACATAATAAGCAAAACTAAAAGCATACCAGCTAGCTATACTCTTGACTTGTGTGTATGCAAGTATGCATCCTGAGAAGTTTTTATTGATTGCGTTTCTCAAGTTCAATATATATACGTTTACATTATGCCCCTATGCTCGTACTAAAGCATATCAAGGCAGGTTAAATGCAACCTTTTAAGAAGCTTACAATCATGCAAACTGATGAAAACATATGAAGCAAAAGAAAATGCATAACTACATTTAGGGGGAGCTCAGTAGTGGGCGAGGGAAAAGTACACGAAATGCATGAAGACATGTATAAAATGACATAACAGTACTGTAATGATGAACTCCTCTAGGGTACACAGTACACAAAAGGTAATGAGCTTTGAAGAACATAAACACCTTGCAAGAAGAGTTTCAGGCATCAGCATCAAATAAATAGAGGGTGAATTAAAGACCTCAAGGTCAAAATAGTACTCAATTAAGTTTCTGCCTTACCCTAATAAGCCATTAATGAAGTTTCATTGAAAGAGACCCTGAAATAGTTTTGACGATTTTGCACAAATGAGATGAGCCAATAGCAGAAGTCCTTTGGATCACTAGCAGACAAATTTAAATGCTCTGCGTAATGTGTGTAATTTATTACAAGGTTTTAAATACTATGTGGATTGCTGCAGATGGCCATGGCACTGCCAATCGAGTTTTCAGCCCCTGGTCATGGCCCATCATGTGAG
Source organism: Rhipicephalus sanguineus (assembly GCF_013339695.2). Lineage (NCBI taxonomy): Eukaryota > Metazoa > Arthropoda > Arachnida > Ixodida > Ixodidae > Rhipicephalus > Rhipicephalus sanguineus. The sequence goes on from NC_051178.1 coordinate 135,305,059, forward strand.
TGAGCAATGTAAAACAGGGAAACTATCTGATTGGCTGTCCCACTGACGTCGCAGGTAAATTTTCCAACCTAACTGGGAACAAATGTTCTTCAAGATAGTAAAACACATTGTATCTGAATTCTACAGTAACAGAAAGAAAATAAACAATCCCAGTTTACTACTACACTTGAGAACTTCCTGTGGACAGCAAGCATTGTCTACCTGTGTTATAACGTAAACCTGTGCAGAAAGTTCTGCACCCATGGTCAAGAGAAGTATTTGAGCGTCAGTCTTGATATTAGCCCAAGAATACTGCTAAGTCGTGAGACTATCCGCAACAATATGCGCTCGCACCATGTGCTCAGCTCATATAGTACACGCATATAAGTAGCCAAACACTCTACCACCCTTTTTGTGATTTCCTGTTTCTTAGCGCAGTGAACATCTAAAAATGATTTTAAACAGACAAAATGAAATTGGATAGAACAGAGCGTTGGGAAGCTTTGCATACTCTACTTTCTCATGCACATAGCTGACCTTTATCACGTTTCTTTAGGAGAACGGAATGAGGGTTTCAATAGGGTATACAGACATTACTTATTCATGTGCTGAAGATAGTGCATGAATAAACTGTTTGCATTCTGAATAGTGAAAAGAAAGAAAGAATGCTGATTACTGCCAAAGAGGCTAGGAATCTTAATAAAACATGCTGTTAGGCTAGTTGGTTCATACTTTTAGATTTCACGAGCATGCACCTTATGACAGGACATTGAACTAGACGGAATGTATCGCACTTGTCTTGCTTCTACTTGTCAAACCTAGCAGGCTAGAAATGGCCCTACGATGCAAAACACTACATAATGTTAAACAGAAACTATGGAGTATTTACAAAAGTGCTGTCAACAGCTTTCTTTCTATGTGCTTGGATGAGCACACGAACCACACACAGAAGGCACCTTATGTGCTGGCTTGAAAATCTGAAATTCTGCAATGTGAGCCTCTATAGCGTGCGACACTGCACCAGGTAGTAGGCTTGATTCACTTGATGTAACTACGAAAGGTCACTGCTGCCAACCTTAGCTTAAATGTCAAAGCGCTAATTAAAAATGGACTCCGCTGCTGCCTTGTCACAGGTAACAAACTATGCCTTGTCAAAAAATTTTTAGAGTATGCAATTCAGTGCAGCCTCCATAGCTCGAAAAAGTACCAGCTTTTGCAGCAACTGAGGGGACAGAATTGCATATAACCCAAAGCACATTGCTACAATCTACGCCAATTCCCTTTAACGTAGAGAAGGGCTGCGAAAGGTCGAAAACCTTTTTTTGTATTTTTTTTTTCAAATTAAAAACAACACTATATATATAAACCAATAATAGGAGACAACATTGCTGGATAAAAGAAACAATAAACTGACCAAGTAATGCAATAGCCTTCCCAATACAAGCTGTTCAGGCTTTAGCCATGGTATGCATGCGTTCTACAAGAAGCATAGGGCAGTGCTAATCCCCGTGACGATAGTGCTTGCTTTAACAGCACACAAATAACGTTTTCTAGCACCACTGTCCTCCTCAAAATGCATGTTGTAACCATAGAGCTGGAAATAATGTAGTTTGAGTGGGACGTTTCATTATGCATACACAAGGGTGCTGCTGATACTGTTGCAGTGTGCCTTGAAATTAGGGCAACATTGCTCACAGCTAGCAAAGCGGGTGCAGTCGGCACCGCAACACAACATGGCCGCAGCTGGCAAAACTGCTGCTCACACAGTGAAAAATTCCTTCATCATTGTTCGATATGTCATAAACATGTCATTCGCTCATCTTAATATGTGACTAAGAGCTAGAGGACAAGGAATACGTGCACAATGGTTTGGAGTAAATAACAATGGCGTACAATGGAACCTCAAAGGAGGGCAGCAGAGAAATCTGCACTCTTTTTCTTTTGTCATGACACAATTGTTAGTAGTATATATCTCTTACCTGTATGCATTCTCCACGCCAAAGTGACAACCGATAAGTAACGGTAAGAAAGTTAATAACAGGACAGTACTGATTAGTCACCAAGCAATGAGCACAGAAAAAAGAAAAGGCCCAAGAAAATCAGCAGGTGGACAGAAAAAAAAAGGGATTACATTTACCAGTTAGTAACGATGACAGCACAAGTCAGTCAACCTTTGAGACATGCCTCGTTATGTGTAATGTTTGTTGAGGAGATGCAGAAAAGTTGAGCACAGAGGAGAACAAGAATCCATAAGAAGCACGACAGATGGACGAACACTGGACGTGGAAAGTTGATGGACAGAATTGCGACATGACACACAGCGTGGAAACAAAGTACAGTGCCGCTCAACACAGGTACCTGAGGAAACAGGCAGGCCGCTTGTGTCCATTCGGGATAAAGCCACGGGCCCTGAGACGGCGAACAGCTTCGCGCAAATGCTTGGGCTGTAGAGGCCCAGTCTCCCCTTGCTTCTCAAGAACGTCAAGTGCCTCTTCCACTACTTCACCCACAAACACCTTTGCAATGCCAGACACTGCAATAACCACGTTCTGTGAGACCGAGCAACCCGTGATGGACTGGACGAGCCGCTTCACTGCTGCTTTCGGAAATGCTGAACGGCGGTACATCTCATATCTGCGTGGGTAAGTAGGAATGAACTGCACCTGGGACGCTGAGACTAGGGCACAAAAAGAGTCAGCGGAAGTGTCGACAAATATGAATTAGCAGAATAATAAACCTTTACACACGTCACACTGGCACTTTTCAACAGCTGTCTAGTATGTGTATAGCTCCGGGTGACGCAGTCACCACTTGACTCGCAAACACTGTATAAATACTGACACTATTTCCATGACATGTGGATGACTCCTGACCAACTTGCCTGAAGCTGCACCATATTTGGCATGCATTTAAAACTGGCTCTATTATATGGTAATATACCCAATGGTTTGTTGCTTGTTCAATGTGTTAGTGTCTTTGAGGACAGCTAATCATGGCAGTTGAGGAAAGGCCATGGAGGCGGGGCTTCCCCACATCCATGTTACTCCGCAAGTAGAACGGCAGCTTGCAGCCGATTTCAATTACAGTTTCAGTTTCAGTTTTGTTTGCTCGCAGCGTTAACACGTTTAAAAAAACATATACATGAAAAATGTGGATGGGAGAGAGACATTTCGACTGTTCAGTGTGCATTTCAGTGTCACATTTCGAGCACATTTTTCTTGCAGAACTAAACAGCGAGTTTGCAGCCGCACACGAAGCAAAACACGTCCCGGATGTCATATTTACCTTAGAAAACAAGCGTGCAGAAAATGTGGCGCTGTCTAGGAAAAGGGGAAAAAAAGAGGAAATTCTTGTAAGTGAACAATAATTTATTTTAAATATGACTTCCCGTAACTGTTTTAGTCTTATAATAAATAAATCGGTACTTACTTGGCCAAGGCAAATAAGAAAATTACAAATAAAGTTAGGTACTATTTATTAATGTGCGAGCAGGCAAGGGTTACGGTTCTGTAGCTTCCACAGCACTGCCAAGAAAAGCTGCCCTCAAGTGTAGCACAACGACTTTGAAAATTACCTTACGAAACAATAAAAGCGGAACACAAAATTTTTGCATCAGTGCCTCTATAACATTAGTGTCATTAAAAGAGCAACTTACTAAACTAATAAACAGAATAACTTATAAATAGCAACCATTATAGTTTAGTGTTCATTCAAACACAATCTCATCTTGATTACAATCCAAAGAAAAAGAACTAGTGTACAATTTCTGTACATGGGAAATGATCTTTTAGTAACCTAGCACCGCGGATAATGTCAGAGCCATACAGTGCTATACCTGAAATAAACTCTATGCATGAGACACTAAAGAACCTAATTTTGTACAGGTGGATTGAGTGTGACATTTCAGATGTTTCAGAGTTATTTAGTGCACACTGTTGTTCACTGACAATGACAGTTATAATAAACGGTGATGGAAAGGAAATCGCACCTGTTCAACTGCGCTTCCGAGAAATTGGATACGAGAACCTGCATCTTCTCGCGCTCTTCTTCTTCAATCTGCTCCCTCGTCTTGCTAGGTGCCGGCTGGCTGTCTGATCCACCGGCAGCGCCTTCGACTCTCCGCGAAGAAAGGCTTGGGCCCGGTGTGTGACTTACAGACTCCTCGAGCATCTGAAGAGTGATTTCATTTTCTGGTGAGTCTACCTTTGGCTCGTCTTGGTCGTGGTCCTGTTCGTGATCCTGTTCATTGTCATGGTCATGATCGTGTTCAGTGTCGTCGTGGTCGAGATCAGCTTCCTGGTCATCAGCGTTGGCCGAGTTTTCCTTGGCGTCCTCATCGCTTTTCGCCTGGGACAAGTCTCCTCCTAATGAAAACACATAATGAAGTACACTGATAGCATATCAGTCCGCAGGCGTATCTGACTCTTTCGAAAAGGTCACGACTGGTGTAGTTGTCTGTTAACTGTCCAACTGATAAGGAAGGAAGATATTGCGCAAGTACTGAGAGCAAACATCGTGTAATTACTTAGCACAAAAGGAGGCGCCTCTTGGTCACCGGAACTGGAACTCAGACTGATTCGTGTGTTACGCCGCCGAGGCCTGAGCATGCCAGGGGGTGTTCGCATACAATATTTGATGTCGCGATTGCGGACAGACAATCTTAACACACACTGCCCTTTAGTTGCACATCTTGCACCGGTCACCTTAATGTAATCCCAAATGCTCACCCAAGGCTCCGCAAGAGAGTTAAAACCCCACAAGTAAAAACATCGCCGGCCTTTCGTTTGTTTCTCAGCTGGATCACGACGCGCGATACGCGCATCACACGTGTAGTGGACAGTTAGGGCCAAGAAGACCTCACAGCACCGAACGAGCACATACTAGTGCGCTTTCTTAGTCCACACGAGCTGCCTGTTTGTCTAACGTTAACCATTACAAACGAGAAATAGGTTACTGGGAGATATTTTACCTGCGCTGTCGTCAGGAAACGTTGACATCGTGGATGTTGCCGGCGACTGTCAAGAGACGATGCAAAGGTTGTCACAGCCAAAGTGCAGCCAGAGTGAAGGAGTTCGCGAGCGTCGTTGATCACCACGGATGATGCTCACCGTGGAAAATGTGACAAACGGAAAGGCTCCAAAGAACGATGCGAACTCAATGTTTACCTAACGATGACCTAACACATGACCTAACACAGCTGCCATGTTGCTGTTTCGAGCGCACTAACGGCACTAACACTAGTGACGCTAGCGGACGATAGCGGTGGCCTCTGAGATTGGCTTCGGCAACGCGCCGTTTGCCAAAGCTCGGAGGTCACGTTCAAACCACTATCTTCTTCGAATTGTTGGTCCATGTGTTGACAAAGAATCGTGTACTTCAAAACAAAATAACAAAAGTGCGAAAGGAAAAATTTTCCTTCGCTAAATAAGAAGCAGGTGGTGCGTCTGCACGAACGAAATGGGCTTCGGTTTCATCAAAAGCACCCTCCACCGCTTAATTCTCGAATTCAAGTATCAAAACGCATGTCATATTGCTCTTTATAAACGACAAGAAAAGGCACATGTTTTATGGTCTAGTATTAAATAAAGAACTTTTTTTTTCAACGTGGCCAAGATATAAAACGGATAATTCATGGCAGAGTGCCGTTATCGGTCAAGCAACGCTGAGATTGTTTATGTCGGTGGCTGCTGGCGGTTGCCGAAACGTGCGTGAATCTTGCCGCTATGTTTCTCGTCACAAGTAAGTTTTCGTAGTTTCTGCCGTGTTTTCGAAAGTAGGGAGAGCTCCTTGCCGCGAGCAACTGACACGGAACGTAAACGTCGTCTTTGATCGCAATGGCGACTACATCGAAACGCATCGTCTACGTTGGAGGACTCGCGGAGGAAGTCGACGAAAAGGTACTGCACGCTGCTTTCATACCGTTCGGCGACTTGGTGGACGTGCAGATTCCACTCGACTACGAAACGGAAAAGCACCGCGGTTTCGCCTTCGTCGAGTTTGAGAGCGCGGAGGACGCCGCTGCGGCCATCGACAACATGAACGACTCGGAGCTGTTCGGCCGAACCATTCGCGTCAACATTGCCAAGCCGATGAAGATCAAGGAGGGTTCCACGAGAGCCGTGTGGTCCGAAGACAGCTGGTTGCGACAGCACGCCGGTGAAACCCTCAACACCAAAGAAGGCGACGAGGACTCAAAGGAAGGCGACGAAGCCGAAGCGCAGAGCGACGACAAGGAGGTCGCTGACAAAGCGAAGAAGTCGACCAATCCTCAGGTGTACCTCGATATTAGCGTCGATGGCCAAGAGATCGGTAGGGTCCGCATCATACTCTACAAAGATGTGGTGCCTCGCACGGCAGAGAACTTCCGTTGCCTGTGCACGCACGAGAGGGGATTCGGCTTCATCAAGAGCACTTTTCACCGCATCATTCCGGGATTCATGTGCCAAGGCGGTGACATCACGAACCACAACGGCACCGGCGGTAGGTCCATTTACGGCCGCAAGTTCGACGACGAAAACTTCGAGCTGAAGCACACCGGTCCGGGAATACTCTCCATGGCCAATTCGGGTCCCAACAGTAACAGCTCCCAGTTCTTTCTCACCACGGCCAAGACAGATTGGCTCGACGGGAAGCACGTAGTGTTTGGACAGGTCATCAGTGGCATGGAGGTCGTCAGAAAGATGGAAACGTACGGTTCTTCGTCGGGCAAGGTATCCAAGAAGGTTGAAATTTGCAACAGTGGCGAATACACGTAGTTTTAGCTTAATAAAGTGATTTTTGTATTGTATGTACCAAGTCTGCGCTGTATTTCCTCAACACTCTTACAGTTCTCAAAAAAGTATGGATGAAAGTCTTTGTATGACGCAATTAAATGTAATATCTTTTTTTTTTTTGGAATGGCGATAACAATGAGTAATATTTTTATTTTTATTATTAATTGCGATACTAGATCGGGCCGCATTTTCCTATCTTCTATTTCTTTGGTAAGCGTGTGATATTGGTACGTCATACAGCACGCCACGCATGCCCGAGGCATACTTCAGTACGTGCGGCACAAAAGTATAGATGATGAGTATTTTTTGACAAATACCATTTCCAAACTAGCGTTTAAATGCCCACGCAATTCCTGCGTCAGTCAACGGACAGCTGACGGGAGGAACGCGCACACATACAGATCTGCGACCAGGCTCTCCGAGAAACATCCAGAAATTCCTTTACAAGAAATTATGTTAACATGTCAACTGCATTTCACTCCTTTCCCAGCTAACCTAAAATGGCGGCTAAAGCGGACACACAGTTCTCGATATCGCCAACGTGGACTTGGTGCTCTTGTAGAGCACAACGGGAAAAGTAAGGCTCTACCTGGCCTCTCCGTGACTAGAAGCAAAGACTAGAAATAAATTCGCCATCACACGCGAACCATTTATTGGAGTTTATAGGAAAGTCTTGATGAACATGTGCAGGTAAAAGATAACAGCGAGCGCGAGGGCGTATTTGACGGGACCCGGGATCCACGCAGCGAGAGCTGCCAATAGGGACTGGCGCCTCGCACGGTAACTCGATTCGTCCAGACCCGCGGCGTACCTGCAATAACATAAAGATGAAAATAAAAATGCGGCTTAGTATTGTAAGCCCACAGAGACAGGGATACCCGCAAATCAAATTCGTCATGTCGCGCGCGCGAGAAATTTAAACGCAGGCGTGACGCCGGAGATGCAGCTCCGTAGATCGAGACTTTAACAGACCTATTTTATATTACACACTCGCGCGTTACGCGTTTTTTTCTATGTACTTTTGTATTTATGTTCCATGTTTGCATTGAAGCTCGCTTTTTGCTTTTTATTTATTCGTTTATTTTTTCGTGTATACCTAGATCTCTCATGTGTGTTTCCCCGTTAGAATTTGTTGTTTTTCTTCTTAAAGGGACACTAAATTGAAACAATAAATGAGTTTAGGCTGATAAATTATACTCTGTAACCTCTGGTGTAGCTATTTCCACCGCCATGTGTTCTTAATAGATGAGAAAATCAATGCCGAAAGTGTCACTTTTAAATTACCCACCGAAATCTCCGATGGTGACGTCACGGATTTCAGTAGTTTTTTTTTTTTTTTTTTTGCATTTTGGACTCATTGGCTCAACGAAATTTCGTGAAACTTGGTGTGGTAAGTCTCTGACAGTCTCAGAAGACAATTTACTTCATTTTTACCGGTTAGGAACCGTAGGCTCTGATCAAAATCTATGATGTCACGGCGACTGGTGGGAGGTGGCTTCAAGGTGACGTCGCCACCCGCATTTCCTTTACCAAGCGTCTTCTCGACGCAACCGTGGCGTTTTTGGTATCGTGAAAAAGTAAGTCACCAATACGAGAAAAATCGTTTTTCTCTTTAGTGTCCCTTTAAGGCCGCCTGGTAATTTTTACATGGTTCTAAGCACCGAAGTACTTCGCACTTAATGAAATGAATGAAATGAATGAATGAATGAATGAATGAATGAATGAATGAATGAATGAATGAATGAACTTAAATAAACTCCCGGCACAAACTTTCTCGCACCCCAGGATGACCGATCATCAGGAGCGCGAATAGGACGAGTCTCTTCAAGACCCTCTCATGGTTGTCCCTATATCGTAACTCGCGCATAAATGCTACCGCAAACATCCGTACCTGATGACCTCGTAGATGTAGGTCTGCTCGTGCACCCCGCTGAAGAGGTGCGCGTATGGTCCGTAGGCGAACACGGCCACGTCCTCGCCGCTGTGCGTGCCCGCCTTCTCCGGGTACAGGGACGGAAAGGCGAAGTCCTTGCGGGCTGCGAGCGAAAGGAACGCGTTTGCTGCAGATGCCTAATCGCTAGGACTGACACCTGTACACCTCACGGCGTTCTCGCTTCGTGCTGTGTATGTTCTGACCACAAGGACTGTATACCGTCGTTGCGTCTATAATAACGATGATGATGATAGCCAATGGAAACGCAGGGCGACGAAGAACATTATCATTCTACGCAGGGCTGTAATTATGATATGACCGCCACTGATACTTGCGGGCATACGATAATTCTATAGCGTTCTGCCTCTTCAGGAGTGTGGGTATATATCTACAACGCTGCATATAAGTATGTTATCTCTAACTCATTAATCAATCCCTTATTTCCCTTTCCAATGTGTCGGGCAGCCAATCGGTCGTGGCCTTTGTTAGGTACCATGCATCTCTACTAGGTCCCGTCCTGCGATGATACCGTTCCCCATCGGTTCCATTATTTTTCTTCATGAATGATGTATTTTTATTATTCAGCTTAACCACAGCCAGAACCAGATGGATTGATGCGGCATGACTGAGATCAGGTGTACGCATTTCATATGTGCTTGACAATATATCTGCACTTCCACTTGCATCTCCTATCATGTGAATACATACGCACCGTAACCGCGGCGTGCAAGCATGCATTGTGGCCTGCACGTAGCCAGCGAATCGGTAAAGCGGCGTGCAATGCATCTATTCGGCTTTTTGAATGCACGCGCATTAACTTAACGGGCAGAGAGTAAAAGTTGTACAGACTTGTCTCCTCCAAAGTAAGGTTTGAGTAGTCCCGCTGGAATCCCGGACCGGCAGCGTAGTTAAGCAGGGTCCTCTGATGCGGCTTTTCGTCGAGACCTGCGAGAGTAACTTATGGTTAATAAACGCTGCGATTCGTATGGATAGCTCCAATTATTAGCACCCCCCCCCCCCCCCCCCCCCACCAATCTGCCGTTGATCGAGTTCGAAAGAAAACAAGCTTCGCAGTCGCAAAAATGAAAAATGAAGCGATGAAGGGCTTCCCTGTCTTTGGTCCACGGCTTTCCAGGGGGAATAATGGGAACAGCTATTTGGATGAAACATTAGTATAGTAGTGGTCTTTCGTCAATTATCGTCAAAAACCTGCGTGGCCATGGCCTTGCACTTAGAACAATCATTTTGCAGGTCCGTCTGGGTAAACGTATGCGGCCGACTTAATTGGCGCCCCCCTCAGACAATTACAGGGGGGGGGGGGGGCTCTGCCCCTTTGTGCGCACGCCTGTGGGCATCACACACACATCAGCCCAGTGTCATGTGACTACGTACCGAAGACGTTCGCTCCTCGGTGCGGCTTTCCGCCCATGACGAACGTGTGTCCGTGGTCGGCGGTGACGATGATGAGCGTCTCTTCGGGCCGCGTCATCTCGACCGCCTTGGCAACGGCTAGGTCCAGCGAGAGAACCTCGGTCAGCGACCGGTGTGCCTTTGCCTCGTGGTGACCCTTGTCGATTTGGCCCGCTGGGAGTCGCGAAATATTTTGCGTTACAAGAGGCATTTCTATATCAGAGTGGGTGCGTTCGCGCACACGTTCTTGCAACAACTTCAGTGTCAGCGAAGCGTTTTTGCCGATGCTATCCATGTGGTGCACTCCATGTACAGTACGGTACAACGTTAGAAGGCAGCGACGTTTCCACCTCAAATCGGATGCGTCCAAGCCCGCACCAATGAGCACGCTCTCTGCACTGACGCCTCAAGCCGGACGGCTTATGACGTCTGTGCAGAGAACGACTGTTTTCCGACCCCGCCGCCGGAGAACAGTCGCGGAGGCGATCGGCTACCACGCTTCGGTCATCTCGGCGGTGCCTTTCTCAAAGATATGTGAGAAGATGAGTCGTTCAAGAACGTTGAGTGAATGCTGCGCACAGTATACTAAGTTGAACCTTGCAGCAATGAAGCGCTGTTGGCTATTATAATATCGATATTTTTGTGGTGCTTTGCGCATACCCTAGCGGGAGTTCGACAGGCGGGATGCACGACGAGACCGTTCCATTAGTCAAAATGCCGCAAAGAATTCGATGAATAGCAAAAGTGTGACAACGGAACTTTTGATCTATTTATACGTGCAGAGATATACTCTCAGTATACCATCACGAGACAAGCAACGCGAGGGACGTCCCGTGAGGACATGTCGGGGCCGTATTTTCAGTTGAACGCTTTTGGGAATAAGACATCCAGTGCGCGCAGATGTGACTCTCGGCGAGGAATGCGATGTGGGGCATTGTAAAGTTATTTTCGGTTGCATATAGGCGAGTAGTAATCTCCGAATTTATAATCTCTGTTCATCAGTGAAAGCTGCAGTGATTAACTTTTTTCTCGTGCTGGATACCGTGAAACACACTAATGTCTATTAACTGGTTAAGTCTGATTGCGACGCGGTAACTGGTTAAGTCTGGGTGCATACCTTCGACGAGTAGCAGGAAGCCGTCGGGATTTTTGCTCAGAATTTGGATCGCCTTTTCGGTGAGTTTGGTCAAAAGGCTGGTGCCCTCTCGAATGTCGTCCAGATTCTCGTACGGGAGGTCACCGCTGGCCAGCAATGCTGCGAATTAAGTCACGTGAAGTGTCTGGCTACGCCTTACAAACACATCTGCGCAGCCTCATGTGAGTGTAGTTTGTTTCTGTGTTTGCGTTTATTTTTCTGTATTAAAGTAGTTTGGCTGCCGCGGCAGCTTTTTATTTGACCGAATGTGACCAAATGACGCCACCGCTACGTAAGAACGAGGTCAGGTCACGCGGTTTAGCGCCAGATGAGATGAAATCAATGTGTTAATTCTTACGTACGACCCTGTGCAACAGGGGTGCTGAAGAAAGAAGGCACTGAGCCGTGCTTCTTTCAAGGAAGCAGAAATGACGCACCCCGGTTCTATGCATCCTGTTTCTCCATCTGGGCCCACGTTGGTATCTATAGTTTAGCGGCTAAGGCGTTGCGCAACGACGCTCGACGACGCGGATTCGATTCCAGGCCCCGGCGACGACGTTTCTATGGGGGCAAGATGCCGGACCACCCGTGTACTCAATTTATATAGGTGCATGCCCGTTGAAGAACCCCAGGTGGCGAGAATTAACATGAACCATCCAAAATTTCAGTTCTTCATTTGCTACAAACAATGTAATCATAACTGAGGATTCCAGAAAGCTTACAATGTTAGCGAAGATGTGGCAATCAAGCTTTATACAGTGGAAGGCAAGATAATAGATCAAGGAAAAAGCATCAGTATGTAAAGCTTGAGAACAAATGCTGGCCATAAGGCTCAGGAAATGTTTTAAAGAAAATAAAACGTTCCTGGAAAAATGTTTTATCTAGCAATCAATCACTACTGCGCTGCAGTAGCTAAACTGCAGCGACCTATAGAACGGATGCTTTCTTGTGGCAACAAAGATTTCAATGTCCCTAGGTTGCAATAAGATACACAATGTTGCTCAGCGAATTAAAAAATATTATCGCACTTCTCGTGCCGCAGCCACATGATAGCACATTTCAATGCAACGTGGAATATGCCACGTCAAATCTGGTCACACATGTACCTAGGACGGTATCCGCCGTCGCAGTATCCAGGTTCTCGACGTCCTTCTTCGTGTTGCACACGTATGCGTTCATCCGGTCCGACTGCTTGAGGTTGGTCCACTCCTCGATCAGGTTCCGGCTGTCCGGGCGCTTTCCCGGCTGGCCAGTCTGCTGGGCCTCTTCGGGCACGAGGAAGTGTGCGCGCCCGCCGCCAGCAATGAACTGCAGGTCACGTGGAGCGACGTCACTTGGTTGCATGCACCGCGTGCTTCAGCAATATCGCTTCGGTGACATATACGACTGATTACCGGAAGACAACAGAATGGGTCAGAGAAGAAACAGGGGTAACAGCTATGCAGCTTAGAAGAGCGAAGCGCGGTAACCGATCGCCTCCGCGACTAAAGAGGTGTAGTTCCGCTCAGGCACTCGGCAATGCTCTCCGAAGGCGGGGTCACCGGCCGTCTGGCTCATGACGTCCGTCCGGAGCGCGCGCCCATTAAGGTGCAAGCTTGCGTGCATCCGCCTTCGAGGAGGAAACGCCGCAGACTTCTACAGTTCTATCCGACTTAAGTTTACATTAAGTTAAAGAAATGAGCCTGGGCTGGCCACGTAATGTGTAGGACAGACAACCGATGGTCATTTAGAGCAACGGAGTGAATACCATGGAAGGGATGGGAAACGCAGCCGAGGACGGTAGCCACGTGACGATATTAACCCTTTGAAACACTATGTACACAAGTGTGTACACCACTTGTTTTTGCTATTTGTATTTACTAGGGGTTAAGAAAGCGCAAGGTACATTGAGCTTTGAACGACATGAACCAGCGGCGCAATAAATTTGTCTTCATTTAACTTCATTTTGCAGTGTGCTTTTGCATATGATCACTTTGTTGAAGGCACTACCGTATTCGACGAGTCGCTCGACACGTCGCTTCCTGCAACCCATGTCAAAAGTACAACTTTTCTGTGCTCATCATGGACATAACCGAAAACGAATTTGAAATATATTTCTAGCCAGAGATTTCATTCGATTTATGCAAAAACAGAGCATGAATGACTTCATAATAAATAGATATTTAATTACAAAGTAATTAAGAATGATTACTATAACACGCATGAATTAACGTCTTACGAAATTATTTTTGCTGCAATATAATATCGAGCGCCTCCAAATAATATTGCGTCGATTTGACGCATTTACAGAAGTTTCTTCATAGGTGGCGTCTGAAAGGGTTAAGAAGTTCGCAGGCATAAAATCGAACCGCCTTGCAAAAGGAAGGGTAAATCGGAGATCACTGGAAGAGCAGGGGCGTAGCCAAGGGGTGAGGTGGGGTGGGGGGTTCAACCCCCCCCCCCCCCCCCGAAAATTTTCAATTTTGCTTGCGTATATACGCACACATACAAACGCACGCACGACCGTGCATAAAGTATGGTTGAACACCCCCCCCCCCCCCCCCCCCCGAAAAAGAATTTCTGGCTACGCCCCTGTGGAAGAGGCCTTCGTCTCTATATAGCAGTGAACATAAAATGGGCTGCTGCTGCTGCTGCTGATGATGATGATTCATTACCGGCTTCGACAAACCGCATGTTCATCGAAATCGCGCGCGTGAGGATGTAGTGCTCACCCGCAAGTGCAGTCCTGGAGGCCGGTGCACCAACTGGTGCGCTATGTCGAGGCAATTTTGGCTCCCGCCCTTGACGCCCACGCTGCTCTCCCACTCACGGTGCGCCGAGTGCGCGTAGCCCGCGGCCACCGTGGCGTCCGTCACGCCGGCTGTGGTCACGAATCCCGTGGTCTTGTCTGCAAGAGTGAGCCATTTGTCAGCACGACACGCGCTCCACGAAAACATCGCAATTTCAGCTTCATTCCACAACATTGACGCGCACGTATCGAATAAACTGAACTCGATGCTCAAGCTTTGACTGTACACTACGGTAGCAAAAACGGGAAGCTTTTGCTTCGTTTGCTACAAGAATAACACGACACATGCAGATTCAACCATCGCCAAACGTGGTCGAACTCGCGTTTAGCCACGCTCGTGGGATGGTTTAGCCTAAAAACACCAAAAAGTGGACGAGGGAGCGCCCTCCGTCTTGGCTCAAATTCGCAGGTAGCGGGTTCGGACTCCACCCACGAAAACGGCGCTTTTTCGTCCACTTTAGTTCTTTTCGATTTAGGTCATAATCATTACAGTACAGTTATAAAAGAAATAAATTGCCCTACGCTTTCCTGGGCTGTTTAATTTTCTGTCGGTTTCATTGGTTGTGTCTAGCAAAATTACGAGCCTCTCGTACAATTCCCCTTCTTTCGCAATATAGCCGTGAAGAATCCTTCGTTCTGTTCTGAAGGCCCTTCATGACTTCGTTAAGAAGGAGTTTGACTCACTTCGAAGGAGGAAAGCATACGCACCGCATTCCTGTGCGAGCTCGTAGAGACACTTGAGGTGATGGCGCGGATTGGAGGACTCGCTGCAGTTGTTGAGTGTGACGTGCGCCGAGACTCCCAGCGTATAGTAGTTGTTCTTGACGCCGCACTGGATGGCCGTGCCCGAGCACGCGGAGTCGGGCACCAGGCGGTCCGCGCAGTAGACCTGCGCTACACGGGCCGCTGCACACCCGTCTTGTCGACCGACGCGTTCACAAGCGCTGCGACGTCTGTGTTTCTGTCACTGCGCTAAACGCTGTAATTTCTTTCCCTTTCCCCTCCTCTTTTTCTTGAACATGCTCTCTCATCCTTCCCTTCTGTGGTTGGGAGGGAAGGATCAAGGCCTAGAGATACACGCTGCTACAGGAAGGCAATCGCTGCCTTGACGAAGACAAGTCCACTTGTCGAAACGTTGGCTACAGCGACAACCCCTATTCAAAGATTTTTCATCTCTTCAAGCTTCCATGTTCGCCTGAGCTTCGGCCCTTTTTTTTTATTTTGATTTGCACACATTAGGCCATCTATGGGGTTAACCTAACCAGGCCCTTACCCAGGAATTTTTTTTGGGGGCGGGGGAGAGGGTTGTGTAGAAACGCTAACTTTGGCAACTGGTGGTCGCTGTGAAGGCATGTAAGTATTTTAGTATTACCCGAAAAGTTAAAGCATGAAAAAAATTCGGTAGGGAGGGGGGAGGGGGGCATTAAGAACCCCCCCCCCCCCCCCCCGTCAGTTACGTCCCTGAGCCTGACGACATGACCCCTGCGACAGCACTGTGCCAAGTGCCAGCGAATATTCTAAAGAAGGATTTCTTCGTGGGCTGGTTGGTGCTTGCTAATAATCCGAAGTAAATAAACACACAGCCTATTTGGGCGTTTCCGTGTCCTGCTTGTTATGTGTCTTTGCGCTGCACGACGATTATTTGCCAGCGAATGCGGCGGCCAACGTCAAAGTATTATGAACTGAAACATTGCCACATACACTGTCATTGAGCCACACATTAAAGTTATACCCTTAGTGTGGAAGGCGGCAGGAAAATGAACGAGGAAGTGGCAAGGAACGAGGAAGTGGCAATCGAAAGTGGTCGTATGCAACCGCTTTATGATTGCAATGATATATATCATTCCATCCAACTGGGCTGTCAACGGCTGTGAAAGGAATAAAGGAAACTGTCGGCACGGGGGCCCTCACTGGCTAGGTAAACAAATTGATTGTCTATATACGTTGTGTATCTACATACTCATAACTTCAACGAGGACACGGACGTCTTTATACGATATATTTTCACATGCAGCTCAGGTTAAAAAAGAGTAAAAAAAGTAAAATAATAATTAACGCCCCCATACAGTGTATAGGCCACGGAAACAAATGCGAATGGGTAAAATCGATTAATGACATAAGGTTTAATGTTATTAACAGATTACATCGTGTGCCCATCGGTGCCTTGCGCATCACACTTATAATGACGCACAACGAAACGCTGACTCCGATAAACAGAAGAAGGACAAAGTATTAGTCGCAGACCATCTGTTCAACATCTCAGCATGAAGCCTAGGCGGCGAGGAAATAACTCGGTACCGTTTTACTAGCAGTGAGGTTTCTTTCTCTCTCTCTCTCTCTGTTTTCTTCAATTGTGAGCGATTCTATTGACTGGAATCTGTCGCGCCGTTTTATTCTACGGTATTGGCAGACGTCACACGTTTCACTGTCTACCGCGGGCTGCACAGACACTTCCGTATTGCCAACGCTGCATGCATTCCCAAAGAAAATGAATTATGATCTCAGTTGACAACCGTTGTCTGAAATCTGAACTTTGTCTTTCTAAGTGAGTGTTATTTTTGGCACTAATGCTTCTTATTTCCTCACGAAAACAATAAAAGTATTACCTAATGAGTTTTTATCTATATACTTTCGACCTTACGAGCATGTAGGCCGGGTGTCGAATAGACGACCTCCGAAGTTTATAGAGACTCGAACTCCGAACCTTACATTTGCGCGTGGTATCGAACCCCCGACCCCCGAAGTATCGAATCGATATGTGTCGAAGAATTAGTACTGACAAGCACATACTGATAAGGAGTTATATGGCTAGTGGACATCGATAGTGGAAATGCATCGGTGTTGCCAGGGGGTGGGGTGCAGTCCCACCCTCCGAAATTTTAAAATTTTGCGCGTGTATATATACGCACACATATACAAACACACGGCGTACGAACATATCCAAAGGGTAGTTGAACACCCCCTCCCCGAAAAAAAATTTCTGGCTACGCCCCTGGTAGTGGATCGAAGCGGATGCGAATGCGCTAAAGAGACATGGACACGTGCGTGGTCAGATCAAGTTCAGTAAGGTTGGCAAGATCCGATAACGATTGCAACGACCCGATAAGGACCGATTAAGTTCGGATGTGTCCGATCACTCTCGGTCGGGCTCGGATCGGATCCGATGAGCGTTTGATCGCGTTCGATGTTCTCCGATAAGGATTCGTGAGGGTCAAAAGAGGGGTATTTAAACATTATCGGTTTCAGAATGTTGAGATGCAATCGAGACTTAAACACTGCATTTGTACATGTGACGTCACACCATACGCGATGCCAAACATCAAATTGTCACTCGGCATGTCGAACAAGTACGGCTGGAGCTCACGCACGTGGTCGCGTGGAGGCACCCTTTGGAGGAGCGTCTACCTTCGGAGGGCGCGCCAATATTCAGGCATGCTTAGAAGATCCCTGTAAATTCATCTTCATCCAATTTTATTTCCCTTTATCCCATAATTACCTCATTTCAATTAATATATACAAATGACGCTCCCTTAATTATGCTTTACTTGTGTTCATTATCTCTTGGTTTCACATATATATATATATATATATATATATATATATATATATATATATATATTCCTGATGAAGGCCAGACTCTGGCTGAAACGTCGAAATAAACAACGTTGTGACTTCTCACGGAGGATCTACTTGACTATATATATATATATATATATATATATATATATATATATATATATATATATATATATATATATATATATATATATATTGTGAAAGGCAAGAACGGCAATGCGGCTCGGCTGCTTGCGCGAGGAGCTGGAAAAGCACCAAGGAAAAGGGGGAAGAAGTTGAGAATATAGAACAGCCGGCCCAGGAACGGGTGCTGTCTCTGTGTCTCGTTCATTACAATGGCGCAGCCGTCCGACGAACCTCTGCTTGACGACCTGCAGTCGCACACAGTGCTCCGGAGCGGACGCACAGTTTCGCGTTCAGCGGCTTCCGCTACAGCGGCTTCGGGCTCCGAGCCCAACCCCGCCCCAGGACCAACTGACTCGTCTACAGGTGTCACCACAGCTCCGGTCTTCGACTTCACTGCCTTGCAGGTGGACGCTACATCAGTCCCAAGGGACGCTGTCCATGCTCCCTCGGACTTTATTTCGCACACCACCGCCCAAGCGACCTCCGCATCGACGCCAGAGGTCAACACTCCTACTTCAAATGCGGTCTGCAGCGACTTCACCGTGCTCACGCAGGCAGTCTCTACCATCATGAAGTCCGTGGCAGACACCAACGCATGCATTACAAGAGCCTTGGCACGTACAACACTGCCTCCGCCATCTCTCACCGAACTTCCGAATTTCGAGGATTTCAGACAACCCAACGATCTGGCTGCAGACCATCGATGCCTTGGCCCGCCAACATTCTTGGCCTCACGACGTCAAAATGTCTTTCGCCGAGAACCGACTACGCGATTCGGCCAAAGCTTGGCATCGTTACGACGGACATAACCACACCACTTGGACCTCATGGAGTGCAGCCCTAGTGAGTGCCTTCCGCCCGCTTTCGTCCACGTATGACGAGCAGTTCATGCGAATGCGATCGCGCCGGCAAGGTCCCACTGAAGATGTCACGACTTACATTTATGATAAGCTTCAGCTCCTCAACGACTGTGGCATCACGTGGCAGTCTCCAGCTGCGCGCCAGTACGCGGTCGACGGAATGTGGGACGCCACTCATGCGGCCATCCTGTCCTCTCAGTTGCCTGAGATCTCACCCACCGACTTCGCTCACAAGGCCGCGGAAGTGCAGCAGAGTACCCGACGCCGTCTTACGTTCGGCACGCCACAGCAGGCCGGACAGTCCCCACCCACCTCCGCGCGACGGGGTTGCTTTTTGTGCGGACGTATTGGGCACAACGCCAAGGAGTGCCGCCAATCGTCTCAACCCCGGATTCAGTACCAAGCATTTCAAACCCCAGTGTTACAAGTGCATGTTGAAGGGATCGGCGACTTGTCAGCGCTTGTTGATACCGGCGCTGAACGAACGGCACTGCACCGACGTCACGCTCCCGACGCTATTTCCCCATGGACGCAGCCTCCACTCCGCGGACTGGGAGGCAGCGTGATGCCAGTGGGCATGCTCGACGTTTATGTCCGGACGACAGCGGGGACAAAGTTTCTGCCAGCCATTCCTGTCTTTGAGGATCTACCTGCCGACATGATTCTGGGCACAGACTTCCTGCTGTCGGACGACATCCAGATCACCATCGATCGCGGCCATGTAGAGCTCCGGCCTTCGTCAACCGAGGCTGCGGCGACGCCGCTGCCAATGCCGAGAGGTGAGCCGCCGAGTCCGCTTACCTTAAGTTCTATACTGACTCGGCATAACGCAATATTCGCCGACACTACGGCAGATCTCCCGGGTACTAAGATGCTTTTGCATCGAATACCAACGGGGGACCACTCTCCGATATGCGTGCCGTTGAGAAGATACGCTGAGAAGGAGCGCGCCGTTATCGCAGATCAAGTACGCGAAATGCTCTCCGCAGGCATAATCAGGCCTTCATCAAGTCCGTGGGCAGCACCTGTCGTGCTCGTGCGAAAGAAAAATGGGTCCATGCGGTTCTGCGTAGACTACAGGCAGCTCAACAAGTGTACGACGCCCGACTCGTACCCATTGCCTCGCATCGACGACGCCATCGATACAGTTCGCCACTGCAGATTCTTCTCCTCACTCGACTTACGCGCAGGCTACTGGCAGATTAGCGTCGCAGAAGAGGATAAGTGCAAGACCGCCTTTCGCACTCCGTCAGGCCTATATGAATTCAATCGCATGCCGTTTGGGCTCAGAACGGCCCCCAGCACATTTCAGCGCGCGATGAATTCCGTACTAGGCTCACTGAAGAACCGAGCCTGCGTGGTCTATTTAGATGACATCCTCGTCGTCGGCACCACGGAGGATGAACACCTTCGCAATTTAAACGAAGTGCTACACAAGCTCTACGAGGCGGGGTTCCGCTTAAACCGAGAGAAGTGCCAGTTCGGTCTGTCTAAGATAGCGTACCTTGGACATCAGATTTCTCCCGACGGTATACAGCCACTCCCGGAGCGCATCGCAGCAGTGTCGGAATTTCCCACACCAGCCAACTTGAAGCAAGTGCAGTCGTTTATGGGCATGGCATCTTACCTGCGGAGGTTTATTCCCCACTTCGCTTCGATTGCGGCTCCCCTGAGCGATCTCCTCAAAAAGGACGTCCAGTTTGAATGGGGCGCCGCACAAGAAACTGCTTTTCGGACGATAAAGCGAGAGCTCACTGCCTGTCCTGTATTGAGTCACTTCAATGATGACTGGGCCACTGAAGTGCACACCGACGCTAGCCAAGTCGGTCTAGGGGCAGTGCTAGTCCAGCGTGATCCAGAAGGCGTCGAGCACATCGTCGCTTATTCCAGCCGGAAACTCTCCGAGACCGAGCGCCACTATCACTCCAATGAGCTGGAATGTCTGGCAGTGGTGTGGAGCGTGGACGATAAATTCCGCCATTATCTCTTCGGACGCAGGTTCACCGTGGTAACCGATAATGCCGCGTTGACTTGGATGTTTTCCAAGCAACAGCTCAAGCATAAGTTTGCTCGGTGGATTATCACGCTCCAAGAGTATGACTTTGACGTGCGTCATCGCGCTGGGGTCTTGAACAACGTCGCCGATGCCTTGTCACGCAATCCACTCATGCGCGTTGAAGGAAGCAAGCAAAATCACATCTATTTTGCCCAAGTAAACGTGCGCAAAACCCAAGAAGAGGACGAGGACTTGGCGCCAATCATTGCATCTGTAACGGGCACGGAAACAAATCCGTTGTTTGCAATACGCAATGATGTACTGTGCCGTCGTCAGTGGCACCACGACCTCTCGGAAGAACGCTACCTCTTGGCTGTTCCGAAATGTCTGCGTACCGAAATACTACGGGCCATTCATGATGATCCCGAAGGAGGGCACATTGGACAACGAGCCACGCTTCGCAAGCTGCAAGAACGCTTCTGGTGGCCGAAAATGCAGAGTAATGTGCGCTCTTACGTAGCCTGTTGCGAAGAGTGTCAACGGTTTAAACGACTGCCGGGGTGGTCAGCCTGGACTGTTAACACCAGTGCAGATACCCGATCAGATATTTCATACGGTGGGCATCGATTACATAGGGCCGCTACCCACCACCACTGCTGGAAACCGCTACATCATTGTAGCTGTGGACTATCTGTCCAAATACGTAGAAGTGGCAGCCGTACCATCTCTTGCCTCCGTTCATTTAGTCAATTTCTTGCAGCGCAGATTTGAATGGAGGCATGGCTTGCCAAAAAAACTTATATCTGACCGTGCAACAACATTTCGTAGCCGGGAACTGCGAACGTATCTTTCCAAGGCGGGTGTACAGCACCATTACGCATCAGCGTTCCATCCGCAGACAAACGGCCTTACTGAGCGTACTAATCAAAGTATTCAGGCAAGACTCGCTCCGTACACCAAATTCGACAAGAAAGGAGAGGCCGATTGGGACGTACACCTTCGGGTTGCTGGCTATGCAGTTAACACGGCGCTGCAGACGTCTACCGGTGCGACACCGTACGAAATCGTATACGGAAAGCTGCCCCAGCTGAAAGCGGTCCTCAGCCTAGACGCTCCTGTTAGCGTCACACGCCATGACAGCCGTACAGACGCCTGTCAGAAGATCAGAGCTGCGGCCAGGAAAAGAGCCGCACGAGCACAAGAAAAACAAAAGCGCTATTATGACCGCCGCCGGCGCCCTGCACCGGAATATAAAATTGGAGACGAAGTGTGGGTGCAAAGGGGCGGCAGCTGCCCGGGCAAGAAGTTACTACCGAAGTTCGAGGGGCCCTTCACGATCACCGAACGGTTAGGACAAAATACCTGGCGCGTTACCACCTCAAATCCAAGCTTTGCACTCGATCGGCGGAAAAAGAACAACTTCGCAGTGCATGTGTCACGCTTCAAGAAACGAGTGCGTCCCTTGGACTGAACTGTTGTTTCTTTTTGTTTGCCAGGTCCGCAGCGTGGCCGAGTGTGAAAGGCAAGAACGGCAATGCGGCTCGGCTGCTTGCGCGAGGAGCTGGAAAAGCACCAAGGAAAAGGGGGAAGAAGTTGAGAATATAGAACAGCCGGCCCAGGAACGGGTGCTGTCTCTGTGTCTCGTTCATTACAATATATATATATATATATATATATATATATATATATATATATATGGTTGTTTCTCAGAAAAACGGGCCCCTAGATCCATTCTCCTCGTTTCGTTCATTTGCTGAGCAAGTGATCTGGGCACGCGTCAGTGCGTTTGTCCAGCTGCATTGGCTGAATCAGGATCAGACTTGAATCGACCACACCGCACATGCTTACGAGCGCAGGTGCTCCGGCGCGAGCAAACAATAGTCTGACCGTGCATTGCTGCAATGAGAGAAAAGCACTTGAAGTTGCACCGTCGTCGCCATTCTCAATCTACGCGATTCGACGAGCCCGAGAGCGTACAGTGCCATTCGGCAGGCTCCCTCTCCTTTCTGAACGGCGGAGATCGTACAACTCGCCTCACCACGTGTTGCCCAAGAAACCGGCTTTCGCGCTTTTAGCGGCTAACCATCGTGGCTCGTTGGTCTAGGGGTATGATTCTCGCTTAGGGTGCGAGAGGTCCCGGGTTCAAATCCCGGACGAGCCCTCTTTTTTTTTTAATTCACAAGACTTTTTTTTTTTTCACGCATCGAGTTAACTAAACATCTCCGAAAACGCGCACGCAAAAATAAAGCCGTCAAATGAGGTACTCCATAAATCCGAAAATGTTGAAGAGTACCCCGACTCCGTTTGCGCAAGAAAAAAAGAAAAAGAAAAAGGTCTGGGCTCGTCCGGGATTTGAACCCGGGACCTCTCGCACCCTAAGCGAGAATCATACCCCTAGACCAACGAGCCGACGACGACGAGCCGTCCCAAAGAGCGTGGACGGTTTGGCCTCAGTCTACCAAGTGGCTAGAGAGGACAGCGCTGAAAGGGGTAACCCGAATCAGGGGAAAGCGCTATCTCCCAGAGATAAAAATAAAGGCACAGAAACTGAAAAAAAAAGAAAGAAAGAAAGAAAGAAAGAAAGAAAGAAAGAAAGAAAGAAAGAAAGAAAGAAAGAAAGAAAGAAAGAAAGAAAGAAAGAAAGAAAGAAAGAAAGAAAGAAAAACTTCCACGTGTGCTGGGATGGAGAGCAAAGGAAAACTCGCACGCTGGGGGAAGGAAAACAACAGGCATTTCATTTTGTGTACTACCTTTTTGAGAACAGAAAATGCGGTTCACCCCCTTGGGTTCGCTCTCCACCCAAGCCTAGCACTAGTGCTCAAATTTGGTCAGGGTGGTCTCAGGGGTCTCAGACCCCCCTCGCAAGACTGATGGTCATATGTGTTAGCAAAATAAACAATTATGTTAATATAATAATGAGGCAGCCATGTGCACCATGGACCGATGTTATATATATTTGTCCATGCTAATTAAATCTCGTGTTTTTGTGTAAAGTGTAATTACAGCATTTTTTAAAAAAATATTTACACTTAGCTTTACAGTCTCCATCGCATTAGAACGTCGAGAATATATCCGGAAATGCTCATTTTGTCCGTGGTGTAACGATTACCATGAAAGAATGGCTTTGCGAATATTATTACATACATGCAAGGACCAAGGCTTCGTTTCATTGTGAGCTGTTTTAGGTCACATAGCGACGAGTACAGTGGCAGAGCGTGCACATATGCGCCAGCAATTTAAAAATTATTTCGGCCATTCGAATAAAAAGAATAGTAAAATAAGATATTAGCCGGTTTTGTCCTCCCCTCTTTATTTCCGTCTCCACTTTTGCTCGAATCACTATAGACCCCTCTTCGATGACCTCTTAAAGGGACACTAAAGGCAAATATTAAGTCGACGTTGATTGTTGAAATAGCGGTCCAGAAACCTCGTAGTGCTGCTTTTGTGCCAAGGAAGTGCTTATTTTGAAATAAAATCACGTTTTTAGTGGTCCGCATCGCGTTAGCGCGCTTCAAATCTCCCGCCTGAAAATACGACTTTCATACGTCACTGCTGCCGTGCCCAACGTTGCCCGCTTTTACTGCGCGGCCGCCGACACTAGTAGTAGCCGAGCGGAAGTAGCGGGACCCACAGTAGCAACAACGGCGCTGCGGCAAAGACTTGCTCGGATGGGCACATTCAAAGCCTTCACCAAGTTGCGGTTGGTCTCGTAATCCTCAGTACGAAAGTGCAGCGAGCACACACGCAGAGGTTTTGACTGTTTAGCACACTGGCACAATGACATGACACTAAGCCACTTCGAGCGTAATTCCACGGCACCCAGTGAAAAGACACAGCGGTTTCCTTGCTGCAGCACTGGCGTTGTGCACCATTTGGGCATCTGGCAATATCACACGCATGCGGCATTTTGTCGAACTTTCTGTCAGAGCGACTTTCACGAGCGCGCAAAACACGCACGGCAGTACGCGATCCCGAAACTACCACTGAGACGGGCGAGGCGCAGTTCGGCGAAAACGGAACCATTGAACCACGCGCGCCGTTCCCCATGGCAACGCCACGGAGGTTTTGTTTTCCATGAATCAAGCGGAAACGAACAAACAGCATTTTATTACGTCTTTTGATGCTCGGAATGTTCTTTTTTTACTGCTGCTAGTTTGATTACTAGTGATTTATTGTAGGCCGACTTCCATACGTCATCGGGATCACTTCGAAAATGTCCCACTCGTGGCGCTCATCATGTGATACATTTAGCTTAATTTCTCGGTAAGTAGGGCACTGCTGTTGATAATATTGCTGTTTTAGAAGTTGTCATACATTGGGCTTTCACTCTGACATAAATTGTATTTGCCTTTAGTGTCCCTTTAACAGCTAGCTCATAAGTGGGCATCATACCGTAGACGGGGTGGTACAACTACGCCGCATGCAGTTACACTAAACTAAACAATCTGATAGCATAGGCGTGCGCACAGGGGGCGCAAGAAGAGGGAGGGGGGGGGGGGGTTGAGGCACCGCCCCTATAGTCATCTAAAAAGGGCGCCAAGTCTGTCCCGTACCTTAATTCAGTCGTGTCTTTCCCGTTTTCCCGTCATTGTAGAGACCACTCTGTCATGGCTAACCACTGATGTTGCATTCTAAGAACTGCTTACTCCCCACCCTTACACCCGGAAAGACGGGGACCAATGACAGGCCCTTGTGAGAAGCACGTCATCGCTTCATTTTTATTTTTGCATCCACTGCGAATATTGAGATTGTTTTCTGTCGGACTCGACAAGGGAGGGGGTGGGGGGGTAAGGTAGAACTCCTAGAAATCGTAATTAGAGATCGTAATTTACTATTACGAAGAAAATCATTTTCCTCTTTAGCGTCCCTTTAATGATATTCAACGAATCTAGTCGGCAGAGATACGCGGCTCACCTTGGAGAGCGAAGTGTGAGGGAATTTCTCGAAGGAGAGGGCGCTGTTCTCGCCTGCCGTGCCGGTCAGCTGTCCCTTGAACACGCGAGCCGCCGTGATGGTGGAGATGCCCATGCCGTCACCGATGAACAAGATCACGTTGTTGGCGCGGCCTTCGAACTTCTCGGTTTTCAGGCGCTGCTGAAGGGCCTCGCGGTTCAAACGGTACCAGAACTCGGGATCCTCTGCGACCGAGAGCGCCCGCTAACACGACACCGAAGATTGCAGTGCATGCCCCGACGTTGCGGGCGAGCAGCCATACGTAGTACATTGGGTGTTCTAGCTAAGTCATCAGGTTATAAATGGCTTGCACTAAACGTCACTGAAACCGCCATGCTGGAGTGCCGACATGTCAGGACGCGAAATTTTTGATGTGGCGTTTATGCTATCAGTACGTCGCATGCAGGTTCTTTCGTTAGTCATGCACAAAGGCCAATAGCCTTCCTGTAGCGTCGTTATCGCATTGAAGCAAGTAAACCATGTGATTATGCTGCCTTGACGCCATCAAGCCCGCCATGTTGGAGTAGCAGAACGTTAAATGACGCCTCGTGCAACAATACGCAGGTCTATGGCCAAGGGGAATGGTCTGAGTGTTGAGTACTGCGCAATAATCAGAGGCATGATGCACAAAGCTTATTGTTCGCAAGTGCTCTTTGGCATTGGCCGGTCGCCTTCAAGTTAAAACATCGCGATTTGCTGGAATGCATTGCTATGAATAACTTCAGCGTAAGAACATTCTTGTAAATACTGGCCGAGAAGATAAGGAACTAGCCAGGCAGCGATACATGTGTATGCTCACAGGCTCGGGGAAGCCGTACTGAACAGTTGTACTAGCCATTAAAACGCGACCAGAACGGGAATAGAATGTGTTGCGTGTGTTGCACGAGCCAATGCAGACTAGAGCATGCACTGACTTCATTGTTGAACACATGTTTTGGTTGAGTTCGTACAGCCATGGTGTGGTGTGTCTAAACATAAGCCTGCGCCTGATACGGCCAACATAAGATGTATGTGCTCGTTTGAGTTGACCTATTGATGAATATGTTATGGGGAGAGTGATGGTCGTGCTGAGCGCCTTCTGCATCTTTACTGGTAAGCATGCGCTCTTGTGCATCGACTCCCCCATCGAATCGTCAGAGCTCGGAGAGCGCCTGCCTATTGTTATCTTTAGGAAGATTTGAACCAGCAGCTTGAGCCTGCAAGTCTCGCATACACTGAGCACGAGGTCGCGGTGACAGCCACGACTTTAGGAGACATGCCCGCCTGTCTCGACAGAACACTCACTTTCCTCCTGGGCCGTCGGGTTAGGAAAGTGCGTGGTGGCGGCTGCCGCGGCAACGGTGAACGCCGAGCCCGCTAGCACAACGGCGACGACCGCCAGGCGGGCGGCGGACGCCATGGCCGCTCCCTCCTCCCTGGCTTGCTTGGTAGCCTATTTTTGGTGCCTGGTCATGGCTCGACCCACTGCGGGGACTAGGCCACGAATTTGGCAGTAACAGAAGAAGAAAAACTGTACATTTATATAAAAAAAGGTATTAAATGTCGATATTCGTATTAAATGCTGAGCACTAATGCTAAATGAGTTTCATACCTCTGAACTGTCCTATACAAATTTATAGTATATTAGCGGGGTCCGCCAACCACTAAGTGCTCTTGCTCATCTTCCTTATTTTCTTGGGTACGGCAGCTGGACTCAAAGCAAAGCTTGACGCGAACTTTCCTGTGATAGATAGATAGATAGATAGATAGATAGATAGATAGATAGATAGATAGATAGATAGATAGATAGATAGATAGATAGATAGATAGATAGATAGATAGATAGATAGATAGATAGATAGATAGATAGATAGATAGATAGATAGATAGATGTTCACGTGATGAAGTTGAGAGCATGCATGCATTTCCTGCAACTTCACTTTTTATGAGTCGAACCGCTATATAAATGGTAATATAAAATTCCTGAGAAAGATGTCTATCCTTCCTGGATCAAGGTCTGCTACCCTTGAGGTCTATAAATTTTTTGTTGTCAGTGCTCGGCTTTTCTCCTGAACTCGGGCGGAGAGGATGCGGGTTACTTATACAAACTACTCCCCTCGGTGAGGGCTTTGCTAATCGGTAGCGCCTGATTGGAGCTAGCTCCGACGCCACCCGTACAACTCTCGAGCGAGGAAGCTTCGAATGGAAGCGCTTCAGGCTCGAGAAACCGAGAACCTCGCTGTTTCGTCGTCAGATGGCGTACGGCGCGTTGTAGAAGACCGAACGTCAGCGTAGTCAGCGGATGCGCCTACTGGACAAGAGCCCGGAAGCGCTGGCGGCCGTGGCGGCGCGAGTGCTGTGTGGGCGCGTCGTGGCGTCGTCGTGTTGCTGGGAGCGCGTGCGCTCGGTGTAGGTCACGTTTCGTTCGCAGTGCTTGTGCGTCAGCGAGTGGAGTAGACGACGCCTGTCGCAAGCTTTCGCCTCGTGTACGAACGAAAACAGTGCGTGCAAAAATGACGAAGATTCGCACTGCACGTGTTGAAGACTGCAACAAGCTTGCCGAGATTATGGTAACAATATTTTGCTTTTTCTTTTTCGATCATGCGTTTTTCACGGCTGAGGACGGTAAACATTTCCTACACGCCCGTGCGTTAACATGCCCGCATGAGTGGCGCGCAGTGAAGCTGGAAGCTAAAGTTTACCGACGACGTCAGAGCTTCGAGGCGGATAGTTAATAGTCGTTGTTCTAAAAAAAAAAATCGAACAAGAAAGCTTTTATGACGCAGAGAAACTTGGAATAGTTGCAGCTAAGCTTGCTGGGAATCTGCACTTTCTTTTTTACCATGGCTTCTGCAGCCGCGTCTTGTTGTTTCGGAGCAATCATACTTGAAATTTGTGTCTGAAGCTAAGGTTTGTGCTGCTTAATAATCGTTTCCATTCATTCAGTACATCGATGTGAAAGACGTTATGGGAGAAGAACTGTGTAACTATAAAGTCAAGGGAAACTGTAATCTAAGCAGAGCGGTGTCACGATGATACACTTCACAGCACTGTGAAAGATTGCACAGTATCAGCTGATTCGGGGTGACGAACCGCAACCGAAACTGACGTGCTTACCTTTGCCGAACCGGGACTGAACCCGTACCGGTGCAAAGTTCAAACAATAGAACAACCAGCATCTCGAAACGGTTCTATTGAAACAAACGGATTCATTTATAAAAAGCGCAAAGCAATGTAGCTGTGACGAACCAGTTTGGAGGGTGAGTCTGAAAGTTTCGCAGAATTTTGCATCCTTTCCGGACGGTTCATAATTCCTTTCGTCTGATCATTTCTTACAATGCTCACTAAATATAGTACGCTATTGCCCTTTGGGAAAATGTGAAAGAGTCTTGTGATGCCAGAAACACTACTATTTTAAAGGCAAATTGGAGAACAATGATTTGTAAACAGCAGGCGAACTGCTTTTCAGCGCGTGACATATAGACGGTATCAAGATTGCGATAGCAGGAGCACGTGGTGTACCCCAAGAAACTTCCGGTCACCTCATTTGTTATTCTGCAACACCGAAGCGTAAAGCGTTGTTTTAAGTTTTGTCAGAGTAAGGGAATACTCTTTTTCCACTTTCACATAAAAGAAAAGCGCTTATAGTTAAGGACTAACTATTTTAATGTTGTGTGCAGCTTAGAAGAATATTTAATTCAAATATTTTGCTAGACACAGGGAGAAAAGTGTTGAAACTCTACGGGCTACTCGCCAAGGCTTTTGTTCCCCGCCAATTCTGCTAGCCAACGCCAGCGCACTAAACCGGAAGCGGTCCAGGGCCTGTGTTACAGCGAAACCGTCAATAGAGGCTTGTGGGCAACATATGCGTGCTAAAAAGCATCGACACGTGGTGTCCGAATGCTTCTGCCGTCTTCGCTCTCAATCACTCCGCCTACTTGTGCTGCTTCGTTCCAAGAAGAAGTAATCTCGCGAGATATAGAAATGTCTTATCGATAGCAAACAATGTCATTCGGCGTGTGTCACTCAAGCTGCATAAGGCGTCGCCTTTGGGAGATAGCCAAGTCAAGCGTGGCACACGTATTACTAATTCAAATAAACTCTATCTTCCAAGTGTATCTTCCGAAATATTTTCGGTGAGAAAGAATTATCACCGGATTTTTAAAGTTTGCTGCTCTGCAGGAAACTGAGTTTGACCAGGAAGATAAACGCGTAAAACTTGTCTTCATGCGCAGTAGCAGGAAAATCAAACAGTCTATATGAAAGCCTATAGAAGCATGATGACGTCATCATATGATAATTTCTTGCATCACTTCGTGTTGACACCGGCGGCGATGAGGCATCTAAAGTTCTTGCCTTAATGAAATAATATGTGTAATTATGCTATGCCACTGCCAGACTTCGTAAGTGCTTCGCGCACTATGACAGTTACCCTTAAACAAATACGCTGCAAATCTTTTCTGATTTTCTTCATTTGCAGAGGGATCGTTCAGATATTGCATTCACAGACGCAGATGTCATTACCTCACGTGAGTTATAAACTATTTATTGTTAGTTTTTCTCTAGAAGCTCCGATCATCGTCCGTCGGAATGAATTCTGTTTTTTTTTTATTTATTTCGAGAGTATTGCTTGAACTGTGACGCATTACCGTTGTTAGTGTCACTGTATGTATACATACATAGTTCGGGGAAGTTGTCGAATGCTTGTATTCACTCTCGATCTTGTTGAACTTTTGGCATTGACATTGAGTCAATGCCAATGCCAAAAGTTGCCTGTATTCGTGGGACGCAACCTTGGATGCTAGCGGTTCTAGAGCCGATATCCCGCAAAGGACATGCCTAAAGTGTTTTTTTAAGTTTTTGTTATACGATTCCTTTGACGCAGCGCGGTTCGGCGATTATTTGCTGCGTTTCAGCTGTTTTATATATGAGGTGCATTTCGCAACCACCGCAACCGCGCCACGCACGCGACGACGAGACGGTTTGAAAGCTGGTCTCGTTGCCCCGCAGGTCACTTCCTTATTAGCCGCGGTCTTTGGTGCACACGTGCGTCCCCCTCGGAGACAGGGAGGCGCCAGGAGAGGGCGGGGGGGGGCAGCCAACGCCACCTAGAAAGATATTCTAGAGGGCGCTGGGCAGCACCCCCCTCCCCCTCCCATTTGCCCCTCAAGAGGAGGCATAGTGAAAACAAAACGCATAAGTGTCCCGACTCCCCACCACCCCCACCCCCATCCCCGAATGAACTCAATTGTGGATACCCCCCATTTCCCCTTGTACAACATTCTGGCGCCGCCCGTGCTCAGAGATACTACATAAGAAGATGATCACGATAATAGGAGCATAAAGTGGAGGCTCACGCCACCAAGCGCTTCTTTCTTTTAAGATGTTATCGCTGCACACATATATATTGGATACATTATACACAACATGATGTTCGCTTTATTGTTTATTGCGTATTATCCCATCACTTCGCAAACTACCTGTCAACCCTCTTTCAATATACAGTCCCCAGAGGCCCAGTTTCATTACCGGTTCCCCTACACTGCACCTCAAAAGCCCAGCACATCGTTCAAACATATGCGTATACACTGATTAGAGTACCTACACACGATACTGCTGCTCTTGAACTGCCTCTTGACCCTTGGGGGTTGCACAGGAAAGGGCCAGAGGCCGCCGAATGTCGCTCATAAACTTCTATGCGAGCATGGAGATCGGCTGATTAGCGGAAGGGCGGGGCGAGCTTCTTGCTGTTACGAGGAAAGAACAGCGCGTCGTCCTGTGTCCATATTTTCTTGTGTATGGTGTTAGTCGCGTTCCCCGCTACGTCATGAGGAAAGAAAGTGGGGCAGGTGAAGAGCACGATACTGTTTCTCGGATGCAGGACACCTCACCAGCACTGCACCGGGAAAAGAGGAGTTAGAAATGCATCGAAGGTGTAAAAGGGGAACACACGCGGACACAGGGACACATACGCGTACGAGTGGTGTTACAGGCATTTGAAACGCTTAGCGGAGTTTAGTCTCCAGAAGAAGTAAGGTTACGAGAAGCGCGTTGTATGGTTGGTTGGTTAGTTGGTCAAGCTTTATAGTCCTGAGAGACGCGACTAGCGCGCAGTCCATGGGCCCCC
This sequence comes from Rhipicephalus sanguineus, assembly GCF_013339695.2. Taxonomy (NCBI): domain Eukaryota; kingdom Metazoa; phylum Arthropoda; class Arachnida; order Ixodida; family Ixodidae; genus Rhipicephalus; species Rhipicephalus sanguineus. The sequence continues at coordinate 135,336,694 of NC_051178.1, forward strand.
TGTTGGGACGGGCAGGCTAAGCCTGACGAATATAAATCAAACGTTCTGATTCAACTTTGACCAACCGGATTTCCTTAGAAGTTCACCTAAATCTAGACAGGCGATAATTTCTGCGTATTCCCCTATTTATCGGCTGCTGTTACAGCCGGTGATTAAACCGTCGGCTTCGGCAAAGTCTATTGCCACCATAGTTCGGCAAACTCACTCAGACTCATTCACTCAGATTCACATCGAGCCATGAGTCTGAGTCTGAGTCCGGGTGAGTAATATTTTGGTCAGCTTGAGTCCGAGTGAGTCCGGTTGAGAAAAATCTTAGTGAGTCTGAGTCCAAGTGAGTCCGGTTGAGGAATATTTTGGTGATTCTGAGTCCGAGTGAGCCCTAAGCGCAAAGAATATTTCTTGAGTGAGTCTGAATGAGCTCCACACTTTTTTGCCGACCTATGGTTCTATCTACACAACTTCAGCATTAATATCAGCCTTATATCGGCTCACGTTTATATTCCCGTCGACTCACACATACTTCAAAGCACTAGCGTTCATATGCCAGCTCAATATTAATTAATATGGGCGTGAGTTACGGAGAGGGAAGAGGGGGGAACAGATTGACCTCCTCCCCGCAAACACTTTTACAGGAAGTTCTTGATAAAAATATCTCGTGTGAGGCACCTCTTTCAATAAAAATGTCCTTACTGGATTGCAACAACCGATAACCCATATTTGAAGGTACGAGATCAAAAGGGGCCAAGTAGAGCACCAGTTATGCAAGATATTGATGTTAAAGAGCATTGACACTGTGATCGAAAAAGCCAATTATACGCTAACGGACTCATGAGTCGACTCACTCAGGCTCAGATAAAGCCGTGAGTCTGAGTCTGAGTGAGTCCGAGAGAGTATTATTTTGATGAATTTGAGCCCGAGTGAATCCGGCTGAGAAAAATTTCAGTGAGTCTGAGTCCGAGTGAGTCCGGTTGAGGAAAACTTTGGTGAATCTGAGTCCGAGTGAGCTCTAAGACAAAATATATTTCGTGAGTCAGTCTGAGTGAGTTCCACATTTTTTGCCGACTTATGATTGCCACTGATACCACAACGCTTATATGTGAGAGTAGATAGACGCCAGAGGAGTTGTAGAGCACAAAGCTGTGAGAATGGCCTGGACGGTATATATATGTTGATGTAACAAACTGTTATTTATATAGTTGTACGCAGGTTTTTCACATAAACGCGACTGACTCCTGTTAAGAGAGGTCGTTATAACAAAGTCAAATTAGAGCAGATGAAGATGGACACAAAACGACGAGGCAGATAAGGACAGACGGCAGATCCGATCTCTCTCCGATGTTTTTATCGTCACTCGGTTCGCCGCCGCTTTCATAAGCGCATGACATCTGAAAACCTGTTCGCTTCTCTTCCTCGAACGCCTTTTAGCGGGATACACAGCGACGCTGTCTCCATTGCACTAAACGGCCAAATGTTTTCTCTTGTTACCACAGGAAAAATACAGGTAGCGCCGCCGCATTGAGGTTCCCGCACCTACTCGCCGTGAGGTCACATATTTTGACAGTTTCTGCGAGGGCCTATTACAATTATTTATCGGTAAAAATTAATTACATTGTGACTCTATTGATGTCAAAGAGTAAACGTAGCAAATTACAGGATTTTAAGCCGAAAGCCTTAGAAGCCTCATCAAACGCGACAATTGACCGTCGGCGTCCCGCGGCGTCGTGTCAACACGAGTGATGCGAAGAATCATCATCATGCGATGACGTCACCACATGACGTCATAGATCGCCTAAACTTGTGATGCCATTACGAAGTCTGATGACGTCACGCCACATAATGACGTCATCACGTGACATCGTAACTTGATCAAAAGTGGGCCGATCACGGAGGCTGTGCAAAACCACGTTAGGTGCAGAAAGCTTTCGGAGAGTGACGGGGCAAGATGAATACGTCGACTGTAAAGAAAATTATGGCTTTCGCCTTCGAGTCGTCTTAGGTGAATGCATAAGGGACCCTGTGAGTTCTTTTTCTTTATTTAGCCGAGGTGGCCAAAATACGAAAAAGAAAATACTCTCAAAATCCGTGACGTCACACCGACATTCAAATTCTCGAGTTAGGGCGCGAAATTCAAAATAAAAACATTGAACTTTGCTTTCTCCTCTCATAATGAATCTGTGACGGCAAAATTAACGGCGACAAAGTTCTTAAAAAAATTGTTTATCAGTCCAGACTGATTTAGCGTTTTAATTTGATGTCCCTTTAAACACACTCGTTACTGCTTATATTTCTTCGTTGGCGTTGGATGGTGATGACTGGTGGTTACTTTTGAAATGGGACGGTGTCAAGTAGCCATCTATAGCCTGCGTGAGCTAATCATACTTTTATAAATCCATTACAGTCCAGGATGTTGCTTATCCCCGTAAGATATTCTCTCTCCTCGTTGAAACATATATTTTCATATTGTACAGTTAATTGTCATAAAAACAACAGTTCTATCCATCACTTCCTCTTCACTACTCACCCCCCCACCCCTCTTTCCCTGTTTTTTTTTCTGATTTTTTTTTTCGCCGATACTATTTGCCAATCTCGATTGCTAAACAGTTATGCTCTCATCCGCTTACAAATCTCAGCGCTTCTTGAATGTGCATGTTCCGTTTGTTTGTTGGTGATTTCTTTGCATTTCATTGCATTACATTGGGTCTTTTCCAGCGTAGCGAATATTTACTCGGGCATGTTTTTCGCACTCGGGCACACGTACGGTTCAGGCCTGAAATGGCAAGTCACTGCCCTTTCAGCTATTCTGCATATTCTGGCCTCATTTTTCTTTCTTACTATATTTGTAAATATCCATATACGTCATTGTTTCCATCATCTCCACTCAATGCATAGCGCTCCCTTTCTCCCATTTTCTTTCCTATGGCCGGTGACTTCGCGCAAGAAAACACAAGAAAAAACACAAAAAAAAACTTCTGGCACCCCCTCCACTCGCCCACATGACAAAGCCTGAGTCAAATATATATGCAGAAACGTTTCCTGCACGTAACAATATCTCGAAGAGTTGTAAATAAATAACATCCGTCCCCGTCGCTCTAGACCAGCTCTATCATCACTGAGGGGACATATAGGAGGCCATATAATATGGACTTATAGACCTGGATAAATAGACGCATCTTTTTATCTCTACTGCAGGTCTCCAGAAAAACGGCTTTGGTGAAGATCCTGTTTTCACCTGCTTTGTCGCCGAGAACGATGCCACAGGTATGCCTTCGGCAAATAAGGAACCACCCTCTCCCATTAGCGTTTTATTTTCCTGCAATGTCAACAGCACTGTTTCTGCAGCTGATCCCGGGATAATCGGCTACGTCATGTTTTCACGGATCTACTCAAGTTGGCAAGGAAAGAGCTTGCGTATCGGTGATCTGTACGTTGCTCAAGACCACAGAAGAAAAGGCATTGGAACGCAGCTATTGAGGAGAGTTATGAAGGTAAACTTGGGGCCGGTATTACGCACGATGTCGAAGCTGTATACCAGTTGTGAACGTATACGTCAACTGCTTGATATATTCACTCTATATATATATATATGTATATGTATATACTGCTACGAATGTGTTCCGTAGTATACGTCTCCACAACGAAACAACTTGTTCGCTTCGTATGACCTGTGTTTCCGCTATGCGCGTTAACTGACCAAAATGTAGCAGCTTAGTAATCTAGCTCGTATGTGTGACTCGTCTGGTCGACATTTAAAATTCATATGATGACAGCCGTTCCACTCATATACGCCAACAGCGAACTCAGTATATACTAAGTTGCTAGCTGTAGCACATCAGAAATAAAAAAAAAATGAGAAAGTCGCGCTAGAAGATAAACGCGCAAGTATACTCTTAGCTTGTTAAGTGAATTACAGCATGTAATTCGTCTATTAACACAAAAGATACAATATGAGTCGTGAACGGGCCACGCTCTAGCTGTCGAGTCTTTCTGCGTGTGCGCGGTATGTTGGCGTGCTTTATCATACCCTGAGTCACCGCACCCTGACAGTTTCCTAGATTATAAGTGAGTCGATACCCGTGACAGAACAGTGAAAACTAACTTTTTTTGTGTTACTTTTGACATCGAGTGTTTCCGCTACATACCGTACACTGCCCAAGTTTTTCTTTTCTTTTGTATGTGATGTCACGATGGTTTTGTAATGCTTTCTAAACTGTCTTTGTTTCTCTTATGGGCTCAGGAGTGTGAAGACGAAGGATGCCGGCGCATCGACTGCTGTCCACAGCTGGTGAACAAGGCGCTCATCTCGTTTCTTAAGAAACATGGAGCCAAGGATATGACGTCAGAAGACGGCTGGAGCTATTATCAGCTTTCTCAAGAGGACATGCAGAAACTAGCTGGAACGAATGTAAAATAAATAAAAAAAAATACCATCTCCATTCCACCCTATGGAAGTGCACGATACAGCGAAGCCTGTTGTAGACAAGCAACACCACCTCAACTGAGTGAGGGAGAGAGAGAAAACCTTTATTTGTGAAGGCCTCAAGGATTATCCTCGTCGGGTGGAGCCCTTAGTTCAGGGCCCCATTGGCTCGCGCCACACCACGTGCCCGCTGGATCAGCCGACGCTGCTCCTGCGGCTCTGAGCTGGTCAGCGCAGTCTCCCAGGAGGATTGTGAGGGTGAAGGAATAGGGCGGCAGCCCGGTGGTTGTGGACATTCCCAGGTGCAGTGATACACCGTGGGCTTCGCTCCACAATAGGGCAACCTCAACTGATGTTAAAAACCAAGAAGAACAACTGGTGTAATACGATCTGCACCGCGTGGTTGTTTGCTGTTGGTAGTTACTGCACGAAAGTCCAAAATTTTATCTGACGAAAGACAAGTCAGGCTTGTGTGTCTACATCAATATCGCCAGCTACAACAACCAATGGCACATACCCGCATACCTCGGGCCGAGGAATGCGGGTATGCGCCACCCCGATATACGAGTATGCGCCGGGAGGGAGGGGGTGTTATTATTCATTATTATTATTAGGGGCGCAGTGACGTCAATCCACATGCCCACTTCGCCAGCCGTCGTCTGAGCTTCGCATGGGTGGCCACTGTCGGTTTTTTTTCTTTTAATTTGAAGGTGCCGGCTTATCACGATGATGACAATCTTTACTTGACCCGAACAACGCCACGGGAAAAAAAACTACTAACTAGAAGCTAAACAGCTTAACTGTAAAATAAAACTTATTCACGTGAAGTGACAACGTGCAACGGAATAAAATCGCAGGTCAGAACGCACTCGTGGCAACGTAACATGCTAAATAATCAACGGACTTATACTGAGATGCGGCGCAACAGTGCGAAGTACCACGGCATGTATATGAGGGACGACGAAGCGGAAAGCACCGAACTCAATTTAACCTCCTTGGGTTCTACGACATTCCGCCTACATCAGAATGTGACTACCGTGGTAGGTAGTCGAACCTGCGACCTTGAATTCAGCATGAAAACGGTTTAAATTTTCTACATATTTCAATAGAAACCGTATACGCGTCCTTACTTACCATACTGAACCGGAAAACGGCAGGAAGGGGAGACGGAAGCTTGCGATGAAAAAAATCCGTAAACAGGGGGTGGGCACTCGAGCCGACGTTTCCACAATGGACTTCTTCAAGGCTGGAGTTCCAGCTTCGAAAAAGACAAGTCCACTCGTCGAAACGTCGGCTCGATCACCTACCCACTGTTAACGAATTTTTTTCATATAGTGTATTATCGCTCGGAGTTGCGCAGTTTGGCTGCAAGCCACAGCACGATTTGCCCAGCACTTAGCGAGTTGGTTAAAAGGGTCACTAAAGAGAAAACCGATTTTGCTCGTAATGGTACATTACTCTTTTACAATGCAAGATCGTCACTCTCATCGTGAGACAACGTGCAAAAAAAAAAAAAAAAAAAACGTGGCGACACCACGTTGAAGCTACCGCACCACTGGCCATGACGTCATAGATTTTGACAATGTCTGCTAGGACCTCGTCCCTAAACGACAAAAATAAAGTACACTGTTCTCTGATGGGGCCAGAGACTTTATATACCAAGTTTCAGGAAATTTAGTTGGACCAATGTCGCGAAAATACGAAGAACGCGCACTTTGAAATCCGTGACGTCACGCGCGGAGATTTCGACGCGATACGAAGTTCAAAAATGAGACTTTGACCTTGATTTTATCCTCTGTTATTAAAGCTTCGATGGTGAGATTAAGGACATTAGAGTTTTACGAGCAAAATTTATCTATCTAAACCGATTCATTGTTTCACTTTTGTACGTGTCCCTATAAAATTCAAAGGGGGAAAAATTTTTCAGCGCATATACGTAGAATAGTCGAAAGCACGATCGACAACGCTTGTTCTTGTTCACCTATTAACTGTGGTTCACACCCACTGTGAGGGATTAACGCTTAATCGAAACTTTCTTCTTCCTCATTATCGCACACGTGCGCCAGCTCGAGCACTCGCCGCGAGAAGTGCCGTTCACCGCGAACGCCGCAGCACGGCGCAGCGCAGCTTCGGCGATGAAGCCGTGATCGGACCGCAAAATTCATTCTCGTACAAACTGCCGATACGCCGCCGGGGAGTGTACCGCACCCGTCCAGCATCATGTCGAGCTCGACGATCGGCGTCCACATCCGCAAAGCCCAGCCGGCAGACTGCGAAGCCCTCAAGAAACTCATGGTAAGCGCAAGGTGGCTCGCGAACACTGCATTAAACGCAGCTAAAGGCTGCGGGACAAGTACTTATACAGGTAATCACCGCAGAGCCGAACCATGAGACTGAAGAACTTGAATGAGGTGGAGCGCATTTGGCAGGAATTCTGAAATCATGAATTGTAGTTAACCACTATCCCTCAAGAGAAAGGTATATAACGGCTGCATCTCACCGGTACCAGAGTCCTTCAATACTTAATAAGGACTCTGCCGGTACTTGCCTACGGGAAAGAATCCTCGAGGCTTACGAAAAGAGTTCAACTTAAATTGAGGACGACGAGGCGAGCAATGGAAAGGCAAATGGTAGGTGTAACCTTAAGGGACAAGAAGAGAACAGAGTGGGTCAGGAAACAAACTGGTGTTAAGGACATCTTACTCGAAATCAAGTAGAAATGGGCATGGGCAGGGTATGTAGAGCGTAGGCAAGGTTCCAAGAGAAGGCAAGCGCGCAAGGGGGAGGCAGGAAGTTAGGTGGGCAGATGATATTAAGAAGTTTGCGGAGATCACGTGGCCGCAGCAAGCACAGAACCGGGTTGATTGGCAAAACATGGGAGGGGCATTTGCCCAGCAGTGGGTGTAGTCAGGATGATGGTGATGATGAAAGCTGCGGGTCACGTCGGCCAATCGGAAAACAAAAGCAAAGCAGAACTCCTCCACCGCCCGCCTCTGATCGTCCTGTGACACACTGAACGTAAGAAGCCTAGAGGCCAAACGCAACTAAATCTCCCTTCTGGCTAAATTTGTCTTGAGTGAGCAGCATATGTCACCGAAGCGATGTTGGCAGAGGTGTAGGGCTGGTATAAACAGTTTTCTTCTTCGTAGCCTTTAAACAGTTCGTAAGCAGATGACGCGTGCACCTGGTGGTTGTCGCGATGATGACTTAAGTCCAAGCACGCCGCCTCTTAGATGTGTGTTGTTTTGTTTTTTTAGCAACATCCTAATTATAGCAATAATCTGTCACCTTTTAACCAATGGTGAATGATCGAGGAATGGCTGCGCATCAAAAGGCAGAAGCAACTGTCGTTAAAGAAAAAAGGAAAAAAAAAATAAGAAAAGCGCTCATGAGGCAAGAAGGTTGCGCCGGAGCACTTGGGGAGAAAACGAAAATAGGATGGAGGGGGAAAAAATCGTGACAACTTCAAGTGCGATAAGAGGAATCCCGAAAACATTGAGCACATCGCAACTGACGCTTTGCTCACGTCACGCTATTACGTCATCATGCTGCTACGTCACACGCCAAGCGACCAGGGTGGGGATTAAGTTATATACCTACGCACATGTTAATTGATAACTTGGTACTAGTGACGGTTTGTATTTTTGCACTTTTCAGAAAGGCGCTCAGGAATTCGACTTCAGGGACGACGCAACGGCAATGGCAGGTGAGAACAACCCGTCTTCCGTATACGCTTTCGCAATAAAGAAAAGCGAGTTTAATGCCGTTAAACCTCGATATAACAAACTTCAACACAACGAAATTCTCGATATAACCAAGTATTTCACTTTTCGCAACTTCATGTTCATAGAACACCGTGTATTTTGAACCTCAATATAACAAAGCGTGTTGCCCGTGATTTCAATATAACGAAATTTCAGCGCAGCCCCAGACGAAGACCGAGGCGATAAATTGAAACACCAGCAGGGGCCAGCGCTTGCACTCGGTTTTTTGGGAATGCTTATCCAATAGTATCACAATGCACTGGACCTGCATTTCTTTCGGGTTCACGTGTGACGTTCGGCCGCTGTGGAGAGGACTTTGCCGGCGCAACATCTAGCGGCGATCGCCGGATCTCAGGTTCAGGCAAACCGATTTTTTTTTCGTTCTTTAATTACGTTTTTGGACTGCCTTATTATTCAAAGATTCGTCCGGAACTTCCCGTACAAAAAAAAAAAGCCTTTGGCGACTATACTTTGCTTAGAAGATCGAATTTCAACATAACGAAGTTTCGATGTGACGAAGTGAATTGCCGATTTTACCGATTCGTTACGTCAAGGTTTAACTGTATTTAAATTACTGCCTCGTTTAGAAAAATCCCAAAGAAATGAGGCCACCGTCTTAGCTCTTAACCAATGTCCGACTTCGCAGATCTCAAGGAAAACGCCTTTGGAGATTGGCCCCTGGTGAACATTCTGGTGGCTGACGACAGCGGCGGAGGTAAATTCGCATGCGACTGCCTCCTCAGCGATATAACGCTCATATATTCGCAGATGCAAACGCGAACGGAAAGTAAACCGCATACCTTTAGAAAGCGTGCATATGAATTCACGCATGAAACTTCTAGCAGTCCTCCGGCATCCGCGGAAGCGATTTGAAATCGCCGTTTGAGAGTGTCGACAGCTCCTAACTAAATACATCTGAATGGGGAAATCATTTTTCACGGGAAACACTTGACCAATTTTGCTTTGTTTTGTCGCAATGAAAAGTAAGAATCCAGACAATCATCGAGTGTTTCTAAAAATTCCCGAAAAGCGCGATGTTTTAAGATCTGGTAATAGTATCGAATGTTTAGAAAAATGATTGTAAAATGCAGAATTTAAAAAATAAAATATCGAGTTTACAAATCCGTCAACTCGGCTATAAAAACATTTTTACCACAATTCTGTAGACCGTATACCTAAAGGAGACAAGGTTTTATGATTCATACAGACGTCCGACACGTTATGTGTGACCATACCAGCCTTGCAAGTTCAACCTAAATCATGTAGGAATTTAACGTAAGCTGTAAATTCGCGTATCACGAAATGCGATCGAACTTGCTACGTTACGTGCATCCGAAATCGGGCAGCACGCACCATGCCAATGGGCAGTGGATATCTGTATACATATACAGCTTGCGTCCACCGGTTGACAGGAAACGAAGACATGCTATTCATTGCAGCATCTTCTTAAATGGAAAACACGATACGGTTTTTCGGCAACGCATTCGATTTGTCACAGCGGCTAAGAAAAAAATAACAGGGAGCAACGACTCCCAACAAGACAGTTTAATTAAAGGAACGAAAACAAGAGTGGGCGCAGCTTCACACTCGTGTCGACGTCATCCTGCATAAAGATAAGGGCGCATAAACAGCGACAAGAGCGATTACACTATTGCCCTGGAAAAGAAAATTAATGTTGTTGAAACTTTGTAAAATAAGAGCATCGCCGAAACGAAATAGCGTTTAGGATGAAGTGTTTCGACATGGACTACGTACGATGCATGGCTGCGCTACGGAGAATGCACACTTGCAGGTAAAGCTCACTCAAGATGGTGAAACGAACGCAAAGGAAAGGAATACGAACTGCACTGTTCTAAATGCGCAAGATCCATGTTCGTTCCACATTGCGTGAGTTTACACATTAGAGGCTCACAAAATTGCTTAAAAGCAGTTTCTAATACACTATGCAAGTTGTCCTATAGAAGTGCGGCTGACTCGGCATGTAGCTCAGCTGGAAGTCAGCTTAATTTTAAGGCTCGCACGAACTTTCTATTTTTTATTTATTTACCGATACTGTCGGTTCGCATCAGCACCAAGACAGGAGTGGTAACAAAACATCATTCAGTAAGCAGTGCACGGAACAATAAGATACAGCAATACAGCGATGTAGTATGTCCTTATATCGTTGAAAATACTCGGACACAAGTGTAGAAAGCTGCAGAAATTCACAACATCCAAGAAGCTCCTTTTTCAAGGATGGATGACATGCTCTTCAGAAACATATCGCTCAAACTAGCCTGCATCAGCGCGCAGGCCAGTATAAACACGTGCATCATTTAACCTATAGACGTTTTCAAGCATCGCAGCCGCAGGGCGAAAGTCGCACCGACGTAGAAATGGCCCTATCTGCCGTGGAGCGCTGCCCACGTGTATGCTTGACGCGTCTCTCACATACATGCAGGCATCGGCGTGCCCTGCCCTCCACTGTGCGGCAGTCTGATGCCGTCGCCAGCGCTGATCGGCTGCGCGCTGTACAGCTTCGTCTTCAGCACCTGGGGCGGCAAATCCATGGTCCTGGATGGCGTGCACGTGGCACCCGCGTATCAAGGCAAGGGCGTCGGCTCGGCGCTACTCCGGGCCGTCTTCAAGGTCAGCCTACATATCAACCATCTCGTCTTACGGCGCAAGCGTAGTGCGTACGGAACATAGGAATGTAAGCCGCGTAGTGATGATAGCGTCTCGTGCGCATAAATTCCTTTTTGTCGGTGTCCATTCTTCGCCATGTTATAATTGTTACTAAGTCACCACTCGGAACTACAGACGCATTATGTCGTATCAACAACATAGTTGCCACGCAGGTTTCAAGTTTTTTTTTCTTTTTTTTTCGAAAAAGAGTGTTATCTGGTTCCGCGAACAATGTGAATACAATATATATCAGGCGTATACGCGAGCACAAGCGACATCTTTTGAATGGGCCTTCATACATGCATGTATATAGGCCTTCACATGAATAGTGGTTTCAGGTTTGACCAGCAACGACTGTAATCACCGCTAATGTTTCACTTAGAGTGTTTGTTAACTTCTTTCTATAGGCAAAAGTTTGGGCCCGACAAAGAGCCACATTTTTGGTCCTGCTTGGTTCTTCACCGTCACAACGCGTCACATTGAAGACACCAATCTTCGCAACCCGCCGCGCAGAGTATCTCATAGTGGATATACATATATTACTATGTGGCGTATATCTAGCGCTACTATTATGCTCGTGGTTGCGGTTTCACACCCCGATTGCGGTTGTCGCGTTTTTATTGGAGCAAAATGCTGAAGAGGCAGCGCATGCTTAGATTTAGGTGCAAGTTAACGAATTTCAGAAGATAAAAAAAAAAATGTAGCGATTCTTTGCACTTAAAGCCCCTTAACTCTTTTTTCAAAGCTTAATTCTGTTATGTGCTCACAACAGCAGCTGATTTTGGTGGCGATGTTGTCCGCTGTCTGATGAACGAATGATGCATATGTACTTCGCAACTGCACTTGCACTATCGCCTAAAGAGAGTTATACAAAGGGCTCTATATAGGCTGTTCCTCCAGCTTACCTTGTGACTGTGCTGCGTCTTCCGCGCAGGCCTGGCGCGTCGTTTTTTTTTCTTTTTCTTTTTTTTTCTTCGCATTTTAACGTTCGCATTTGTACGCATACAGTGAATATCGCGTTGCCCATGCTGCAGGAAGCAGCTCATAACAAGTGCAACGAGCTCACCTGTCACGTGCTGGCGAAGAACGAGGCCTTCATCAACCTGATGAGAAGGCACGGCGGCATGGACCAGGAGCGCGAGAAAGGGTGGCACTTGTTCAGTATGGACAATCGCGCCATCACGATGCTGACCCAGGAGCAGCCGTGGACGGCGGTCAGAACCGCGTCCAGCACGAGCAAGAAATCGATGTGACCCCCGAAGCTGCGCGCAGCCTGTTCGCCCGGTGCTGCATGACCCGGCCAGCGCTTCCTTGGTCTGGCGGGCTTCGTAATGCATTCCCGTCGTTACTCGTGATGATCGCACAGCCGAGACACGTTCGCTCGCGATGCGGGCATACCAACCAGTGCGGATCCGACAGGGTGTGAATATTGCAGCAGGCTGTCGATACGAATTCGGCAGGAGAATTTCGATATAGGCTGCAGCATCGGCTGCTGCCGGCTGTTCCCCGATTCGCATTCGAAGTCGAAATCTTCAAAGTCGTAGAAATGTCCAAGATAAGAATAAAGAGAGACTAATCGAAATTAATGACAGTCTTGAGGCTGCGAAAAGCTGCATGCCATTTTTGTCCAACGTTCAAGCAGCGCTCACGAGGTGTGTTTAGTGCGTGAGTGTGACACATTAGCAAAAGACATGGGGTATAGGCACGGGCGTGATAAACGCAATGTGGCAGCCGTGTGTGTGTATACCATGACACCGTTCAGGGTGGTGTTATATTTTATAAATGCGCGTATATTACATCAAGAACCGCAATTGGCAGGTCCCAATAAAAAAAAAAAGTTGTCAAAAGGTGTCACTTATTCGCTTTATAGGGCGCATTTTGCACTGTGAACTTGAAGTGGAACAGAAAAAAAGAAGAAAAATGGCGAAGCTTGCATTAAGTCGCGCAAGGCTTGAACTGCGAAGCTGGACGATTCTGAAGTCTAATCTGGTTGCTTTTGGGTTTTTGCTAGGCTTTAGTAAGGTGACGCTAGGTTGTTTCTATAGCTTGCTTCTCAGCGCAGCGAGGTTCGAGTTAAACCATAGACGGTCACAGACACGACCCGGATGTCCAGATTCCAGAGAAAGAAACTTGCGCTGAAACCGAGCGCTCGCACGTCCAATAGATCTACGGGCACGTCGTCGTTCGCGTGGGGCTTCACCGCTTCGGGCTCTTCTCGCAGCCGCCGTTGCCTTTCCCGTTCCCTAGTATTCCCTCGTTGTAATTCCGTACCGCTGAAGCAATCCGAACAGATGCTTCAGCGAAGCTGAAACCTGCGGCCGCGGTGTTTATCACTGGGTTAATTCCTGAAAATTTATTAAAGCTTTTCTCAATTACTGGTTACGTCTCACTCTAGAAATCTTAATTGGTGTTTGCCGCCCGTCTGTTGCCTTCTTCATCTTTAGTGGACTAGCGGTGAGTAGTGGGACTTGCCCAATTTCTGTGGCACATATCCGTTCATGATGATGATAGCTTTTTGTACACACCAAAGTTTTTATGGCCGGCTTAAACAGCGTCGCTGTCAAAAAAATTGGTTCTGATAGAATATATGCTTGCTTTATCCGTACGCGCAGCCTACAAGGAAACACTTGCCGGGGTTTTATGCACCCCCATTTATGTACGTTCGTGCGTGTATATACATACACATGCAAAATATAAAAAATATTGATGTTGGGGGGGGGGGGGGCGGGGGTTGAACCACCACCACCACTACCCTGGCTACGCCGATGAACTGATCAATACGCATGTTCTTCATCAATTGCATCAGTATCTCGGCATTCGCCTTAAGAATATCTGTGTGTCACAGAAAACACAGGCCGATATCGGAGGCAGTGCAGTTTGGAGCTAACAAAGGTTTTGAAAAGAACGAAGTAAACAGATAGAAATGAAATAGAACGTCACAAAATAAAACTAACAAACAATTGAAAGCTAGAAAGATTTGAAACAAGCAAGGATAAAACAAGTTGTAAAGAAAACATCAACGTGAAAAATAAATATAGAAAGCTTAAAGAACAATGCTTACGCCCCAAGCCACAACTTGCGAGCCAGCTACGCAAAATTTCTTGTCTGTTTAAGAGCTCCAGTCCACCTTCGCACAGTTGGCTCGATATCACTAGGTGTTTTTCATTAGCCTCGGAATTTCATGTTTTTCGACCGCCGAACTTATCAACCGCTGTCCGGGTTTGTTTTTGCTTCTTTCTTTTTAAAAATGTCGGCGATGTTTCCGCGTGACAGCAGGTGTACTTCAAGTGCTATGCACAGCAAAAGTGGCAAGCCATACATAGCAAGAGCGGTAAGTGTAAAGCACTGCGTTTCGTAGATGACCCATATGCGATCGTCTATAGTCAGGGCCGTAGCTAGAAACTTCTTTCGGGGCGGGGAAAGGGGTTTGAACACCGTTTATCATGTTCGCGCGTGTGGTACACACGTACGACTTCTAGATCTCGGGAGGGGGGGGGGAGTTGAACCCCCCCTAACACCCCCTCTAGTTACGCCAATATAGATAGCGTATATAACCACATTTTCGCGCGTAAAGTGTTCGCACGTTGCTCAATCTTTCTCTCCAGCGCGTGCATCGAGCGAGTTTTCGGTGTAGCTGCTGACATTTTCAAAAGTTCGGTGTCGCTGCTGACATTTTCAAAAAGAAAAACGAAAGATGATGACCGAAGAAAATAGTGAAAATAAATTGTTAGTGAAGACGTGCGAAGTGTGAAGGGTTGCAGCCTTGCGGGGGACACAGTGAGATAGCAGGCCGGCTCATTCCATTTTCTGTGCTTGTACGAAGTTGACAAAAGTTAAGAAATAACGTACAAGTAATCGATTATGTTTAGCAATTACGCCGCTACTTTCTTGGGTAATCATTGGTCACTGTGATCTATTAGACTTTTGAAGTAATGGTAATCAGTTCATATCAGATCAATTAACTTTATTAATTGCCCTGCGAATTGGTGGGATGGGCCTGGATCCCGCCTATGCTTCGTCCAAGGGTTGCTGGCCCTTGGCGGCTTCCTCGGCTCGCTGGACGGCCCAGAGTTGTTGCTCCAGGTCCGAGCTGAGCAACGCAGACTCCCAGCGCGCGCGGAGGCTGTCGCTGTTTAAGGCTGCATCACAGCTATTGTTTATTATATCTGGACATCCCCATAGTATGTGCTCTAAGGTGGCTCTAGAGTCACAATGTCTACACTTGTCTGTCGTGTGTAAGTCTGGGTGTATTACATGCATGGTAGCTGGACTCGGGTAGGATCGAACTGCCGCCATTCGACAGACTGTTTCTTGCTTAATTTCGGGTGAGGCGGTGGGAATGTACGCCTCTGCAATCTATGGTGTACTGTAATTTCGTGAAATGTGGTCATTCTATCTTCCCACTCATCGGTATTCCCTGAGACGGCACTAATCGATGCTCGGTCTGTAAGCCCTCGAGCCATGCGGTGCGCCGCCTCATTACTACCTTCTGATAGTGTGTGAGCGGGTGTCCATATCAGATGGACACTTTTTTCTTGATTATTACCGAGTTTTAGAATTTGAAGTGCCTCTGGGGAGATTCGGCCGTTTGCAAAGTTTCGTATCGCCGTCTGCGAATCACTGACGATCACGTCCGCTTGTGTTTGTGCTATGGCTAATGCGATAGCTATTTCCTCTGCGGTTTCTACGTGTGGCGTACTGACGGTAGCACTCGTCAAACATTTTCCCTCATAATTTATCACCACGGCTGTGTAGGCGCGCTTGTGTCTGTATCTAGCTGCATCTACGAATACGGTGTCTATGCTGTGACCAAATTTCTTTTGTATATCGCGTGCTCTGCTTTCCCGTCTGCCCTTATGGTGGGCGGGATGCATATTCTTGGGTATAGAAAGCACGGTTATCACGCCTCTAATATGTCTGGGCATATCTACTTTGACGCCATGTTGGGTGTGATAAGTAATACCTATAGCCGATCCAATATTTGCCTGCCTGTTTTAGTTTTGGATAGGCGTTCGTATTGTGCGATGCGCTGTGCCTCGATCAGCTCATCCAGTGTACTGTGAAGACCTAGATGCAGTAGACTTGTTGCTAGTGGTGATGGAGAGTCCAATTGCTTGCTTGTATATTTGCCTGTTTTTTTTTTTTCTGTGAAGTGTGCAAGTGGTTTTTATAAGAACTCGATCTCTTATAAGTGACCATTAATTCGAGACCAGCTCGACATTAAGTGAAGCGCTTACAGAAGCGGTCATATGCTTCTGTGACGTCGCGGTAAGTTATTTTTCCATCTTCAATAATGTAAATTGCTCAGTTATTGAAATTTAGTAGCTCTGAAGATAAACAGTTCTGAGCATCGCCGAAGTGATCCAGCCGTTTGAAGTTCTGCTTTTAAGGCGTCATAATGATAATTTCGCGCACGCAAAACGAAGACACAGACGAAAAGTTCACAAGGACCAGCGCAGACTATCAACTGACTTTTATTCAATAAGAAACCACAATATATACTCGCTACAAGCACCTCATCATCACTGCGCATGAGCAGAACAGCATAGCGTATTCCTTTACATAAAGAACAATAAAACCTTTAACAGGCACGTTGCGATATCACATCTTCTTTAGCAAGTCAATTTCGTTATCATTCAGCGCTAGGAATGGATGAATGACTAGTGATGCAGAACTATCGATGGTACTATCGATACTATCGAGAGCTGAGTCACTATCGATGGTGAAAAATACTATCGATAGCGCTATCGATAGTAAAAAATTCGATGGTACTATCGATAGTATAAAATCAACAGCGCGGACTCACTGCAGAATAAACTTGGTTTTCCGCGCGCGTGGTACATAGTGGAGCCGGAGGAGCAGGCTGATGGGCAAGAAAGTTGACATCATTGCGTTCTTCACCAGAGTGCTTTGCTGACACATGATCATAAAGCCAAACTGTTCAGCTGTAGCGGAAAGGAAGCCTTTACATGTGGTAGGACTGCGCGGCTTCCAATTGATATTGCATTTTATGATTTCAAAATAAAAAATACCAAGAAGTTAATTGTAAGCTGTAACTGGTTGCTTTTGGATACGAATTTATTGATGGACATATTCCGCCATTTTGACTGCCGAAATAAATAATTTCTCTGCCAAAAATTGCTCATAAATTAAGCGAAGGTGATAGTACCTAGGCTATCGCAAATATTTTGGCAATATGGCCGGCCAGTAACCGCATAATTATTCACACGACTATCGATAGTATTGTCACGTGGTTGTGACGGTGAAGAATGCTGCAGCAAGACTGGGAAATACGGAGCTCTTTATTTGGTCGAACTTGTGTCCAGAAAATCAAAACTCAAAATACAAGCGATACATGCTGCGCACTGATAGCGGCGGGAGCAGTCGTCAGCCGTTGAGTAATCTGATCATCGGTGGAACGCGTCGTCCTTTATATACATCAGTCATCAAACCTTCCAGCGTTATCGCTGGTGATCGCGTAAGCTCTCGAATAAACTTGACTATTCGCTTCCGGCGCGCAATCTTAACAGAATGATCTCAAACAATTGTGAAGCTTCTCACATTACGGCGCGGTCTGTGTCAAACATTGCTAACAGTCTTTATGGGTGAAACCCGAATACGCGTGGCAGTAATATAGTAATATCGCTATAGTAATATTAACGACGGTAATACCGATTGCACTATCAATAGTTTGTCGATAGTAGCACTATCGATAGTTTGTTTACACTATCGATAGTTTAAAAAAAAAATCTATCGATACTATCGATAGTCAATTTACCGATAGTTCTGCATCACTATGACCTGCTATGACTGACACACATGTCTTGAAGTCTAGAGATGTGCCAAGCTTCTGCAATCTCTCTTGTTGTCTGATTAGGATGAGTATACAAAACATCAGTTTGGTTACACAAAGGACTACACGAACCCGAAGAACAACTCGCACAGTGCGTGGTTAAATGTGTTTCCGGCCTTCCCTTCAAATTGGCCAAGTGCTCTTTTAACCTGACATTTAAGCATCGGGCAGTTTGGCCGACATAACACCGGCCACACTTGAACGGAATCTTATAAACTACATTTCTTTTGCACTCAACCACCCGGTGATCAGCACGCTTGGAACATTTATTGTTGATATCTCTAGGCCCGTCGTCGTACAGATTATTTACAGCAGGACACACGCCCCCTACTTTGTTCTCTGCCGAGAAAACTACCTTGACACCATACTTAGCCGCCACCTTCTTAATTTTATGGGAAAAACCATGCATGTAGGGGATCACCGAAATTTTCTTAGCATCCTGGCTTCTTTCCACCTCTTTTTCCACGGATTTCATTTTCTTCAATAGCCTTTCGCTTGCAGTTAGCAGAATCGGGTAGGGGGTAAGGTATCCAGCCTTTTCCAGCAGTAACTTCTGCTCTAGAAAAGATTACTTTAACTTGTGCTTGCACGTTTTTATTAGAGCTGAATGAAAACATCCCTCGTGTGTCTTCGTGTTGCGTGCGCAAAACTATCATTATGCAGCCAAACCAACTAGCCCGCCTTTCCGTTTCAAGGCGTCATCGTATGTTGCATCTCGGTCTGCCATTATTGCTATTTAAGCCCCTCGACGTCGTTTTCTATAATAATAATTATAATTCCCGATATTTAATCGCAACGGTTCGAGAAAACGTCCAGCGAAGTGATGCGAACGGCCACGGTGGAAGTCGACACCACGGATGGGCGTTGCTGAGAGCAAAAACAAACGTAGCGCTCGTGTCGGTAATGATTCCGCACATTTCGTACACCTGTCTCACGACGTAATACTTTGGCCAGCTTATCGCATACGTCGCAACGTGCAGCATTTATAGTCACGTGACACTTGTCATCTATATCTATTCAGGCCGGTTACGCGCGAAGCGTCAGTAAAACTTCGGGACTTCAGAGGCACACGCCGTTTCCTTCGCGGGACCAAGTTATACTCTCTATGGCTCTGCATCGGTGCCTGTGCGGCCGGTCGGGCGCAAAGCGCTTTCTTGGATGCAACGCAACAAACAATTTTTGTCCATTCCCGTGCGTTTCCCGACGAGCTGTCAATGAGCCGCGCATTCCGCGACTCCAGTGTCCGCGTCGGCTGACGGATTCGACCGGTCTGCCCCACGAAACCACCCCAGCTGTAACAGGACCGATGAGTGGCAAGTCCACGCGGTCGGGCTCCAGCGCTCCGACGCTGGAGCCGCACTTGTACGTCTCGGCCAACACCTTCCAGAAGCGCGACAACTTACTCGTACTGGACCTGCTCAACACGGCGTTCCGGCGAGCGCCTAGCGAGGACCAACAGTTCCTGGACGTCGGCTGCGCCGTGGGCGACTTCACGCGCGACGTGCTGCTGCCGCGCAGCTCGCCTTGCAGGCGCTTCGTGGCCACGGACGTGTCGAGCTCCATGATCGCGTTCGCGCAACGCTTCTTCGCACACCCGCGCATAACGTACGACGTGCTGGACCTTTCCCTCGACGTGTCCCCGTTCGTGGAACGGTACGGCCGCTTCGATCGCGTGTACTCATTCTTCTGTCTCCACTGGATCCGCGATCAGGTGGGCGCGCTGAGCAACATCCGCAACCTGATGGCGCCCGAGGGAGAGTGCCTGCTGCACTTCTGCGCACGCACGCCCGTCTACACGCTCTGGAGGGACTTTGCCCGCATGGACCGCTGGAAGAGTCTCATATCTGTGAGTGAATTCGCTGTGCCGAACATCTTGCAAATGACGTTTTGCCTGAACCGCCCCACAGCTCGTTCTTGAGGAATTTGACGCGATAATTAAGCTCAATTAGTGCAGCGCATTGCGAGCATCCCCACGCTGGTCTTAGCGCGAACACGATCCGACTACTGTGTCATGCGCATACCTTGCGGCACTCATGACGCTCTGAAATAACGCACGAATACCACAAGAGTGCAACGGTGCTGTATACTGCTGAGCACTATACTGCACATGGGAACTGTTCCTGGAGCGTGAAATGTAAAGTTTAAAACGGCTCCTGTACAGGCACTGTCGCAAATTTTAATCTTGCTGTCATCTTTAGTCGTATCCTGTTGCCATGCCTCGATCCAACAGGCGAGCAAGCAGTCCTGAAGTTAGTAAAGATGCAAATATATGCAATCCGTAAAGGATTACGGAGCGTTGGCGTCGGTAGAAGGGGTAGTAAATGATAAAGGAGAGCGACAGGACACCTTCTTGAGATACGCGTACACAACCCTCCGAGCTTCAGGCAGGGATACCTCTGCAGTGCAAAAGCCGGTGGGTGCCATGTGGCACTGGCAATCCGACCCAGTACATCCCGCGTGGAGGCGGGCGCTGTACAATTTGACCAAGAAAAAACTTTGACTTGCGATTATAGTACATATTGGTGCGGACCCTATTGCAAGGCAGTGGCTTCTGCGGCTCGTCCGACGTGGTCGAGAGTTGCCAGCTCGCTTCCCAATTCCAGTTCGGATAGTTCCCAAAATTGATACTATACCCCCTACCTAACAGCCACAAACACTGCAATTCTGCATTTTTTCCCAGGTAGCGGTGGCGAGGTTTATGTGATGTCATATTTACATGACAGGCCTGGCACCCTTTTCTCTTCTCTTTACTTATCCATTTCCTACACGGCGCATTTCCAGTGGCGGCATTTCGAGTTCCACACATAAAGTCCAGGTTCCCGTGACTTTACGCTAGATGAAGAACCGGCATCTATTCTTCGTTACTGGCGTACGGAACGCATGGATGTGACTTTTACTCTAAAATCGCGGCTCTTTAGAAAGAAAGGGTGCACGGCTTTGAACTTGAAATTTCGACTGCTTTCGCGCCACGCAGTAATTTGACTACACACCATTACCAAGCACCTCTATACGCCCCGCGCTTGTCCCTTTGCAATGCCCGAACGTGGTGTTCGGTCCTTGAAACATGTGGTTATACAAAAGGTCATCTATATGATACACTTTATAGGTTAGTGCAGTTAATCAGCCTTACTTCCACAATGCTCAGTTCTCGTAAATTGAAGCAAGAGCTATAGTTTCCATTCTATGGACGTGCATATGAAATGTGCGAGAGGCAATCCGCCTCTTCGATTTTCCTGTGCTGCCCTCTGCCGTTTTGGTAGGGGTTTTGATAGGGGCCGGGACAACCGGTATTGCCAGAAGCAAAGCCTCCGAGATGAAGAGACGTTTCGCAACTTTTCCGCTAGGCGAGAGCGCATGCGCAAAGGCGTCGTGAAAAAGGCAGATTGTCCTTTTTTTTTGTCTTTTTTCAGAACATTGAAGACTTCATACCGCCCAGCCAGAATGCAGATGACCGGCTGCTTTATTTGGAGAATCTTCTGGCAGCCTCCGAACTGAAGCCACACACCTGCGAAGTGCTACGGAATGTGTGGAAGTTTCCTAGTGAACGGCACCTTGCAGGTATGAAGTTATTTTTCAAAATGCTGCCTATCATGACAATGGTAGTCCTGGTCTCGTACATTCCATTAAAATCGTTTACCTTTCTCAGAAAGACAAGCAAACGAATGTTACGTACTATGCACAAAACCACGGGAAACGCAAAGGTCAGAGCAAACGAGAGGCCGCGAAGCCAACTTACTGGCATGCTTGCCGCATACAACCCTAAAAGTATGGGAAAAGAAATTCGAAGAAAAGCCTGGCGTTTCGTGCACTCAGTTAAAAAGTCTGCCTTTCAACTAGGGGTGTGCGAATATCAAATTTTTCGAATACGAATATCCACCTTCGAATATCGAATCGAATATCGAATATCATAGGAAAAATGCCTCCACAGTAACGATATTTTATTTAACATGTAGCTGTTAGAAAAAAAAAAACATTAACAGCCTGACTGGCAACACACATACACTGCTGTCTCCAGAACACAATGTCCAGGCTAGCACAATGCACATCACAACACAAGCAAATATCACGGCACAATGAAAGTAATGACTAGATGTTATCATGAAGAAATGAGTTGCTCCACACGATCAGGCAGCAGGCGCTCCCTTGTAACAGAGACAGCCCCCCCCCCCCCCCCCCAACCCCTGCCACTGAAAAGGCACGCTCGCTTGGAACAGAAGTGGCTGGTATAGGGAGTTACATGGGGCAAAGCTTTGCCAGACTGGGGTATCCGAAGGTGCCTACAGTCCGCCACCAGTCACGTGGGTCACTGTCTTTCTTCAGAAGTGGTCCCGCATAGTGAACGAGTGGTAGTGCGGCACGTTACAGCCGCATAATATTGAAAATGTACGGTTAGACGATCGCCAACAGCGCTGCACGTCGGAGATGCACCAGCAATAAATCATACGTACTGGAGCGCTCGTGGCAGGCAGATATCGTGCCTCCGTGTATTTACAATGTTTATCGCTCCTCTCGGCAACGTTTTTAGTTATACGAACGCAGAAGAACTGTGGAAGACGAGTTATTTTATGCATGATAATCGAATTTTTCGAATATTCGAAGTTATCGAATATTCGAAACTTTTCGAATACACAATTTTCGAATCGAATACGAATATTTCGAATGTAATATTCGACGAATATTCGAAACTTTCGAATATTCGCACACCCCTACACTCACAGCTACGAGAGAGTGCTGGCAACTCTCTTTGCGAGAGTAAACGCTTGTCCCATATTTCACTCCCTTTTCAGGAGTGCTGGGAACTCTCTGCTGCGTAGAGTTCGTGGACTCTCTCGCACAGAGTTCTGGTACTCTATCTGCGAAAGAGTAAACAGCCTCTATCGCTAGAGTAAAGTTACGCTTCTGGATTGGGGGACATTTACTCTCTGCAGGAGTTAAAGCACTCTTGCTGCAGTAGGGTACTGCTACTCCCTTACAGAGTTATTCAATTCCGTTGCGGCTAGAGTGAATGAACTCCTCCCAAGAGTCTAAGCACTCTGGTTGTTGCAGAGTCCTGCTACTCCCTCACAGAGTTTTTCAATTCTATTTGGGTTAGAGTGAATGAACTCCTCCCAAGAGTCTAAGCACTCTGGTTTCTGAAGAGTGCTGCTACTCCCTCACAGAGTTTTTGAATCCCATTTCGGCTAGAGTGAAACGAACTCCTCCCAAGAGTCTAAGCACTCTGGTTTCTGAAGAGTGCTGCTACTCCCTCACAGAGTTTTGAATCCCATTTCGGCTAGAGGTGAATGCACTCCTCCCAAGAGTCTAAGCACTCTGGTTTCCGAAGAGTGCTGCTACGCCCTCAGTTTTTAAATTTCATTTGCATAACTGCTCCGGAGATACGAGCACTTCCACCCCATTTTAAATGTTTCAGCTCCAGTTGAAGTACTCGAGTAGTCCTCATCACCCTCACAGTTTTGCATGCAGTTTTTTTTTTGCATTATACTATTACTTTGGAATTTTTGTATAGCACCGTTGTTCATGTATAGGTTTCAACCTACGACCAGACCAGTGCATTAATACAAGCATAGAAAACATACTACGAAGAAAACCAGCATGTTTATTGACAGTTCACAGCATATTGAATTTAATAACAAAATGAAAGATCTTCAGGAACAATCTTCAAAATACTCTTTCGTAAAATGTATAAATACATGTTATCACAGTGAAGTTGTTCATGTAGGTTTCAACCTACGACCAGACCAGTGCATTATACAAGCATAGAAAACCAGCATGTTTATTGACAGTTCACAGCATATTGAATTTAATGACAAAATGAAAGATCTTCACGAAGAGATCTTCAGAATACTCTTTCGTAAAAATGTATACAGTAAACCTCGGTGATACAACCACGGCTCGTACGAATTTCGGGGTGATACGAATTTTTCTGTGGTCCCGGCCAAGGCCCTTAGACTGCAATGTATTGGAATACGGTTGTTGCGAACCGATTTGCACCCCGCAGACGTTTGATACGAACGTCGCTAGCTCACAGGTACGAACAGGTGCTGCTCGGCTGTCGCGGTAGACCCGGCAGTCACACGCGGGCGCGGACATGCGCGCTGCGCGACCATCCACGGTGCGTCGTTGCCTCCGAGATAGTGGGCGCAATCTTGGAGGCCTTTAGGCGCCTTCGCGTTTAGATTACAGATGAAGTTACGTCAGGCTTTTTTTTTTTCCGGCGCGTTGACGCGTGCTCCTGTGCTCGAGGCAGCAGCATCTTTGTACTGTGTTAACACGTGCCTGCCACGTCGATGCAAGCCATGTCCCCGCAATCAGACGTTCCTGAAACAAGACTGAAACTTGGGCCTGCGGGTCCGTCATGAAGTCCCATTAAAGGTGGACGAAGACTCCAAGAGACGAAGCTTGGCCTCTATCTATGTGTGTAAAGCGCTTCTTAAGTCACTTTCTCCGCAGTACTCTCGTGTAGTAAGATAGAAGGGGACTACTAGTGGTCACGGGGCACAACACATCTGGTTCATTAATTACACACGCGCGCAATGCACCGTACATTTACGAGTACAAGTATGATCGTTGACATCTAAGACTTTACTGGCAATAATTAGGGCTGTTCATGACGTCGCTGCGGCCCTGAGAAACACTGAATCCGAACGTATGCCAACTTTCTTTTGTCGCATGCTAATTTTCCATGTTTTTCGGTGATACGAATTTCGGATGACACGAATATTTTTGTAACCCCGCGAGATTCGTATCACCGAGGTTTTACTGTACGTACATGTTATCACAGTGAAGCATTGAATATCACAGCGATGCCCCGCCACGGTGGTCTAGTGGTTATGGCGCTCGACTGCTGACCCGAAGGTCGCGGGATCGAATTCCCGGTCGCGGCGGCTGCAATTTCGATGGAGGCGAAAATGTTTGAGGCCGGGTGCTTAGATTTAGTGCGCACGTTAAAGAACCCCAGGTGGTCGAAATTTCCGGAGCCTCCACTACGGCATCTCTCATAATCATATCGTGGTTTTAAACCCCAAGATAGTATTAGTATATCCCAGCGATTAACTATTATGTGGGTTTTACATGCCAGAACCATGATATGGTTACGAGGCACACCGTAGTGTAGGGCTCCAGAAAGTTTTGACCGTGAGCACCTATATCTAAATACACAGGCCTGTAGCATTTCACCTCCACCAAAATGCAACCATGGTGGCTGGGATCGAACGAGACTATATATGATGTTTATTGGCACAAGGGCGATTTGATGGCCAAAGAGTGCCAGGACATAACGAATGTGAACAATGATTATGGCAAGTGGGCTGTAAACGGCCTTAAAATTCCTCATGCTAAAGGCGGCAAAAACATATAAGAATTAAAATCAAGATGATGACATGAAATGCGTGTAGTGAGCATAATGGGCGAGTGGTAATAATATAACTACGGTATATGGCATGAGCATGAATGCCTTGTCAATGCCCTTGAGTCCAGGCTTGCGAGGCAGATGCTTTTGTTAGGTTGTAACTACCGCAGCAGCAGCCTCTGCTATGAGCCCGTGCTACGGAATGCCTGGGTAAATGACGAGACTTTTGGGCCAGCAGCAGAGCACCATAACCACTGTACCACAGCGGGTGACATTATCACAGCAGTATCACACAAGGTATCAAATGCGATTAGAATAAAGCAATTCCATCAACAAGAAAAACATTAAACTTGCTCCGATATTCATGCAGTCAATATTGTCAGTCACATCCACAGTACTGAAAGCTTGACTAGCATTCTCCTCTGGGTCATTCCATGCGAAAAGTCCCGGCCATTTTGAAGCCACATGAAGGAGTGGCAGGTTCTCGTTATTAACAAGGTGCGGCTGTGAATTTTTTTTAAGTGCATGAGCATTTGTACCTAACTCGTTGAGGAAACTGTCCCTCTTTCCTGAAGATCTTTACCAAAAAGAAATAAATGTATAAAACGAAATGACTAAAATTAAAAAAAAAAAAAGGAAGCCATGTTTGTATGAAAGTTACTTTCACTTAAAAAAAGGTAAAGCACTTGTTCTCAATTTGGACTTATTCACTGTCAATGGCAGTTGCTATTTTCACCCACGCAGGGTAGAAGGGCACTTGGCTCTAGGCCCATTCAGTGTCTCTAGTAGCAGAAAGGTTCGCTTTGCTTTCTGCGCATACTGAACATTAAATGCCCAATACACGGCAAGAAGCAAAGCGAACCCCGTCTGTTGCGTCAACAGCTGTAAGCTTCAGGCCCTCAAAGTGACTAGCAAGGCAGAGGACGTCTCCAGGCTTTCTCCAGAAAAAAAAAGGTGGGGGTGGTGCAGATGTTGCTCCTGGCACCTGCGTTTAGAAAAAGACTGAGTACAAACAAACTTCAATACACCTTAGCAACACTATAAACGAATGCAAACGTGGTTATTCCCGCTAAAACTAGTAAATACCCGAAAATACGTAGGTGATAATGATAACATAATGCAATATGTCTACCAGGAGTACAAAAGCATAAATGCATGACTGCTTTGAAGTGCCTGCTTACCTGGAAATTCTTGCCTTTAAGAAAAAAAAAAAAGCAGTGTTAAGACCTCTGTATGCCCTGGTATCGGAAACCCAAACATTTCCCTGTCGCTCCATATTTTCTGTCTGCTATCCTAGTTTTCTTGCTGGATGCATGCACACTCTCCTCCTTCACCACCAATGAGAGTGGGAGTGAGTAAGCAACACATACATGAAAATGCTGCTAAGGAAAGCTGCGGCCGACTTCATGAAAACGAGTCCCCTTGCCAAAAGATTGACTTCAGCCACATACCTCCTTGTTCGACCATTTGTCATTGCCCACAAAACAGGCTTAAAGGGGCCCTGCAACACTTTTCGAAGTAATCATTGAATAACCTCGCTATTGGAGTTCATTGTCTCACTAGTCAACTGCCACAAAAATTTTTAGTCCTTCAAGTACAAGTAGATTTACAGGGATTTGTTGGACGCTTTAAGCGCTTTCTCTATCCCTTCGTCACAGCGAGCGCACTGAAGGCTACACAGGGGGGGGGGGATGACAAGAGGGCAGAAGCTATGCCTGTAGGTCAGCACACATCATGCATGACCTGAAACACAGTTTGTTTTCCTTTGAATGCACTGCTGACTTTCAGTGTGATCACGAGTGCACTGGTGTAATTTTATAGTGCAAAATTCTAGCACTGTGGAGTGCAGCGGGGACATGTCGTGGCATCCAGTGGCAGTTGCGGTAAATGCAGCTTGCAATGCTTATACCAGCCAATGGCCATGCCAGCAAGCTTACGACGCAATTGATATCAAGTCTAGGCATCATTTGCCGAGAGAAGAGAGCAATTTTTACCTGAATTTGAACATTAACTGTCGATTCCTAGCTGCATACTGTGCAGTAATGATTGCCTCATATTCAGAGAAGTCTCGACTACCTATAGGAAATTTCAACAGTGTTCAAAAAGTGTTGCAAGGCCCTTAAAGTATTAAGCTTGGAGAAAAAAAATGTATGCATACCAATGGTGAAACGATACAAGCAGGGTCTTCTTTAACAAGTCGTGGCAGACTGGTGAGGACAGTTGCAACGTATGTGTCTAAAAAATTGAATAAAAAAGTATGTTCAGATGCTGGAAACAAATTATACATCAGGTAAGAAAATGCAAGAGAAATAATATTGCATAGTACAAACAAAAGCACTTAGTAGGAAAGAGAACGTTGTAAAATTGAGGGCTTGATGTGATATTGTGGGTTTTAGTGGCGCAAGGGCCATGTTTGGCCAAAGAGCGCCATGAGAGATAATGAAGTTTAAAGTGATCAATGATTTACCATGATAGCATGCAACCCCATGACACTGTAAACTTCATAAACAATAAGATCATGCACAAGACAACTTAGTTTTGAACATATGTGCCCAGTACAGCAAGCAACAAAAGTTTAGCAACCACTAAGTCTATGAAAGCTTTGAGTGTCCCAGCAGTCTGCGACTGTGTTCAGTCAAACTGCACAGTTGCTAGTTTTAGAACAGGACAGAAATCTAAATTCAAGGCTGCGTGCCCAAGTAGCGGGAATATTCAGCTTTTTCTTGTGCCTCGTGGAGTCTATCAACTTTTGATGCTGACTGTACATAGATCACCCATTTACTAACTGCAGTAAGTGTAATAATAATATTCTGATGCTACAATTCCCATGCTCCAATAAGAACACATTTCTGAGCAGCTAATAATTCTCGCCATACATTATCAAGATCAAGTTGAAATCTTGAGTCGCCGCGAAGACACTACCTATTGGTTCCTTATTTTGTATAAAACTCATGAAGAATTAGAAAGGTCTTCTGTATTCTAACTGACAGCACAAGTTTTATTTTTTTTTTGCTTGCTATTGTAGTCTTAGCAATCGGCATCTGCTCAAGATATACCTCCTCCATAGTGCATATTGAAAGGGTTTAAAGCGCAAGTATGGGAGTGCTGAAGGAAAGGCTTAAAAGCGAGGAACGGAAAGCAAAGAGGGAAACCCTTTCAATATGCATTTAAACTAGCCCAAATAGCCGTTTCTCTCCTCCATAGTGTGAGCTTAACTGATGTGCTCTAGCACACCTTTACACCTGTGAATTCCCTGAAATAATCTGGAATCACTTGAATACAGGCCAAAATGTCAGCTGTTAAGTATGACAAAAACAGGACAGCTGTTCACGGAAATGCTGTTTGCACTGTTTATCGCTTTCGTTAGATCCAAATGTAATGTACTTCCATAGCCATGACCACCATGGCGAATGCATTTTGTACGCAGCCGTGAATTGCTTTTTAAAGTAATGACAAAGGAGTTCCACATTGAGTGTGTCAAAATAGTAAGTTCCACAAGTCGCAAGGACATCAGGCTGCCAGCATTAATTTGTCATTTCGAGGAACAAGTGCTGGTCAGCGTATGCAATTTTTTGTGTGCAACAGTGCATCAACACCAACCATGAGCGATTCCAGAAATGACAAAACAATTCCGACGACATGAGAACATGCCTTCAGTTGTGCACATTGGTGCACAAAGCCACACAGAGTACAAGGCATTTCGAGATCAGAGCATGTAAAGTTCAGACTATAAATATTTTAACACATAAGTCCAACAACAATAAAAAACATTATTTTTCACTTCAACAGTATTCCTTGGAGGAATTGGTAGGCTAGCTGGTTGCTCATTTTCATTTTAACGAGATCGCTCTTGTTTACGGATTCCAGTGGCCATGTTTGCAAGGGTCTGCTGATCTACTGGCATACAGAGCACCAACATTCAGAACGAAGAGGTGCCGCATTTACTAGCGTAATGATCGCACTTTCAATCATTAATGATCGCATACTCAATAGTCTTTAACAGCGCATGTGTGTATTGTATACTGAATTTATGGGACAATAGTTGAAAGCAACGTGCGACTGTGCTTTTCTGCACAGTGGCCGCCTCAAAATGAACACGTGGCATCAGAACGAAAATAACTGCTATCACCGAAGTTCGTGATGCGATCATTTTGTGGGAAGAAAAAAATTTTTGGTACAAAATTCAGAGGTTAAATAAGGTCAAGCCGCTTCCAGCCTCCATGTTCTTGATCAAAAATAAAGGAACTATTATTATTATCATTCTCAATGCTCCAAAATCTTAGGAGGTGCACTCCTTTCGATTGAAGATTTTCAGCTTTGAAAATGCCCCTTGAACTTTTAAAATTGGAGTTTAAGGATGAATCCAAATTGTCAGAAATTTTACCGGGGAGTGCTTATAGATTTTTTCGGATTTATCCGAACACGGAGCCCTAGTTATGGCCAAATGTAGGGCGATCTAATTTTGCATCATATGCTTGAAATGTCAATTACCAAAGCTAGAATCACAACTTACTGTTGTCGTGAAGGTCTGCAGCAGGTAATTTAGCATTTTTTTGAACCAAGTACAACACCCGGTCTCCTTTTTTTTCCACAAAGCTGCTGATGGCCTCTGTTGCCGAAGTGGCAGTCAGTCGTTGGAATTCCTTAAGGAGCTGGAAAAACGAATGTCATGAACAGTACAGACTACATTGGAAGTTTGTTCAGGCAATACTGCAATTCATATGACCTTAAATAAATACCGAACATAAAGTTGGTTGATGTACAATAGATGGTATGCTTTAGAACTTGGGATTAATACAGTTTGAGCTGGATAACTTGGTATTTCTTTATTGGATGGGTAAATAATACCAGTGTCACACGGGCACTTTTAAAAGGCTATCGAGTCGATGGCCATCGACTAGCTAGAGTTGTTGCGCTGCTACACGGCAATTTTGAATGGCCGTTGAGTGGTTCAGGCGTTTCCCGCAAAAAATTGCGGCGTGCTGCGGATCTTTATTTTTGTACCCATGTCACCAAAAGTTGAATAATATGAACTTTCTTAAAAGCACATATATGTCTTGTTTTGTTTAAACATTTCAATAAACCTTTTACGTGTAGTCACAAATACATATATTGAGCTTAAGTTGATGAGCAGCGAAATTGCGGTGAGTGAGACACTGCAGGACAGCATGCACGTCGCTACTGTCGAAAGTATCTGCAGTTCACACATTTCAAGCGGCAAAAATACTTCATTAAATAATTCATAGGCTCACATATACTGCTTTTAAAGCATACTGGTTAGATTTCTTTTTTGTACTCGTGAGTACAAGCACAGTGTGACCCAGAGGGCCCTTTCGCGCTGTTTCCGCTTCCATTGCTCAATGGCCATCAAGTTTCGATAGAGTTGTGGGGTGCTCCATTGACTTGATAGACTTAGTGATTAGACGGCCTTTGAAACATCCCGTGTAGCAGCTCGTGCTTGATGGGACAACAGAGCATCGGTTGGAAAGCTTCCCGAATGCCCATGCGACACTGGTATAAAACTGCACAGCTGGCCCTGGCAAAGTTGTATGTCTTGAATAAGGTTAGCTCACTGTCAGGACAATAAATTAGGTTTCAAAGTGTTAAGGCCAGGAAGGCTAAGATATCCAGAAGCAACGCAGTTGAACTAAAATGACTGTCACTCATTTGAATGTAAAGTTTTCTGGAATTCTTTCAAGTGAAAAGCAATTATGCTGAGAACAGCACTATTATGCCTTGTTAAAGGAACACTGCAGTGAAGAACAATTTCTCGTATTAGTAATTTATCTTTTACAATACCAAAAGCACAACTTCTACAAGATGCTTTTAAGCAAAAAGATTTGCAAGATGAAAATGGGGATGGTGATGCCACTGTCAAATTCCCACACCAACTTCCCGTGACACGCCAAAGGTATTTATGGTGTCTTAATCAATACAAGTAAAGTACACTGTCCTCTAAGGGGGCTAGACTTAAAGGAACACTAAAAGCAATACACAATTTACGTCAGAGTGAAAGGTCAACGTGTGAGAACGTCTAAATGTCAGTATTATCAACAGCAGTGCTCTACTAATCGAGAAATTAAGGTAAATGTAGGACATGATATGCACCACGAGTGGGACATTTTGGAAATGATCCCAATGACGTCAAGAGTCCTGAGCATAGGTCGGCCAACTCACTCATGAGTCGGCTCACCGAGACTCACTCGGACTCGGATCAAGCCACAGTCTGAGCGAGTCCGGCTGAGCAATATGTTGGCGAGCTTGAGTCCGAGTGAATCCGGTTGAGAAAACATTTAGTGAGCCCGAGTCCGAGTCAGTCCAGTTAAGGAAAATTTCAGCGAGTCCAAGTCCGAGTGAGCTCTTGGAGCAAAATATATTTCGCGAGCGAGTCTGAGCGAGTTCCAATAGTTTTGCCGACCTATGGTCCCGACCTATCACAACTAATTGTGATAAAAAAGAATCTCCCGTGCATCACAAGACGTAAGAAATTATGCTTGTTCGTTTCCATTTGATTCATGGAAAAAGAACCTCTTGGCATTACCATGGGAAGCAGCGCCCAGTGGTAGTTTTGGTATCGTGTACTGCTTGCTGTGCTTGGCTCTCGCTATTTTCACACAGTTGATACTCTACTTCTGCTGCTGGCCATGCTATAAGCTCCGCTACAGTCAACTATACAGTTTCGAGGTTGATGGCCGCTGTTGCGCAAGAATCCATAGCTTCGGCGGCCGGGCAGTAAAGGCGGGCAACATTGGGCACAGCAACTGCTACATCAGAAGGCCCATTCAGGCGGGTGATTTGAAGTGCACTAACGCTGTGTGAACCACTAAAACATTATTTTCTTAATAAGCATTTCCTTGGCACGAAATAACCACTACGGGGTTTCTAGAACGCATTTCAAAATCAACGTCGACTTAATATTTCCCCTTAGTGTCCTTTAACATATCAAGTTTCATGAAATTTGCTGAATAACTGTGACCAAAAAGAAAAAAGGTCACTGAAATCCATGACAACATGTGAAATTCATGCAGAGATTCGAGTGCAAAACTTAAAAATAGCACTAAGTCTTAATTTTTTTTTCTTCTTTTCATTAACCCATGATGGCAATGTTACTGATGCCAGAGCTTTCCATGAACAATTAAATATCTATTGTTTCACTTTAGCGTCCCTTGAAATGTGGCAGCAATACAAGCATTAGTTATCTTTTAAGAAAAATTGTATGATTTGCAGAAGGAGAAAATTGCCACATCAATTAATGCAATGATGCTGAATTCACACAATATCACTCAATTTTAGCTTAAAAATATGTTGTATGTAAATTAGCAAAACAAACAAGTGTTTGTAAACACAGAATAAATAATTAAGTGCACATACAAAGACGAGCTCCCAATTTAGCCAGCAGTGTCACATTAAAGCTTTGACTATTACCAATCTACCTTATTAGGTGACCTGTGCCAATAAAAATGGGCAACACTCAAAGCAAAAATAATCAGACTGCACTCCCAATCTAATTCGAGATTTTTCACTTCAGAAAATTCAGAAAGTGACGTTTACGAGTAAGTGCGTCTTGCACATTTGTTAACTATTATGTGGCAAAAAAGCTTAAAAAAAAAATGAAAGAAAATCTATCAGTATAAAGGAGTAACTATCACTATTCAAGAATACGATATAGATTAGCAAGATTCACACTAGTGACGTGATCAATTGTTTAAAAACAGTTTTGAATCACTATATTAGATGCAGTTAACTACCAGAATTGTTCTGAAAGTCCGAGACAGACAAGTAATATGGCTGGAATATTTGCCATGTAAGCTATTGAATTACACACTTTTGGCATTTAAAACTTTCCTTGTTACAAATAAGAACGCTGTGATTATATCTGAAAGCTGGCTAGGAAATCAGTGAGCAGCTATAACGTTTCTCTAAATGAAACATGGGAATGTCTTGCCAGGTAAGTAAATCTTGCCAGGTAAGTAAAACAGCTGGAATACAGCACTTATGCTCAAACACCACAAAAGACCAAGGCATATTCTGTGCACTTGCCTCTCGCTCGCATCCGAGTGCTGGGTAGAGCTCAAGAAGGGCTTGAACAGAAGGTTTGGTGTTCACTATGACCGCACGCCTGCTTCTGAAAGTCCTCATCATTGACTGTTCCACTTTTTCAACGCTGCCACCTGCCTTGCGCAGCTCTTTCTTCATTATGTCAATGTGAAGAGACAGACTCTTTTCATCTTCGCCTTCATCAAAGGCAGCATGCCAGAAAGCTGTCTGCAAAATTGTACGCATTAGCAAATAAGACAGGCCAGTGCTACAAAAGGAGGGCATGACTGAATGCACAATGATATTGAAAAACGAAGAACATGGTGGGCACAAAAACCTGCATGCCCACCATATACTTTGCTTCTGTGCACTAAAGTAACCTTGAAAACCCCTGCATAATTCCAGCTTGAAACACCGAAATTTCCTGTGGGACAACACAAGAGCTACATTTTTGAACATGTGTTGCAGTGACCTTGAAAATCAAAACAATGGACCCCATGCCACTCATCACTTCAGCACTGAGAAGTGTGCGCCAAAAAATGACTCGCAGCCCATTCGATTATACACATTTGATTATTATATGCCAAGTAAGAATCTGCTGCGAATCTACTTCAGGAAGTGCAAGTGGGCACTCATGACAAGTCTGCTCAACACAGCTATAAAAGATTGGCTTATAGGGTGGAAAATATAAACTGAGTAAACAATATTACTGAAGGGCACACCAAATAGAATCGTTGCAATATTAAGCTATAACTTCTTGCCCCATCATAAACATTCAATTGCACACTACATTAGGGCAAGAGCTGAGTTTGTTAATATGCATCCCCTCCTCAAATTTGGGCATTGTAGACACTCAAGTGCGACCTATACTGTAGAAAGCACTGCATGGCAAGAAAGAACAGATGAAAAAGCATGCGCGTCGAGTGCTATGCGAAGAACCAGAGTGAAAGTCACCTTCAAGCCATGGCATGTAAATTCGGCTAGTCCTGAAGTGCAAAACATTCCATGCTACCTCTCAGAATGTTACTCGAAAGAAACAGAAAGAGAAAGGAGACTGAACATGTCATGTGTACATCACTGTCCCTGTCTAGCTACACTGGAAAATGCAGGTAAGAAGCTCCCTCTTGTAGACATTTGCCAGGGCAAAAGAGGAGAGAGTGCATTAGAAGTGAAACTCTCCTCATGGATGCAAGGTAACAGAGCATTCGTCCAATAGTGAACCAACTTGCAAATTATTATCACAAAATGCTCACTGGACAGGAAGCCCCAGCTCGTGTGGTGGAAGGCACTTTCAATTACAAATTGAACTAGGGAACTTATAAAGATCTTACCTTTCGCACGCACGGCTGCTTTTCCTTTGCGCCACCAGAGGTCTCAGACTGCAGTAGTTTCCTTTTTTGGGCTATTTCTCTCTTCTTGTCCAACTCTACGATCCCTCCCGGCAACTTCTTCCTCCTGTTTTTCGCTTTAAACTTGAGGGCCATCTGCCACGTATACTGGAACATTTTAAGCATCATCACCAACGGAACATTTATAGACTTTTTCATTACAGCTGCTTTTAGTTTATTAGTATTTTATAACATACAATGCTTTTTTTTTTTTTGTTTGGCACACAAATTTTTTTATAGGATCCCAGACGATGCTAGTACTATAAAAAATGAAACAACTCCACGAAGTGAATGATGACGAGTGGGCGAAGCTAGGTCCTAAGGTCCATCCTAAGGTCCGATTTTACACGGTGCTGTGTCGTGAGCATGGACAATGGACAAGGTGCTTCGCCCCTAAAAAACATTGTCAACTATGTGGAACAAAGACATTAAAAATATAAAAATTGTAAGAATGGACTGACAAGAATATGTAGACATGGCATGATATCAGATGTTGACTGCCATCTAATAATAAAGTAGATGAGCTACAAATTGATGAAATTAATTCAAGCATTTGTCAGCCTAACTAAGCAAGTATCTGGGCTTTCTGCTGTACCAAGACTGACAGTAGCAAAATTAAAACTGCCCATTTTGAGAAGTTTTCAGTTCACTAAACATGACAATGTCTGCAAGCGTCAAGCTTGCAAGGTGCGTAGAAGAGCTAGCATGCACTGGCAAGAGATTGTGTGGAATTGTAGACAACAATACATCTGTCATAGTGGCCTTGGAACAAGACAATTAATCCAGGCAATAATGTTTCAGAAAGCACATAAGTTGGGTATTCACATTACATGAGAAAATGAAACATTAAGCTTGCGAATGCCAGTCAAGAATCGGAAGAGCAACAATGCAATACTTTCTCACTCTTCTTGGCACAGCAATCATTAAATGCTTTCATTCATTCATCTAGAAATTACTATTGTTGACAGTACATTACTCAGGATGTTTCTGCGATTAAGAAATGAGCCAATACCTACGGCCCATGAGCTCCACTTGCTGTGTAGATGGTGAAATTAGAGGGCAGTAATTTTTGGCAAATGTTTCAGTTACGCATCCGGATTTTCGAATTCAAGAAATATGTTGACCTATAATCGTCTAAATATGATAAGTGTCTGCAATCCCAAAAATCGAAAATTTCAAATGAAGCAAAATGGAAAGACGAGCTAGTTGGTACTGGTTCGTCATCATCATCAGCCTGACTACCCCCACTGCAGGGCAAAGACCTCTTCCATGTTCTGCCAACCAACCCTCCTGTGATTGCTGCTGCCACGTTATACCCGCAAACTCCTTAGTCTCATCTGCCCACCTAACTTTCTGTCTCCCCCGTGTTTGCCTTCTTTTGGGATCCAGTCGGTTACTCTTAATGACCAGCGGTTATCCTGCCTACACGCTACATGCCCTGCCCATGTCTTCTTGACTTCAAGTAAGATGTCCTTAACACCTGCTTGTTCCCTGACCAACTCTGCCCTATTGTTGTCTCTCAAGGGTCTGTACTTGTACGTTAAAAGTGCTAACACGACAGAGGCAAAGAGCACAACACGAGTACTTACTCACAACTGAAGGCTTTATTGCATCATAAGAAAATATATACCCAAACCACCTTCTCATGTACTGCCCGTGAATGCCCACCGTTAGATAATGCAAACAGATATGCTGCATCAAAAATCTTGTTAAAACACCAAAATCGAATGACATGTGAACTTGCAGAAGGCGTCGTCTGCATCAATCACCCATCTTTGGCCATACCTGCCAAAGAAGTGTCACTGCTCAAGGAGAGGGGATCGATGGAGGGGGGACGCATGCCTAGGTCTCTTCTGTGCTTGCATTATCTAATGGTGCGCATGCGTGGGCAGTATGCGAGGAGCAGGTTTGGGTATATATTTTCTCATGATGCTGAAGGCTTCAGTTGTGAGGAAGCACTCTCATTGTGCGCTTTCTTGTCCCCGTCATATAAGCGCTTTTAACCTATAAGTACGAAAATTTCATGTTTGCTCTCTCAATCTTGATAAACATCAGTGATCTGCTTAACAACTTCTACAGTCAAGTGACAGAATCCCATCTGGTCAGGGACATACATAGTTAAAAGAAAACGCCGACCAAGCTAAAATGCACGAACTCCCAAAAACATTTTCAGCTCCCGCACAGGACCCTTGTTCACAATGACAGCAAACAGTGAAGTATTCTCATTTAAGTGCGTTTCATCACATGTTGAAGACATTGCACGTAAACAAGGGGAGTGTTCAGATATTTCTGCTGATTGTGTACGCAGAAGTCTGAATAGTCAAAGATTCCAAATGCAAATGCTGGAACAACTTTGTTTCAGCAGCAATGACGCAGCCGTCATCATCCCAGTTGGGATAATTCCAGCTGGGAGTTGGGATGATTCAACCTAGGTATATATCACTGTGTGTCAGGAGTCCTATAAGCAGCAACCTATCGTAAACCCCCGAAACGCGAGACCACCGTAGGACACTGTAGATTTTGCTCTATAAGAAGGGTCAGGGCGCATGAAAAATATGTCCTATTGGATTGAACTACAAGATGATCCATATTTTACGTAGCTATGTGGCATTGTTTTGTACAAGAACTATTTCTGCATGTGCCAAAATCTTGAGGTCTGTAGGACATCTCACGGATATTAACTAGGCTGCAGTGAATACCTGCACTGTATAGTGTCAGTCTTGCCTTAAAGGTATACTGACACCAATTTTCAAGTTGTGTTTACTCTGCCATAGAAATCTCCTGAATACAGGAACTTCTCTGAGCCAGTGTGAAGCTCTGTAAATGGTGATATTTTATTTTCACATTAAAGTCGATTTTCGCATGGTGGTGCCCTACTGACATCGACACTATCGTGACTTCGGGATACAGTGCCAATTCTGGCGACTTCATGCACCAGTATGGCTAGTTGCGATTACGTCAGGTACCAAAACTTTCAAAATGGCCGCTTATACATCACCAACGGAGCCACGCAGCGGTGCAGCTTTGAAAACGTCACAATACCTTGCGAGAGTTTGTTACGAGAAGCTCATACAGCGTTGCGATGTCAGGTTACAGTAAGAATTAAAACTAGCTTTCAAAAATATACTGTAATTACTTTTTCAGGGTGGACTCACGCATACTAGTGCATTTCCGAGGCCCTCGAGGACTTGGCCTTTCATTTGACGCAAAAAAAAAAAAATTGAAAATTTTCGTGTTGGTACCCCTTTGATTTGCACGATAGCCAAGGACTTGCTTAACAATGCGTGCTTCTGAGTTAGTCTCTAAATTATTTTCACTATCATAACCAAGTGTTCATGCCTACGGATATAGGCTAGCAAGAACATGAAAACCCCAAGTAAAATGTTAAGGCACTTACATGGCCTTCCCCAAGGCTATCTTGAGCTGTGGGAACCTCAGCACCAGCTCCCTAGCAGCCACTGCATAAAGGTGACCTGGGTAGCTGTATGTGTAGATAAAGATTGACATACATTATAACAGCAGCAGCAGCAGGAGTGAGAATAATAAAGTAAAGAATGGGACAAAAATTTCTGGTACAAGTTCCACCTCCCAATCTTTTTATAGGGAGTATGCATTTGACGTCATCCGCGAGGAGCGCTAGCGGCGGGGTCGCCATTTTGACGGTCCGCGCACTCGCAAGAAACTCACTGCACTCACTGTGTCCGAGATCCTTACGGCACAAATGACTAAAGACCTCCGGAGCAGCTCCTGCATGCCGACGCATGGACAGCACGGATGGCGTGTACGAACGGACCTCTAAGATGGTGCGGCGATGCGTCTTGCGGATCAAGGCTCAGTGCATACCCCCTATTCACTTTCATTTACTTCTTATTTAATAAACAATTGTGCACTTCAATTAAAAAGAGAGCAGTTAATACCTTTTAAGGTTTCCTGCTTTGCCTCTGCTTCACTGTTCAGATTAATACAGTAAAAGCTAATTAATTTGAATTTCATGAAGATGCCTGCAGAGTTTGAATTAAATAAAACAGTAAAAGTTGGTTAATTCGGCTTTCACAGGACTGGAAAAACTGTCCGAATTAACCGAACGCCGAATTATTGAAAGTATCAGCAAAACAATCCAGTGCACAGTTGAAAACCAAAAGACTCACAGTGTGTGGCTGGATAGCTCGTACCACAGCCAGTCGACAATCCTGCGCCGCAATTATTTGGCACATCACCCTTCTTGACATTTGCCAGCCTCGCTCTAATGTCAACAGGAGTTTGTGGAAAGTTGAACTGTCCTCCCACAGGTGCAGTGGATGAGGAGAAATTCAACATCTCTGTTGCTGTGAATGACACATCTCTGGAAGCATGGTGCAACATTAAGAATTTAAAACCACATTTTCAGTTCTCACCTGCCTGTTAAACTTCAAGGTTAGTGCTAGTCACGATTGTTAAACAGAGCTGATGAATCACAATAAACACAGCTAAAACATTTCAAATTGCACTACCGGAACACTTGAAGGGACCCTGTAGCACTTTTTCAACATAACACAATGCTGCCAACTGGCAGTCCAGGTACCTGTGAACATGGGAGACAAATGTTCTTGCACTGCATATGGCAGGAAATTTGCCATTTACATTTCAGACAGGCTGAAGTTCAAGGGAAGATGGAGGCTTGAAGAGATGAAAAATCCTTGGACAGAGTATGAATTTTAAGCTTTTAAAGTCACTCCTACAAAAGGCACTGGAACACCTCTATTGCTCATTGTATGGAGTGTGCAGTTCGTAAGGAATGCCTTTGCTTATACATGACAACACATTGGTATGCATACATTGCATAGTCACTTATGAATAAAGCTTGATTGCGAATAAGCACTGGTCCTGTGGCATTTTCATCTCTGTGTAGTCTGTGCTGTAACTAAATGCAGCTACACCAACATGCACATCTTTTCATCCTATAGTGATATACTGACATTTTACATTTGGTGAATATCTTGGATCCATTGGCAAATATGGGATTAAGCCAGAATCACCTTTTCAATAGTTGAAATTGAGTAACACACAGTGACACCAGTTAGTGTGATGGTGCTGTAGCATACGCTTTTGAGCCAAACTCCTGAACACAAAAACAGTGTAGATAGAGGCCTCAGCAATTTGCCACCAAACCTACAAAACAAAACCAGAAAACTACACTTCACTTATCTTCCCATTTTGTGCTATGACCGTTGTAATAAAGGACATGCATGTCCTCCGGAATAGCGATGCACAATTCCCCAACACATCAGAAGCAGCAGCGTGGAAAAGTAATAATGATTTGAGAAGTTAATCATTCACTTACAAGTCTGTGTCGCTCTCGGATATGCCAGCCTCCTCTATTATGGTCACATCCATTATTCTTATAAGACAGTTGCCCTCCAGCACTGTATTCTCATCAACATTGACATACGTGTTATACGTTTCGTTGTGAATCTGAAAGAAAAGCATTCAAGGCCTGAGCACATACAACAAAAGTTGCTTTGTATGCAGATCTGTCGGTGCTTTGCAAAATCCCTAAGGGAGCTTTCATCAACATTGAAATCTCCATCACGACAGTACAGCTACTTGAGAACGCTAGGTGCACTATGGCATCTTGTGAAACATGGTTTCTGTGAACATTGTAGATTTAAAGTAGCGTATTTTTACAGTATCCAGGGACAATTTTGTGAGGCTGTTCTGCTGGAACTCTCCTGGTCCCTAGCAGTGCGTGCACAGGCTGAACCACCTTTTAGGTGTAACACATATGTAGAACCAATATGCAATAAGCCAACCATGACATGGCAGCCACCATGGCATATGAAAGCCTCGGCAAGCTTTCAGCCCATGATTCAGTCATGGCACCAGGTTTACACCACACATGGTCTTCTGTTCATCATAAAAGAATGCAAGGCATGTGAACACAAACACAAGAGAACAAAACAACACTGTGTTTGCATTGTCTTGTTCTCTTCACTTGCGTCCGTATAATCACGCCTTACCTCCCTTTATGATGAATCATTACCAACTAACCCAACTTTGTCATTCTGGCACTATGTTATCCTGCAGCTGCCACAAAAATAATGGCAACGTTTACAATTAATGCCCACCAAAACTTCCCTCACAACCTCATTTTACAGAACCTCATTTTACACAACCTCATTTTACAGCTACAGACAAATTTAACTTATTTCAAAAGATTTCTTCTCGCAATTGGTGCCGTAATATAGGCTGCAGCAAGTGGGGGGCAACTGTGGTAAAATTCTAAGCAGAATGTTGCATGGCTGCTGCTGGAATTGACAAAGCCAACTTGTGTGCAGGTCTAGAAAACCAGTGCTCAGCACGTGAATGCAGTGACATTACCTGATGAGCACATGCCACATCGCTGTGCCTTCCGACAACTTCACGGCCAAGTTTGAGAGCTTGTACAGTGCATGCATGTCCTTTTCTACCTGCCGGTATGTTCATTAACTCGCTTCAACCGTCTGCACACTGAAGTGAGAGACGAAGCACAAGATGTCACTTCCGCAGTCGCTGTGGAAGTGCCCGAGCAACGATATGATGATGGCAATACCTTGTTTTAACAATTAATGTATTTTTGTTGCAACATTATTGCTCAGCAATCCCACTGCTAACACATCAACTGCAAAGGTGACACCTTGTGCTGTCCCCTCCGTTCTAATGCGTGCACGGTTGAAGCAAGTAAACAAGCAGACCAGCAGATGAAAAAAGATGCGCTTGCCCTGTACACTTTCTCGAACTTAGCCATGACTGTCAGAAGGCTTAGCGATGCAGTTTGGCACGTACTTCAGCGGTCTCTCAAATTTTGCACACGACTGTACCTAACCCGTTCCTTTCTCGCAGCATCTATGTGGCATTTCACAAGGCACCAAAAGTTCAGTTGGTACACTAAAGGAACACGACAAATTTCAAAGCATGTATTCAAGTAGGCAGCGTCGGAGCTTGGGCAAGCTCCGACGCTGCCTATTTGAATACATGTGGAACACAACTATTTCTGATGAAATCACTGAGCCAATTTCAAGAACCTAAATTTTAAGAGCAAAAATTTTAATCTATAGTGACTATATAGGTAGAATACTGGGCAAGTCAATACGACATAGGCTTGCCTTGCTGTTCAGCGTGACTTAGGCAGAGTATGAACTTAAAATGGGCACGTACATGGGCTAGAAAAGCAGACAGGATGAGACCAAGTTCCAACTGGTTTATTTTACACACCTTCTGCTCATTCTATTTCTGTGCTTGAAGCACAGATGACAAGCAATCCGAACGCCCAAAAAGTGGTTGCGAAAAAAGAACGATTTCTGCGTCATCATATCCAAATAGGAGCAGCCGAGCACTCGCCAAGCGATGCCCACGTGCGAACGCAGGCAGCACCTTCCCACGTGCTTTGCTCCGTCTGTCTTAACGGTGCTGATGACAGAACTCAACACCGCTGCCAAATTTTGCTGTCCTTGAGCGTGTATAAGCACGCGTCGTGGTTGTCTGGGTAACCGAGACCGGCTGTGAAACGCGTACGTAGTTCACGACGTCGCGTACGCTCGATGCATGCAAAACAGGCGCTTCAGCGCCCAACAACTTCATTCAACAATGGAAACAAAGGTGACAAAACGTCTTCAGAAGACGGAAATATCACATTACCTGTATAATGGCGCTTTCGTCCACACTCCGCAGCGATGAATGGACTGCCATGGCCTCTCTCAAGTGCTCAATTTTGGCACCCGACACCGTCAGCACGAAGCTCGATGGGCCCCGAGTCACGAGGCAGCTGACGCTCATAGTGCAAGAGGTGCAGGCAGTAGAACCACGAAATTACGGCGAGGCGCAAAACGCGAGTCGCTGTCTCGGCGAGGCTCTGTTGGCTCTGTCAAAAGGCGCGAAAGTTGATGTGTTCTGTGGCGCGCATATCTAAAGTACATCAAGCAGCAAAGTACATGAAATACTTTGTAAATTCTGTAAAGCTTTTTTTCTTGTCGCTTCGTTTTTCAACTCAATGCTAAATTTAGATTAGTTTTCTAAGTGTCTAGTACGGGGCAGTAATGTCAGTGCGGGACAGTAATGTTGGAATACGCTGCGCCAATGGCTGCGCATGCGCTTTGTGGTCTCAGCGTAATATGTTCTCTCAACGTTGGTTCTCTTGTAATATTAGCATATTAGTAATAGCACGATGAAGTGAAGTGGCGGAACGTGTGCCGAGGAACTTGACAACGATGGAAGATCGTGCGTCATCCCGCCCGATATTTTATCGCTGTAAGAGATGTTCTTTCTTTTCGCCAAAGTATCTGCTTCTGCTAACACACATCCGCGATGCGCACAGCATGGAGTCGAACTTCCGTGTTGTTTGTGGTATTGGCGGCTGCCCGAAGACGTACACCGTAGTTCACTCGCTAAAAAAGCACGTGTACCGTGCACACAGAAGTGTTTTAAACAGCACAGTGCCACGCCGTTGCACATCCAACGAAGCAGAACGTGACCAGGAACACACAAATGACAGCGACGGAGATGACCCGCAGTGTACCTTTGACTCTGCAAACGTGGCAGCTCAAAGCGACGCTGCACCACGTCCAGCGCCGCGAACAGACGCAGATGACAACAGTGTCGACGAACCTCAGGAATGTGATGGCTCTGCCAATCCAACTACAGAAGTACGAGAGACTAGACAGTTGTTTGCTGACATGCGAAAGAAAGTTTGCTTGTTCTTTTACAAACTATCCGAGGAGCAAAAAGTTCCTCCTACTGTGTGTGAGCAAGTGTTCAGTAGCTTTCAGTGTCTTCTCCAAGAGGTCATGGAAGAATTTTCTCTGGAGGTGCGAAAGTATGTTCCACATTCTGTCATAAGCGAAGATTTTGATAAACTGCTGACATGTGATTTTGTAACAGAAATGTTCGCATTCTCGAAATCCAGATTGTCGCGCGAAGCTTTTGCTCTGAAGTGTCTTCCGTATACACCTCCTCAACAGTACAAATTTACACAAGGCGAAGAGACATTCCAGTATGTGCCTATTTGCAACATGCTGAAAAATGTTCTTGAGGTGCCAGATATTACTGAACTTGTGTTTTTTTCTGGAGCACTCCCACGAGCGCAATGCCAGCCTGATGCAATTGTCTTGAACGATTTTCGGGATGGCACGGTTTATAAGAAAGACCTTGGAGCTGTTATCGGTAATTCTGAAACAAGCACTATATTTTGTTACTCTATGCTGATGAGGTGGAAATTTGCAACCCCCTGGGTGCAAAGCGGGGTAAGCATAAGCTGTTCCTTGTATATTGCTCGGTACTAAATCTCCATTCCAGATACCGGTCCGAACTATGCAGCATTCACCTTGTGCTCTGTGCACATTATCGAGATGTCACAAAGTATGGCCTCAATGAAATTTTGTCTCCTCTTTTAAGTGACTTACAATGTCTGAAAGATCAAGGCCTCAGTTTGCAAACAAAAAATGGCATTATTCGCGCAAAAGTCATTGTCCTTGCTTTCTGTGGGGACAACTTATCAATGCACAGCATTGGAGGGTTCAGCGTTTCTTTCTCAAAGGGCAGGTTGTGTCGCTTCTGCATGGCACATGCTGAAAATGTGAGCTCAATAACTGAGGAATCTGCATGCGTCCTCCGTCAAATGGACACGCACATGCAACATCTGGAGCGATTGCTATTAATCAGGACCTAAAGCGGGTCTATGGCGTGAATGAGAAATCGCCATTACTTGCATTGGACTACTTCTCCTTATGCAAGCAAATGCCTCCCGATGTCATGCATGACATTTTCGAGGGGACAATTAGTCATGTCTTGCGATATGTTCTTCGCGGCCTTGTGAGTGACAGTGTTTTTCTACTCGTGACTTAAACAAAGTGGGCACATTCACATACGGGTACAATGACAGAAAGAATAAGCCGGAGTTACTTACGCAGTCCTTCTTAGATAAAAAAGGATGCTTGAAGGGCTCAGCAGCCCAGAAGTGGTGCCTTTTTAGACTGTTGCCTTTCATGTTTTCATCGCAAATTCCTGAAGGCAATGACCATTGGGAAGTTTACTTGGAGTTCAGGGAAGTAGTAGACATGCTGCTTGCTGTATAAATGCCCATTGCATGGATTCCATACCTTCGCTTCGAATAAA
Source organism: Rhipicephalus sanguineus (assembly GCF_013339695.2). Lineage (NCBI taxonomy): Eukaryota > Metazoa > Arthropoda > Arachnida > Ixodida > Ixodidae > Rhipicephalus > Rhipicephalus sanguineus. The sequence continues at coordinate 135,381,290 of NC_051178.1, forward strand.
GACCTTTCTTGAACATTTTAAGTCATGCTACCCAAATGCTCCTGTGACCCCAAAGATGCATTACCTGGTGCATTATCCTAGGATAATAGCGTAGCTTGGGCCACTCACACAGTATTGGTGCATGAGGTTCGAGGCGAAGCACCAATACTTTAGAGCGCTTGCCTCCCGTACCATGAACGTCAAAACATTTGCAAGACACTTGCACAGAGGCACCAGCTACTGCAGGGATTTCAACTGCACAGCACAAGGCTTAGGCAGAATATATCAACTATTGGTAGCAAAAAAGTAAATGATGCTGATGTGCCGGATTTTGTCAAAGAAAGGTTGGGAGCGACACTCTTTGGAAAGTAAGGTCGGTTACTGTAAATCACTGCACCTACAGAGAGAAAGATGTTCTTCTAATGAAAAGAGGAGAGCAGCCTACTTTCGCCTTAGTCGATTCTATTTTCACGGTGGATGGAACAGTGTTGCTCACAATGGTACCTCTCGAGGTCATATGCTTTAACAGACATCGATATTCCTACCAAGTGAGGAAATCGGGGGAACTCTATGTTACCCAACCTGGAGGGGAAGTGTCACCACAACGAATGGACTTGTATTATGGTGCAGAAATAATGCCTCGCTCTGATTCTCCATTTAGCATGTGTTTACCATAGTTTATCATGAAGCTGACAAACTATAACCTAAGTGTTTTTTAGGCGACTTGCATTTGTTAATTTTCCTACATTTATTAATCTATGAACTTGGCATGTCACATCTAAAGGAGTACCGACACAAAATTTTGAAGCCGAAATAACCTCTATTGATTTGTTGTAAACACCCACATGCTATCTACAAAATATCAGCGACTAATATAGCCTAGAGCCTATTAAAATCATTTTGAAAGTGAATGTCGCACAGCAGCACGTGAAGGACATCACCTCACCATATCGACACCTACTTGTTTTGAAAGCAAACAACCGGCAACCAAGTGCATCACGAGTTTTTGTTGGCTGGCATTTTTGTGAGCACTCTCTCCTAGCAGAGTTTTGAATAGAAAGACGGAGCACCTCGTTCATGGTCTTGCACGAGAGTACAGAGGCTGACATCCTTGCCTCCACTCTGCATTTTTGGGCGGTCACGCTTATTTACATTGGAGGGATTATCACAGTGCTGGGGAGCCTTAGTTGAAAAGTTCTGTTAACATTATGCTCATGTGCACGCAGTTTTGTGTGCACTTAGCCATCTATGTTTGCATGAAAATCCTGCTGGGTCCCTCCTCTTTAGGCGTGCTCTGAAACTGCAACTGGACGCTATAAAACCATCTCCAATAATTAACTGCCATGTGCTTGAGTTAATGAGCTTTTCAGTCATGATAGGTGGGTCGTTAGCTACTTATTGCTACAGAAAACATGTAAAGTTTTTGTCAGTACTCCTTTAACAATTTAGTGTGTATGTCTGTACTATCATTTCTGTTTGCACACCACGCTTGTGCAAACAGATAATGAAGTTTAGGCACCTGCTGATCCTACATTTTCATCATAACCGTATGCTCATCTGTACATATGTCCTATTATTGTACAATGTCCTGCAACACTTTTGTTTTTTCCTCGTATGAGGAATGCGCCGTTCTCTATGCTACCATCACCTGTCGCTCTCTCTCCATATTATTTTTTTTACTGGGATTTCTTAGTATTTTTGTCGCATTTCTCTCTTTTTTTTTTAGCACTGCTTTGGAAGCAGCTTCGTTTAGCTTATGTATTGTTTTTTGTTTATGTGCTCAAGTTCTTTCTCTATTCTTTATGCGTGAGCAATGTCCTGCTTTTTTTTTATTGTTACCATGAACTTCATTTTTCAATATATTTCCAACTATTCTTAACGTTACTTTCCCATTTAATTTCATTTGTAACACTGTTTTACTAGCATGGTATTGTTGTAAATATTTTTGGCTTTTCTTATTGTTTGCTCCATGATTCCCGCCTTACTCAGTGCTCCCCATGGGGCCTGTAAGGCACACTGAAATAAAATCTATGGCTTATATTAGTGAGTGTAACCTTGTATCTGTTCATGCTGTTTGCATCCAGTGTATTCCAGCACTTTTTGGGAGTTCATAGTTCATTTTCTTTTCTGTTAACTGAGGAGTAGCCGGTGCAACCTAAAGGTGTAGATATCTCTTGTAACACTACATTAAAAAATTGTCTGAGCCTGAACCTGCATGACTTACTGCACAGGATAACTTACAGCCACTGCAATATGAGGAAAGAGGTATAAAATATTTTCACTTTGTCATTTGCATTCACTACTCTTTGGAGACAGTCGTAGTGCTCCCATTTTTCTGTCCGTCTCGCTCGTTTGAAAACTCGTCGTTTTGTCACAGTGCTTTGCAGTTGTGTTGTGACTCTTGGAGATTTTGTGTGTGACAACTTCATGGAACCTGGGGAACCTGCATATTGTTTGAATGTTATTGTTTCACCTTGGATGCTTTGTAAAATAAATAAAACAAGAAACAATCTAAGTATCTCTGTAGTCTCATTGCACTGCTTTGCATTGTTTTGACAGCCGATTGTAAATAATACAGCCGCATTTTCATACGAGTCATTTAAAGTATGCTGTAAATATAGTTGGTCTATGCACCTTAAAAAATAGTGAATTCTACGACACACAAGGCGCACATGGCACATGCATGAGCATTGTCAGCAAAATAAGTGGATCTCACACTCACTCGAAAAATGCATTGTTTGCTTCATGCCCACTCGCACCCAGAAACATGGTAAATGCGCAGAAAGAAGACGAGGACAGAGAAGAAGCTTGACACACACGAGCACTGACTTACAACAATATTTATTTATAATCAAGCAACCACATGGCAAAAAGCCTGCGGCACGTCACATGAGCCTGTCCGCATAAAATTTTACTGCAATGCAAGAAATGTAGCCCTTTGCTAGAAAGAGCGATTGACTGTTTTGAAAAACACAGGCGTCACCTAACCTATCAATCAATTCCGCCTCCATGATCCCGCGGGTTAACGGATATACCATTTCTGCTCACAACTGAACACGCACTGTAAACCGTATCGCACGTGGTCATTACAGTACAAGATCTACAGTGTGCATCGAAATACCCCCCTCTCATTTCAGACACGTAACGATGCTCCTGGAGCCTATCATTAAGGCATTGTCCACTTTGACCGACGTAATTGTCCACCACAAGTCAAAGGCAGATTGTAAACTGTACCTTTTACACGTGAATGAAATGGTTTGATGCTTCTTATTGCACTCACTCTTATTGCGGGCACATGCACTAGTCAAGTCTGCAAAAAGAGCATAGTTTATCTGGTGCAGAAAAAAGGTTTAGCCCTGGCACGTTTCACTTCTGCGTTTGAGATTAATAGAAAAACTGTTAATGTACTGAATAACTGCTGCTTTATTATTCATGGGCAGAAAAGTAGGTGTTTGCGCTAATGTGTGATTCAGAAGGCCTTCAGCAACACTAACGAGTACATACGTGGGATACCCAACGTCCCTGAGGCAGCGTCCCTGAGGCAAAGTAAGTATCTACTCGTTGAAACTGTCACTCGGAGCAAGACCTACGCAAAGAATTGGACAGGCATAATTTGGCCGTACCCATTTTTACCAGCTTCGAGTATGCTGAGTCATAGGGGAGCAAAGATTTGTTGGCATGTTGGCTCGAATTTCCAGTATACACATTGGTCTTGGACTGAAAGCCTAATGTCGAGAAAGCGTAAGCTTCTGTTAGATGGTAACTCACGAGTTAAAGCTAAGGGTGATAAGCCATGTCGAAAAAAGGTAAGTGCGCAAGTAGCTAGCGTCTTTAAACAGCCAGATGTGCAATCAAGAAAATTTTAAAAATTATCCACCTACAGGAACGTCCTTGTTATACTGAAGTCATGAAGGCGACCATGAAGGTTTCTATCCAGTTCAGTTAAAAACAAATCGCTCAAAATAAGGGCGATGCATAAACCAATGCATATCATATCTTTCTGTATGTATGGCTGGTCTCCCCACTGAATAAAAATAGACAAAGGTAAAATTGGAGCAATTCTAAAAATCCACCACATGACGTCCCAGCCTTATTGATAAAAGCAACACTTCCGAACCGATGTATACAATTTTGTATGCAGGAAAGCAAACAAGACTGGGCTAAAGAATCAAAACAGATCTTCTAAATCTACGAAGAATGCACCTTGTTTCTCGTGTGAGACGACCTCAGGTAACCTTTGCTGTTCATGAATAATAAGTAGCAGTTATTTCGTTACGTTCGTGGTTTTTCGCATCGCCCCAAACGCATCGGTGAACGTGCCAGGGCTAAACTTGCTTTTTCTGCGCCCTATAAACTGCAATGTTTGTGCAGATTGACTAGTGCATGAGCCCCCAAGAAGGGTGAGTGCAGTGAAAAGCATAAAACCATTTTTGTTGACTGTGGAAAGGTAGAGTTTACAATCTGCCTTTGACTTGTGGTAACAATTACGTTGGTCAAAGTGGACAGTGCTCTAATGATAGGCTCCAGGAGCATCGTTACGACATCTCGGGAAATGAAGAGGAGGGTTTAGGTGCACACTGTAGATCTTGTACTGTAGAGACCATGTGTGATCCGGTTTACAATGTGTGTTCATTTGTGAGCAGAAGTGGAAATCTTAATCAGCAAGAATATTGAGGCGGGGAATTGATTGAAAGGTTAGGCGATGCCTGTGTTTCAAAAGTGTCAATTGCTCTTTCTAGGAAGAGCTACATTTCATGCATTGTGATAGGAATTTTGTGCAGGCGGTGCACACTTGATGTGTCGTGGTCTTTTTGCCATATATATGGTTTGCTTTATTCCAAATAAAATATTGTTGCAAGTCAGCTCTCATGTGTGTCAAGCCTCTTCTCTGCCCTCGTCTTCTGCACATTTACCCTGTGTCATGAGGCCCACACTGCTGCCTTAGTCATACTCAGACTCGTGAAAGCTTTACTCAGCTGAGCTCACTTGTATTCACTCTGACTCAAATTTTGCTCTTTTAGGCTCCCTGAACTCAAAATCAGCAATATTCGTTCAGCCAGTGTGACTCATACTCACATGCACCAAAACTATGCTCAATAGGTATTGTATCAGGTTGTGTCACCAGAAATTATTTCAAGGGCTGGGGCGGGGTTCAACCGTACTTTATGTATGTTCTGCATGCGTTTGTATGTGTCCATGTATATATACGCAAGCAAAATTGAAATTTTCAACGGGGGGGGGGGTTGAACCCCCCCAACTCCCACCCCCTGGCTACGCCCCTGACTTGTATTCATAATCACCTATACTCACGTATACCACACTATACAAAGACACCTAAACCGAGTAAGTAAAAAAAATCACAGCATATCCAGTGGTGAATGATGATATGTGGGGCGAAGCGAACTCGCGCGCCGCTGCCAGCACGGCGATGGCATTGGCGCGGGCGTGGTCCTTCTTGATGGAAGATATTGCGACTAGATTGTTTGAGAACCGCAATCTGTCGCACACACCGCAACTATGGCCGAAACCGTTATCAAGGAAGTCCCGCTGGAAGCGCGCGTCGGCGCCTTCGGGCAGAGCCCGCCTGATGCGTTTTGCAGCCACTTCACGTGCTCGCACAGCCTCGGGCTCTGCCTGCCGGTACGCGCACTTTCTCACTGCTTCACGGTCCTTCAAATTTTGAAGATCCAATTCGCGCCGCAGCCGTGCAGCTTCGGCCTCGCGGGCTCGAACGGCGGGGTCTTCGCGCCGCAGCCGTGCAGCTCGTCGAGCCGCTTCGGCCTCGGGGGCTCGAACGGCGGGGTCTTCTCGCCGCAGCCGTGCAGCTTGTCGAGCAGCTTCGGCTTCGCGGGCTCGAACGGCGGAATCTGCTTCGCGGCGTCGACGCGCAGCTTCGGTCTCGCGGTCTCTCACCTCAGGATTCTGTCTGCGAGCGCGCGCTGCCGCCGCCTTCCGTGCCCTCCGTTCCGCAGCCTTGTCTTCCATCTGGCGACTCCGAGCTAAAGAGAAAGCGTGCCAAGAGGGAGCCTCATGGCGCGTTACTTCTGAACTGTGTCTTCGGGTGTCGTTGAAAACACGAGACGTAGTAAAGAAGAAAGAACGCCACACAGGCGAACACGCACGAGAGTGTCACCCGTCAACGTCGGTCTTCTACTGCATACCAGAACGCGCGTTTCTCACGAACTAGAGGTGGCTACTACAAACAAACAAACCTACAAACGGAGGATGGACAGACCCACGACATAGGAGCTTTGCCCCTTATAGCGAAATGATCACAAAAGCCTCAACACTGATTTTGATACAAAACCACTGCCGCAACTTATTCCTCTATTTTAAGGTCTCAAAGTATTTCTACTACAACGTTACTCTTCCCAAGCTATTCCATTAAAGTTCCATTAAAGGGGATAGCGTAGAAAGGTAACACTAACGTCATCAGCTGGAGACGCAATCCCAGACCATGCAGGCACTGATGTGCTAAACAACACGTTCGTTCAGGCAGTTTCTCCATCCTCACATATTACTCGACTTCCCGAAATACCAACTAATAAATACCACCAGATGGATCCCATTGTACTTAATGTAATGGTATTAAATCATCACAACTAAATTAGAATCAAAATCTTCATGTGGTGTAGATGGAATCAATACAAAGTTCTTACACAATTCTAGTGAGTACAGTTCAGCAATGCTAGAATTAATTTTTTCTGAATCGCTTCATGACGGCACGGTGCCTCTAGACTGGAAAATGGCAAAGACCATTCCAATTCTTAAAATGGTGATGCACATAACCTCATAATTATAGGCCCATCTCTATGACTTCAATTCCGTGTAAAATAATGGAGCATGTAATTTATTCTCGGGTTATTGGTTATCTTCATTCTAAAATTTTTTACTCCTGGCCAACGTGGCTTTCATAAAATGCTCTCCTGTGACACCCAGCTTTTTTGCTTTACTAACAACTTACATTCCAACTTAGACACAGGATTTTTGACTGACTGTATTTTTTGACTTCACTAAAGCATTGACAAAATACACCACACTTACTGCTATCTAAACTCAATGCACATGACATTGACATTAACATACTTAATTGGATATAAAGCCTTTTTTAACATGCCACATACATTGTGTAAATGCTAATGAAGTTAATTAAACTCTAATGCCTGTCAAATCCAGTCTTTCACAGGGGTCAGTACTTGGGCCGCTGTTATTTCTGATCTACGTGAACAATCTACCTGATAACATCTCCTCTAAAATTTGTCTCTATGCAAATGACTGCATAATATATCGCCATTAATGACACTAACATGTCCTCTCTTAAGGACGATTTAAAACACACTACTTAAATGGACTAAAAAGTGGCACAAGCAACTTAACATCAAGAAATGCAAATCGATGCGGATGTCCCGTACTAATGAAGTTTGCCCTATTTATTTACTTGATGGCATTCCTTTAGACTGTGTAAGAATCTACAAATACCTCGGTGTCCATATAACCCATAACTTATTCAGCAAGTACCGCATTGATTTTATAACGAACAAATCTATTCGCACACTCGGATTTCTCCGCAGAAACTTTTCGCTTGCACAATCTTCACTCAAACAATTGTTATACATAATATATGTTAGACCACAGTTGGAATATGCCTCATCAGTATGGGACCCACATCATGCCATCTTAATTAACTGCCTTGAAAGCGTCCAGAATTGCTCCGCTCGTTTTATACTAACAAATTATCATCTTACAGCAAGCGTAACCCAAATGAGTGCTACACTTAACCTCTCTTCTCTCTTAATCAGGAGGAAGCAATCACGTTTATGCCTATTTCATAATATTTACTAGCAGAACACTGTGCTTCATTCAGCATGGATTAATCCAGCATCCTTTATCTCCTCACGTGGAGATCATGCACATAAGGTATACATGTGCTTTTCTCTAAGACATTAACACACTCACAATCATTTATACCTAAAACATGCAACGAATAGAACGGTCTGCCAGCATCTATAGTTAGCTTAAGTAAACATGCTCTATTTAAAACTGCTTAAGTTGACTACGTCTAATAATGATTCATTAATCATGACAAGTTCATGTGGCTTCTCTTGTTTTTGTATAAGCGTGATATTTGCAAATTATGTGTGTCAATCCACTATCGCTGTCTCGTGTATTCAAAAGGGTATTGTGTTATTTTTTGGTGAACGATTTTTTTTTGTTTACAACCTACTTTGCAGCATTCAATCCTTTGACCTTGTTTAGAATGCATGATGCAATTGTTTTATGAGTAAAAGCACAATATCTAAAAATAATGGACATATTTGGTTACCATTACTTACTTGTGCATTGCAAAAGTATTTGTTATGAAATGTAATCAGTGAGCTAAGATAACTTTTGAAATGTTACTTATAATGTGCTTTTTTTTGGTATAATCTACCTTGAACTCTTTATATTGCCTCTCCCATATATAATGTATATTTGCTCTGAGGCTACTGTATATAAATTAATAACAAATACATACTCTGCTCAGCTGGGTCAATAAATCTCAAGAGCACCAAATTTTACTCAGCTGGACTCGCTAAGACTCACGGGTCTGTCCGAGTCTGATTGAGGAGACTCAAAAGAGTTTGCCAATCTATGCAATGAGAAAGGATGTATAATTGAACGCGAATTGTGAGACAAGCCGGTGGGTAGGCGTATGCGAGTAATTATGGAAGTGACTGCTGCTAACTGAACGAAGGCCAGCAACTGTTGCTGAGCAGACATGAGAACACATGTGGGACTGGTTTGATCGTGCTTGTACTGCCATCACCTCAGCCCCACGGTCACTCACTCAGCCTAATTACTCACTTCTGAAATTAATGTGAGTGAATGTAGTAATAAGTGAGTGTCATGTACCTGTGACTAACTGATCCTGACATTTGTGACCATATAATAAAAGCTTCTACTAGAAACTGTATTTGCATGTGGTAAACATCCTATGTGCATAGAAGCCTTGAGAGCACTGAAGTTTAAAAGTATTAATATAAGATTGTTTACTCACTGCACATTCAACATGGCTGCACAACAGCTATTGCATCGGGAACAAAGGTGGGGAGGAAGATATCTGAAGGTTTGTCCTACAGTAACCGCAGACACTTCTGTGTCAAGAACGTAGTCCATGAACAGTTTGGACTGATCATTTTTCATAACACTTTCGTTGATAGTTGGTAAAGTATACCAAATTCACTACGGCTCTCTCACAAAATATATTTTTGCTAGGAGCTCGCTCAAGCTCGCCAAGATCCTGCTCAACCTGGATTGCCCGGATTCGGACTCACATAAATATAGTCAGTTAAACTCACTTGCACTCAGATTTATGGAAATTACACCTAGCCGCACTATCCAGAATTTTTCTCAGCTGGGCTCACTCAGGCTCAGGCGTGGACATATTTCATGTGCCTTATTTGCAGTACATTTTCCCAACGTGTAAACCGAGCCTGTAGCCAGGGGAGCGGGGGCCCACTTGCTGAAGGCCTGACAATTTGAGAAAAACACCATTTTTATTATTTATTTTTGGTAAAACATCCTCCTCCATCCAAAATTCCGGGGGGTCCTAGGGACCCCCCCCCCTGGCTACAGGCCTGGTGTAAACATAAAACTTTAATTAAATTACACTAGTTCGTCTTGTCTTGTTTAAAACTCTTACTTGAGTTTTAGTGAGTGCTCCTAGTTTGGTACTTTTGCTTTTAGATACTGATCTAACATTGAAGAAGTAGACATGTCAGTACTACCTGACAGGAGTAGCAACTTGGGTAAGCAGGCATCGCAAATTGCATGTAGAAGTTGCATAAATACAGTACAAACAAAGGGAACATGATGAGCACTGTGTCATCAGTTCACAGGATGAGCGTTTTGCAGGCAAACAAACGAGCAATAGCGTTGGCCATGACATCCAGACTGCAGTACTGTCATGGTCATGTCTTCCTCTTGGACAGCATATATAGAAATCATTCCAGCACTGCTGGAATGATTACAGCAGTTACCATATTTTCAATATTTCATTAATGAAATCTTGAAAATACGGTAAACTGCTGTAACTGCGCAAGCTTTGACAGCCCGAGGGCGAATTAATTGACAACATTAACTGGGAGCACATACACTGATGGCAAATCAGTTCTGCACGATTGTGCAATGTGAAGGAATAGATGAAAGAGAGAAATTAAGGCCCACCTGCTTGTAACACAAATCTACAAAGAAATCCAGACGAACTTTTCGAAAAGAAAAGCTTCTTAAACCGGTGTCACCAAAGGGTACCTTTTATCGCGATCGAGGCCGATCCAGATCGGATTTCTTGAACACGATCAACAATGCCCGCTATCACACGGTCCAAACTGATTTGGATCGAGTTTGGCGCAGATGCCAGCCAAATCGCGATCTTGGAGCCAGATCGCAATGCGCACATCGCAATCCTGATCTCTTCTTGATCTCGATCGGTCCTGATCGCGATCAAAAATGTCCGTTCAACACTGATGTTGATCGGCAGGAACTCGTACTGGTTCGGGGTTGGAACCAGAGACCAATGCCTTTCTGGGTATACAAGGCAAATCTCTTTCACAAAACTGATTTTCCATGGGTTAGAATACAACTTCAGTGCAAAAGCACTTACACACCTATCCAGATTTTGCAAATGTCAGAACGATTCAGCTGGGCCCTGTGAGGGAAGTACTTAAGCGGTCACGGCCGATGCTGGCCAGGCGATTCTCAGCTCTACGGCGCTTGCATGCGTTTATGTCGGTCAGTGGGGCTTGGCGTTATTCCACGTCTATATATTTTGGCAGTGCGCCTGTCAGGTACGCTTGCCCTTTCTTTAAAGTTCCAAGCTCGTTCGACATTGTCCACGCCTCTCGATTGTGCTTTTGAACAGCCCTACCCTATTGCAAAAACCAGCGCCGTTCCAGTACCCCCAGCGTGATACCGGTACGTTTTTTTGGCACTGGGTCGCAGTGGCATACGCTCGGATTCACTGGATCTCCGGTGAACGCACTGGGAAAGAGCTGGATCGCACTAGTAGGGGCACTGGCTTTGCCATTGTGATGCTGGCACTCACTGGAGCCTGTACTGTGTCTGCCAGTGCCACGCGCTGCTTTCAGTATTGTGCGCGGAGGAATGCTTCGGTATTGTACTTGAATATCGAATGTTTGATTCGATCCTGGGAAACGCTGGAGACGCTGAATTTTTTCTGGCATGCTCTGGCACATACTGGAGCCTGTACTGTGTATGCCAGTGCCATGCGCTGCTTTGAGTATTGTAAGCGGCGGAATGCTTCAGTATTGTACTTGACTATCGAATGTTTGATTCGATTGGTACCGATAGATGCTATCCTAACAGGTCCAAACATGTGTCACAAATTCTAGCTTGGCAGAGAAAGACGATGAGATATGTGCACTATTTCATGATGTACGTGCATAGGCATGCGCAGAGGGGGGGCAGGGGGGTGGCCGCCCTTCCTAGTCTGGCCCACACATTGACTTAATATGGAGTGGGGGTGTACCTTGTCATTCTTTAAAGGGGGCGCCGCGATGAACCTTCGCCCCCCTTGAAGGGGAACCTTGCGCACGCCTATGTGTACGTGATATGTGAAATCACGGTCACTTTTAATGTTTCCCTGTTGAATGTGGAGAAAACATATGTTAATAGCCAAGAATGATCATTTTGCTTTCTAGTACACTTTTTTTTTATTCATGCAGTGCAGGGGCGTAGCCGAGAGGGGGGGGGGGGACGAAACACGAAACCTATATAAAACGTTTTATAGAGGTTTATAGAGGTTTAAACGTTGTGAAGACATTTCATAGAGGTTTTGTGTTTCATGGGAGGTTTGAACCCCCCCCCCCCACCTCCCCGAAAATTTTCAATTTTGCATACAAACGCACGCAGGAACATACATAAAGTATGGTTGAACCCCCCCCCCCCGAAATAAATTTCTGGCTACGCCCCTGATGCAGTGCCAATGACATCGTTAATTCTTGCGGAGCACGGAGCAGCAGCAATGAACACACATTTTGTGCATGCGCGCATATGTATCAGTTTTGCATTCCTGATGTGTTGCGGGTAATGACTCCATATTGTAATGTTTATAAGTCTGGAGGCGTCGGTCTGAACATATAGAGCAAATTGTTACATCGCCGTGCAGTTGGCAAGAAGTATATGAGCTCTGGCTTCGCGACCTCTCCAAACGGAGACCAGAAAAACAGCTGTCGTTCGATATCGCCACACCGGAAACGCATCTCGGACAATTCTTGCACTTCCACTTACTTCAGCTATACTTTAGTAACAGTTAAAAAGGTTCCGAGGCCAAAATGCAGAAACTTCAACCATCGCAACTCATCTGCGCTTCAGATCAGTCCTACGAAGTGCGGCTCCCAGCGAGCGTTAGGCCTAGCGCACCGGCCGAGTCCGTCTACATGCCACCGGCGCTTCTTGGTTTAAGCACACGCAGTTCAACGCGTAAGAATTACTGTAAAGTATAGTCTGGACATCCGTTAACCTAAATAACCATTTTTTCTTGTGTGCGGTGTCCGCACAGGGAGCGATGACCATCGATGCGACGCGCTTTCAGCAAAGAACGCAGGATCACCGAAAGCAGCCTGCCGCACTCGCCGGTACATCTCTCATACGCCAGAAACATACCTGTCAACTGGTACGCGTTGGTGAACTAACACACCGGCGTATTTCTTCAGCGAATTGTATTTGTTTTTGCTGAGCGGTTTTGTAGTTGTAGGTATCGATATAACTAGAAGTCAGTATATACAGGCACGACCGCCCCGCAGTACAATATTGCCGCTCGCGCGAGAAAACTATTTATGTTCGCGCGTGTTATCGAACGAGTCATCATAAAGCTTCTGTACATGTTGATCACTAGCAAGGGCGAGAAACGGCTATTAAAGATCGGCAGTAACAGCCGTCAAACTGTACCCTGCTCCTCGATCGATTTGATATTTTTCGGAGTTAAGACGGAATTCTTAAAGAAACTTGACGCTATTCCCATTTTGAGCATTTCATTCGTTGCCGGCAACCTTTCGTTTGTGTCTAATAAAGAAGCAAGCTTTATTTGGAAAGGGAGATCGCGTCTTTCTTGAATATGCAACATCAAATATGAAACGAAACGCTGTGTTACTGTGTTGACTAGCTCTTTGCAGCGCTTCTGCCACGTTTCAGCGTGGTGCAGTGGTAGAGTACTCGGTTGAGGACCGACGGGTGGCGAGTTCGAATCCTCGTATAGTATAGCTTTTTTTTTTTTCATACGGCTTTCTTTTTTTATTGCACTAATGCTTTCGATATCAGTTTCTTTACTAATATATTTATGTAGGGCAGGTAGGCACCGCCGTTTTAACACTGCTTTGCGATTGAGCGCCTCCCAATAAACGGCGATCCATGCAGCGGTTCCAGTATCCAGCGCGGCACTGGGCCATAATCCGACATCGTCCATGGACGCTGGTACCCAGTGGCACTGGGTTTTGCTATAGGATATATACCTTTCTTGGCAGAGCCAAACGACCTCTCATATTTGAATAATGCAGTTGTACGTAAAAACAGCGCAATTAATGACCCGCTTGCATGCATGCACGCGCTCGCGGGCTCGCGACTCTTCCTCGCGCCGTCAAACTTTAACCCGAACGGTTGAAAACAGCTTTTCGGCAGTATTTAAGCATGTTTTTGGCACACGTGTCTGTCGGTCTATAAACATGAACACCACGGGAAAGACGATTGAAAAACACACACACACACACACACATATATATGTTGTTATGCTGCAGTGAGAACACAGACAAGGAGTATGCATTCGTTATCACTCCATGGTGGCCTGAAGCGTAATGTCAAGCCAGTACTCTACCTGCCAAGGATGGAGTGCTCGACCCCGTTCACGCTACGTCGGCGCGAGAGTTGCATGGATTGGGAACTCTATCTGAGTAGCAGAGAGTTCGCAGTCTGTTCTACTCTGCCTTCAATGAGAGAGTAAGTTCCGCGTATACTCTCCACTACTCCCCCATGGAGTTAAAGAACTCTGGCGAGAGTAATACAGTTGCTCTGCTCTCGCAGTACTCCCTCAAGATCTGTGAGTGTACTTTCAACCAATCTTGCATTCCGAAATTAGCGCAGTATGTTTGTTCAACATAAACCGGAAAGCACTGCCATCTTTCCTATCTTATTTCTTCGTCACCTAACGGCCGTTATTTCTCGCAGTACGTTAAGCATTTCAATGACTAGTTCATAACCATGGTACACCAAATCTTTTAAACGTTGCGTTGTGCCGTGGGCCATGGCGGAGGGCACGTATGCCAAAATGCAAAGGCGTTCCCGTATACATAACCTTCGATGGACAAAATTAAGTCTCCCACTATGGTGTCCCATGCACAGTTGTGTCGTGGTCCTGGCACGTAAAAACCAATACTTTTTTTTTCTATGCCCTCATGAGGTCACCTGTTTCTTTAGGGGTAAATGTAGGAATTGACAACATGCGAGATGTTTCCGCACGGTACATATTTTGGATGCGAGTGCAGTGTCCCTGGCTTATCGTTACCTATGATGGTATATGCACTATGCAAGTCAAATGCAGCTCACGCATTCTTCTGTATAGCGCAAGACCATGCAACAACCGGAGCTCTATTGCAGAAACTATATCGAACTGAATGGAATCGTCTACATTCTCTAGCTGACGGTGCTAGCAAGAAATGACACTCGGTCAACACCCTTGCGAGACAGTTACAAACCGAGAGATGTACTACAGCGGGCACGTACTCTTCCGCACCCTCGTGTTCCTCGCATTTCAGAATGGCACAGCGTTTCAAGCGGCCAGTACAGTGTTAGTAGTCCCTATAATCAACGAGAATCCGCTTTTTTTTTTTTTTTCACGGTGTCACGGCGCATGCGCTCCTTCCCTAGCGGTAATGTCGGGAAACGCTTTGGTGGGATCTCCGCCCGCCATTCGATTTCGGAGGCTTTTGTTCTGTAGGTGCCTGCTGTGTCGGATCACCCCGCAAAGCTCCGCCCCACGAAAAGGGCACAGGGCGGAATGAAAAGGGCGGATTGTTACTGAGGGGCACGATTTTACTCCGGAGGGCCTTAAAATTATTTTTCACGGTACTCTTGATAATATTCACCGGTCATCTGGGTCACTTGCAGGTGCTATCTCGGCTGTGCTGCCCGTTGTGGACGGCGTTCCTGAGCACGAGAGGCAGGAGCTGACCAAGGCCATGTCAGCTGAGATGCTGCGCCGCTGCCGCAAAGGTCCCGATGGCTTCAGCGCAGACTTTGACGCCTATGTCGTACACGCCTCCCGACCTGCTGCCTCTCGTTCCCCACAATGATTGATGCACAGCTACTCGAATTCAAGAGGGTGCGGCTTATCAGCCTCGCTCGCATCACTACGGCACATTTTTGTCGATCACCACTAAATGAGTACTCATGTGCAACATGTTAGATATCCACGCGCGGACCATCGTCAACGAGCTATTTGTAGCATCTCACCCGTCATTCAGGGATGTACCTTTGAAAATGGCCTCCCTTTTTATCCCATCCATTTTGACCAAGCACATATTGTGCGGCCTCTCATATACACCATCGATGCATCAGCCCTTGACTTGCCATTTTAGTGTGAAACGCGCGTCGGTTGTTGAAACACATGTAGTATATGATTGTACCTTGCGCCAGAGCTCTTGCATATCCACATAATGTGACTGTGATGCGCTGTGTTCAAATCTCTTGTTCTTACATATGGACAAGATATGTGCTTTCTTGCTATGACCAGACTCGCTCATTTACTCCGTGGTCTTATGAAAAGAAATAAAGAAAAGGAAAATTTCTGACGTTTCTACCTCTTCATTGCAAGATTGGTGTCCCATTAGACATTCCACAGGAATGCAGACACATTCAACTACATGCTTCACACAGTATCGCTAATCATGCAATATGTCGAGAGTTCTTACACTTGGAGTATCTTTAAATGAACCCACACAACAGAAATACTAGTAGGTAAACAAACCTTGCAATTGTATCTGCCATGATTTTGCATTTTTCGTGGGTGTATATTGCAGCCAGTTGTTCGCCGACTTCTAAACGTGTCCTGGTGACACTAGTCGCCAATTTTTATGCAGGCCGTGAGCACGCGGAACTTCAGGAAAGTCTTGGGGCTTAAATGACGCACGCAGTTTCCTTCGTGGGACCAAGCTACTCTGGGCATTGAAAAATTGCGCCGTTACTATATTCGGGCGGGGCCGAACAACTCCATCAATCTTTATCGCTTCCTCGACGGTGCAAATCCCGGGTCATACGAGTTGCAGTCTCAATACGAGCCGCATATCCTGAAGGTCTGCAGTGAATCGTTGAAGCCCGTCGTTATCTTTTCCCCGCAATGTCCCGTTTGCTTCGAGCCGCTGGCACTGCTAAAAGGTTATTTCACAAGGCGCTGCACTGGTGCCTTAGCGGTCGGTCGGACGCAACGCGGTTTCTCGGATGCAGCTCAACGAGCAAGCCTTACCCATACGCGTGCGCCTCCCGACGACCGGCGAACGAGCAGGGCATTCCGCAACTTCAGCGTGGGTTCACGGACTCGGCTGGTATGCCCCATGATGCCGCTGGAGCTGAAACAGGGTCATCGCGTAACAAGTCCATCCAGTCACAAGCAGGATCCAGCGTTCCGACGCTGGAGCCGCACTTGTACGTCTCGGCCAATACGTTCCAGAAGCGCGATAACCTACTCGTGCTCGACCTGCTAAACACGGCGTTCCGGCGCGCGCCCAGCGAGGACCAACAGTTCCTGGACGTCGGCTGCGCCGTGGGCGACTTCACGCGCGACGTGCTGCTGCCGCGTAGCTCGCCTTGCTGGCGCATCGTGGGCACGGACGTGTCGAGCTCCATGATCGCGTACGCGGAGCGCTTCTACGCGCATCCGCGCATCACGTACGACGTCCTGGACCTCTCCCACGACGTGTTGCCGTTCGTGGAACGGTACGGCCGCTTCGACCGCGTCTACTCCTTCTTCTGTCTCCACTGGATCCGCGACCAAGTGGGCGCGCTGCGCAACATCCGCAACCTGATGGCGCCCGAGGGAGAGTGCCTGCTCCAGTTCTGCGCGCGCACGCCTGTCTATACGCTCTGGAGAGACTTTGCTCTCATGGATCGCTGGAAGAATCGCATATCGGTGAGCGCATTCGCTGTGCCGTACTATGTGAACGGAATTTATCCTCGACCGTACTACAGTGAACCATTTCGGGTCACACATTCGTCTGCTGTTCTTACGTGAACAGAGCTAAGTTTTTTACAGCGAAGCTGCATATGGCTAGGTTCTGGCTGATCGCGTCCGCGGACAAAACTACGCGTAGAACAATTTTAGGCGCCCCCTCCCTGCAGATTCCCCTCGCAGCTGCCGATGCCTCTTTCACACGTGTCGCCATCGGCGTCCGCGGGGTTCCACTCCAGGGGAGGGGGGGGGGGGGAGGCGAAGGCGGGCGAAGGTTCATCGCAGCGCCCCCCCCCCTCCTCCCTATTAACTCAATGTAAGAGGCAGACGTTGCGACCGCCCCCCCCCCCTCTTAGGTGGCCCCCCTGCGCACGCCTATGCGTGTCGCGATACTCGGCGGCGGCACTTCCCACCAACCTTCGTGCCCCTTTTTTTCGTGACACAGAGGTCGCCCTAGCGCTCTTGTCGGCAGTTGCCTTTTGGACTCGCTATGGGACGCTAAATTGGTGCGAAGCCGCTGGCGCAGAACGTGCAGCCGCGGCCGCTGACATCGCTAGCTTCCGTCTTCGCAGTAGTGGAAGGTCTCTGATTTTTTTTTTTTTTTTCGTAACACTTCTTTGTCATCGAGAATCAATGCTGAGACTGGGCCGTCAGAAGACCGCCTTGGCGGCCTCCTGACCTCGCTGGATGATATTCGTAGGGGTCCGAGCTGAGCAAAGCAGTCTCCCAATTCTTAATTGATATTTAATGCAAGCAGTCGCCGCTGGTAGTCGGCCGGGCAGACTTCAGATTATTCTCCAGAATAAATGCTGGATTTCAGAATAAGTTGGCGCGAAGGAGCCCGCTTGCAATCTCTACCAAGTTAGTTTTATGGCCTGCGGGGTATTTGCTTCTTTATGGATCACGTATGTGCCGTGCACGTTCTCTGGCATTTTACATTCTGAAACTGTTGA
Source organism: Rhipicephalus sanguineus (assembly GCF_013339695.2). NCBI lineage: Eukaryota > Metazoa > Arthropoda > Arachnida > Ixodida > Ixodidae > Rhipicephalus > Rhipicephalus sanguineus. Next base: position 135,399,434 of record NC_051178.1, read on the forward strand.
CAGAGCAAGACACTGCTACGGCATTGTTCTTGCTCAGGTTACACATTAAACATTGTAAAGCGCCGTCTAGGAACGGCCTGACCGGAAAGTTTGAAATCGCTTCACCATCAAACAAGTTAGAAGAAATGGAACTGTTCTGTTATCATGCTCCCAGGAGGCGTGCTACAATGCTATAGCATTCTCGGAAGGCTTCCACCCCTCCTCCTCGTCTCCCCACCCATTTTCTGAGTGGAGTCGCCATGGATCGGGTCCCTACCATGGAGGAAGGAAAAAACACAGGGAGTAATTGCGTCACGTGGCAGTCTTCAAGCCTAGTGAAAAAAGATCTAAAGCAGAAACATGTCCTAGTCACGTGATCAGCTCGCGCTACTATTGGTCGGCTGCAGGGGCGGCGTCAAAGGAGGTTGGCTTGCCGAGGCTAGCGGAATCACGTGACGCAGCGTCCTAATATATTTCCCTTCCTCCATGAGAGGGCTTCAGGATACCGTGACAAACCCACCCTCCTCTTTTTTTTCTGTTGTTTCGCTGGTGACACTTTTAGCAGCGACTTAGCGACATTGGATAAAAACCGTGATCACGTGTCATCGCAAGTGCCATTCAAACGCCTGCATGTGTGCGTGCGACTTTCACTCTCACGAAGCAGGGCTTCCTCGAAAGGAAGGGCGATTGGTCTTGTTTGAAACTGCGACCATTCGACATCTGGATTACTGCAGACTGCAGTTAATTGGTAGATCTCGCTTCTGCAATACTCAGTTCTCACAAACAGAGGAAAAACCTAGACTTCTGTAGAAGTCTGGACTTGCACATAATATGGGAGTGTCGATTATTCTTTTTTCCAGAACATTGAAGACTTCATACCGCCTAGTCAGGACGCAGATGACCGGCTCTCTTATTTGGAAAACATTCTGGCTGCCTCTGCACTGAGACCACATACCTGCGAAGTGCTACGGAATGTGTGGACATTTCCTAGCGAACAGCACCTTGCAGGTATGTAGTCACCTGGTCAAATACTGCAAACCTCAACGCTCATCGATTCAGTACGACCCTGTGCAAATGGTTCTACTAGTAAAAAAGAACGTGCATATGAGGGTCTTGCACTAAGGGCAAAAACATTGTTAAGAGTAATGGCATATAGGGCAGACTACCAACATTCATTGTATTTGATTCCACGAGGCCAATATATAGGCATGTTTGCCACATGCACCACTTGAAAACACAAGAAACCAACTTGTTGTTTTATACAATCAGTTTGTAGTCAACTATCTTCACCATTCTTGCACTTTGCGCAGCACGTCACTTGTTCAGTATGAATTAACTTGCCCGCAGCCAAGTAGTGTCATCTTTCCAATATCCAGTTACCCTGCTAAACAAGGTACTGAATTATGTTATATGTCCATGCTCCCATGCAATCACATGCGTCATGGTGCAAGTGCAAGGTTTGGCAAAATTATTCCACACAGTACATATTTAAGCAAATCTGCAGAGTCCGTGCTGTAATCTCACCTGTAGTGGTGTTGGCATGGCTGTATTTCCAGTCTTTCATAACAGCATGAGAGCGCTAGCCGACGAGATGTTCGGGCCTTTGTCGCACAAGCTATGTTGAACTCAAGGAAATCACTTAGCCGACAATGCTCACAGGAGGGAACACTGTGACAGGATTGCTAAAAACAGTGAAAGCTTTATAGTGGACGACGGGGAACCAGTGCAGTTGACTGCCCCTCCTCCTTCGCTGTCCCTCCTCTAGAATCACTCTGCAGCATGACACAGTGTTCCTGCCAGAATATTTATGACGATCGCAATTATTGTTGAGGAAAATGATTTTACTCCAACGGGTGTAAGTGTTCTGTGTTGGCTATGTACTTCTTCCAGTGATACTTTTCCTGATGTTCATTGATCATCCGGGTCACATGCAGGTTCTATCTCGGCCGTGCTTCCTGTAGCAGATGGTGTTCCTGAGAACGAGAGGCAGGAGCTGACTGAGGCCATGTCTGCTGAGATGTTGCGCCGCTGCCGCAAGGGCCCCGGAGGGTTCAGCGCCGAGTTTGACGTCTATGTTGTGCACGCATCCCGATCTGCTACCTGTCGTTCCACACAATGATCGACGATGCACAACTAGTTGAATTCAAGAGAGAGCGGCTGGTCGCACCCCTGTGACACAACTTTGCACGCTCATCGCTGAACGAGTACTCATGTACAACAACTTAAATATGCATGTACTAACCATTGTAGTTAATGCAGATGTTTGCAGCAACGAACCAGTCATTCAGGAATGAACCTTTGAAAATGGCTCCCCTTTTACTCTATCTATTCTGACCAATCATGTATTGTGTGGCCCCTCATATGCCATATCTCGTATCCCATTTGTTGCAAAAATATCCTTGACTCACCGTTTTACTGTATAAGCTGTGTTGCGACACATGTACTGTATTTTAATGCGCCACATATCGACTTTGATGCACTGTGCTGACATCCCTTGTACTTGCTTCCACATAAACAAGGCACATTCTTTCCAGCTATGGCCAACTCATTCATTAACGCTGTAGTCTCGTGAAAATAAAGAAAAGCAAGTTGTAATTTCTGGGTTTGAACCTCTCGTTTGTGATGCACTAAAGCAATTTGCAACAAAAAGCTTTAAGCAAGTAATGCTGATGCAATATAACTGCTGTTGCATGCGCATCTCGGTGTTTGCACAAGTCATATGGCATCAGAACATGCATTATCACAGCTGCTACAAATTCTGCAAAAAACTTGTCCATTCAATTTCAATGTTTGAGACCAACAGTGAACACGAAGCGAAAAAGTCCATGGCAACCACAATGAAACAGTGACTGGTTTTACTCTCGAGTGCACAAGCAAGGACACGACTATGAAGGCTTGCTACCACTGACAAGTGGTTGAAAGAAAAAAACACTCCTCTGAGTGCTGTTCATTAAATAATACATCCTTTATCAGGTCAATAGTTACATTCCTCCTGGGCACAGCAAGGTAGTCTCACCACAAAAAACATGCTAACTTAGTCATTTAGATGTATGAGCTGGTAGCTGCTTTTAAAGGAAAACTGATGAGAAATGCTGCATCAGTTTAGAGTGCTATGATAATTATATTTTTAGGAAGTTTCAATTTTATAGTGTAGTGCCAAAATGCCAGCACTAGCATGTCAGTGATGTCATGGATTTCAATGTATGTTTTTCGTATCAGGGCCAACACAACTTAGTAAAAGTTCTCGGATATTCTCAAGTTCAGTCTGTGCCCTTTTGGAATACAATCAATGTTAAGCAATAAGAATTTAAGCCTGAGTGGAGGCCTTCAAAATCCATGTCGCAGCAAGCTGGCAAAAAAATGTCATACAGTGTCACCACCAGTCTGTAATCGTTTCTCGCTTACCAATTTGTGATAAGCTTAGGTGATTTGTGACGCTCATGGTAAAAACAAATTTTTTGGTACTGTAGTAGAGTATTTACTGTAAGAGCCCAAGTTATTTTTTTCTAAGCATCACTTCAAAATGTAGAGAACGTAGAGTAACACAACATTCCATTGTTGAGACATGTAGTAGGACATGAACAGCTTTTAGGACATAAAGAATGAATACTATTCTAATGAGAAAACTCTTTCACGAATTTCCACAAAATGTGCAATCATGCTACATTTAATTGGTCTAACATAGCAACTCATCCACAAGAAATGAGCATAACATCCTTTTTGACTGCCAAAAGTTACTTTTATTCTCCATGTCAGCACTGCAAGTATACATGAACATCTGAAAACCATTCTTCCTGAAGAAAAAGCACCTCATTCTACATCCATGTATACTTTGTCTTTGTCTTTTTAGCCACCAGCCACATATTATCTACACCTTTACCAAACAGTTTCAAACAATAACATTGCTCGACACTTTTTAATAAATATTTACCTTTCAGAAGTCGGCTTGCAATACAAAAGAAAGTGGTTTGTAACAAAGCAGGCTCATTATGTATTCAAACTCATTGTTAATAGGAGCTTGTGCAGCTTAAATATGAATGGTATATGGCACTGAAACTGAGAATATTTCGCACATGTGTAGAATGTTTTAAAAGCAGCAGCACACAACCAAAAGTCTGACCATATCATTGTTATAAAGCACACATTAATGATGGCCACACGAAACTTCAGTTCAACATCAACCTAAGCCACAAACTTTTCACCGGAAAGGACAAAAGTTTACAGACGATCAGTGGTCTGAAAAGCTTTATCACACACTATGCATGGAACCTGGAATAGACCAGCACCATCTTCAGCCACATGTGAAGTTAGTATTAAAATTCCCTTCTAATGCTTGGCTACTGATTTGACCTCAAAAAAGAATTGCACTCACAGTCCATAAGCTTACGTTCCTGACATCCACTTCCACAGCAAGTATATTAAAAATTATCCATGACTGCAGCTTGCTTCTTTCATTTTAAATTAATTAAATGTAAGAAAAATTCTTGTCATTTACAGCTGCCTGAAGTTGATTGTTTGATCACATTTCTATCGCTTATCAGGTACAAGCTCTCTTAATTCCATCAATGCCACTAAGACCATTCTGACAATAAACTTCCAGTAAGAAAAGACACTTAAAAAGCAAGAAAAGGTAACGTACCAACACTGAAATGAGGGAGCCGTGACGTTGACTCTATATATACATTACTGAATTCAAATGAAATGAATGTAGTGAAATGGTTGCAGACAGTGCCTTAGAGGTGGTTACCACGAGCCACTTGTGAGAAGAGGCGATCAGCCGTTCCTTATCGAGCTCGGGAGATCGCTGAAGTACGGGTGCTGCATGGCCTCTTCTGCCGAGAGCCTCATGGATGGATTGCAGACTAGGAGTTTCTAGAAAGCAAGTGTACGTAGAGTGGCTTTTTGAAACATTTCAAGAAAAAGAAAAATTGCATACCGTCGCTTTTATCTATTCTAGAGAAGGAGTCTGTCTCTAGGATGCATCTGAACTGCTGCGACAATTGGCATGCAACTCAAGGTCGCACATACTAAGAACAATGTGTGCATATGCTGTAACCTTTATCAAGGCCAGATGCCTAAGTATACCACGAAGTGTGTATGAACAGACAAAGAAGTGTTCTTGCACAGCATAAAACACAGTAGGACCCATACACTGTAGTAAAAAAATAAAACAATTCCAAGAAAGCAATATAAAAGTTCACAGACGATTACGATACTGCCTAATGCAAATTCTTAGCGCAGGTTTGTGTTGGTGCAAGGCAAACTGTGTTTCAAGTTTTAGCATTCCACAAGGTATCGACTGTGCCATAAATCATAATTTTTGTGAAGTAGGACAGCACCCACTACGCTATTATTCGTCTTTCTGCGGATAAGCGAGGTACCCGCTGCTACACATCTGAGGTATTATGTGCACCTTGTTGATGCTGCATGTGGCTGATGACGATGAAGAATTATGGCTGAGCTTTTTGCAGTGGGTTGCAAGCATTAAACCACGCACTCGTTGCACAATTAGCATTGTGTGATGACTGGTTGCTATTTTACTCTTCGGCCACGCTATATTACACAGGTTAACGCAATTCCTTGCCCTACATGATGCCTGTATAGGGTCTTTTTGCAAACGAGTTTCAAGCACCAGTGTGGCTCTGTGGTGGAATATTTGAATGCCACGCAGAAGGCCCACGTTCAAATCCCATTCGATCCTGGGTATTTTTTTTCTCATTTTACTTTTTCGTGTCTATCGGTTACATCACCGATGGCAACGGCGATGGCGACGCCGCTCAACGCAGGAATGGGCACCTAAGAGCTGCACTCTAAAAAAAATGCTAAATGAACAGGAAACTTTTGAACACCAATTGTGTCAAGCTTTACTGCAAAATAACGTACTTATGTTTTTAACAGCATGGCATTTTCAGTGACAGGAGAAGTTTGTCATTTGTAGTAGCACTAATTCAGTAACACAGCACAGTCGCATAAAAATTATAAAAATGCCGAAAGGTTCACCGGTTAATACCAAGACGTGATGGTGCAAATGAAACTGTTGCACTGCTTGAAGGCCTAATTTCATTATAAGAATGAAGAATAAGTATTGGCAATTTATGAAACCAGCATGGCAAAAACAAAACTGAATTACACTTACAAATTTTAGCATTTATGGCACCTTTTGATGAAGCAGCAACAGTAGCAAAAAAAAAAAAAAAAAAAAAAAAACGCCAGGCCTGCGCTGAAACCGCAGCACAGTCACAGCGAAAGCTGGAAGAGCGGCGTTTCTAGAGCCCGTTAAGCTCTCTTGGGGCTACAATTATGTTCACTTTGTTGACGCGACGACTGATGACGATGAAGAATTAAGGCTCAGCCCTTTGTAATGGGTTGGAATCTTTAAACGGCCTACCAGTTATGTAATTTGCATTGGGTGACGCCCGGTCGCTATTTCCCTCTCCCGTCATGCTGTATAACATAGGTTGACATGGGAGAGAGACGGGGGGGGGGGGGGATAACTTTAATGAGACCCCGAGGAAATGGATCACACGCTTATGGGCTTCCTTGGCAACCAATACAAGTGCACGTGCGAGGAACCCACTACGCTATAAATCATTGTAATTTTACTGAGACCCCGAGGAAGTGGATCATGCGCTTATGGGCTTCCTTGGCAACCAATACAAGTGCATTTGCGAGGAACCCACTACGCTATAAATCACTGTAATTTTTTAGAAGTAGGGCAGCAGGCACTGTGCCATTTTTCGTCATTCTACGGAGAGCGTTGATACCTGCTAAACGCATGTAAGGCATTATGCGCACTTTGTTGATGCTGTGCCTGACGACGATGAAGAATTATGGCAGAGCCCTTTGTAATGGGTTGGAAGCATTCAACAACCTACTCGTTGCACAATTCACATTGTGTGACGCCTGGTTACAGAATTCGCGTTGTGCGACGCTTGGTGCTTATTTTACTGTTCTACCACGCTATATTGCGTATGCTAATGTGGTTCCTTCCCGACATGAAGCCTGTATAGGACCTTTTTGCAAAGCAGTTTCAAGCACCGGCATGGCTCAGAGGTTGAATACTGCACTCCCACGCAGAGGGCCCAGGTTCGAACCTCGTTCCATCCTGGAATTTTTTTCTATTTCGTTTTTTTTTTTCTTATTTCGAGCGATACTGGTTACGGACACCGGCGGCGGCGGCGGCGGACAACTACGGCGCCAAAAAACGTCCGGTGAAATAATTTCGTAACAGCTTTCGCTGTAAAAAAAAGCAACTATGCACACGAAAAAAAGAAATATTACAATAGTGCACATAAATAGGCTGCATCTAAAACGGCTTTATTAATGTTCCACTTCTTCAGAAAATGGTCTTTCATAATTAGAAAAGGATGACGTTTGGAGAGCTAATTTCACTGATTGCCAAGCTTCATAATAGAGTTTTTAGTATATTAGCTGAAATTCATTCTGCTGGAAATATAAACTGTATGGAACGCAATGCTTTTGTGCGATGGAGAACAATGTACTAATTATCAAAACTGAAATACGTACAAAGCAGTAGGAAACGTCTAGTAGGTGTTTACAAATTTCCAGTACAGCATATATGCGGGGCTAAATCGTGCAAACTTCATACTGATATGCCTGCTTTGCATTCCTTCAAACAACCATTTTGATCAGCTTTCTTCTGTGTACGTTTCAATTTATGCTGATGATACAAGCCATTAGAGTTGTTCTGAATCTTTAAGGCACTAAATGAAGTGTTTATTGTGTTTTGCCTATTGGATTCCAGGCATTCAACCAATGTTTTTGTAACTTTTTTTCTGCTGCCAAAAACCTAACAACCGTGACGGGCCTGTGTGACATCCAGAGAAATTCATCGTTAAGTGGCTTTATGTGAGATGGCAGGAAAACCTACGCTCACTAGTAACAAAAAGATCTATAAATACGGCAGCAAGGCTATGAATCTGCACCAGTAGGCGAAGTTGTAGTGAATGCTGAATATTGGAACATTAGCTTTCATTGACGTTCCACTGAACTGTCTCTGCCGGATTGAAATTTCAAACAGTACTGATGTGTAATTCTCACAAATAAAACCTATGATCAGATACCAAGTAGCGAAGGTGTTGACTTTACTCAACATGCATGGCACAAACCTGCAGGAGGTCTCGTCCTCTGCAGCTCAACTTTGGCACCACTTGCGCAAAGCTGGTTGTTGGGTGGTATAGTGGGAACGACTGCAAGGGAGAATTCAGAAGGAACAAAGTAAGTAATGAGTGACAGGTCGGCCGGAAAAGAAATCACTTGCTGGTTACTCCCCATGTTGGACAAGGAGAATACCATTAGCCATAATAAGTAACTGAGTTTAAAAGAGACAATGAAGAGCAAAAAACAAACTCAGTTTCAATCGGTAATGGTGCTTATCATGTCTTCCACTTGAATGGATGCATCCTAAATAGAGAGCACCTGAATTTAACGAGACATATCCATACCCTCACAGACAGCGGTAGTATATGACCACATATCAAGTGAACAGTGCAATGAGTTGTGTGCTGCTGCGCTGTTATTAACAGCTGGCCACGCCATTTATCTGGAGATTGTGCCCACACTCTCCACTTGGCACACATCCCTTGGGGACCACAGCAGACAAATATTTCAGAAGGCTGCAATTACGATGACCAAGCAGTCTACCCCTTTGGTGAAACATGGGAGGCTGGGGCTTGAAGTATTTGCCGCATACTATGCACAAAGTGCACTCTCACCCTAGCATAGAGGCAGACTGGTCACTTATGGATGAACCCATCAGGCACATGGCCAGGATTTTTTTTTTTTTTTTTTGGGGGGGGGGGGGGGTGCCCAAGGCCTAATTTTTCGAAAGAAAGTCTTTCCATGGCAAAAAGAAAAAAAAAGTTGCCCGGGAATATAGAAGGCTGGACGAATTTCGGGGGGGGGGGGTGCTCTGCCCCCCCCCCCTTGCCTACATGCCTGGAACCCATCACATTGATATGACCTAAGGTCATGAAGGCCACTGTTAGATCTAGCTCGGAAATTACCTCAAGCTTTGAAACTTTACACGATATATACCATGTAAACACACGTTTTTCTTATCTCTACCACTTTCCCTATTCTGGCCTTGTCTCAGGGGAATTTTATATCGAAATTATATGCTTACTTGGTTGCTTTCTGATGAATGCAACAAAAACATTAATAGATGTTTTAAAGGTACCATCAACAGTAAACTGTCATTAATGTACCTTGTAGTCTGGTAGCTGTGTCATCCCTGGCCAGGTGTCTTCAGTTGGTGTTCCCAAGAGCGTACTACTCGTCAAGGAGGTTACTACTTGATTTAGGTATATGATGTTAAATATCACTTATTGACATTTATGTCACAATATGTACGAAGTTGACCTATCACAGAAGAATTAATGGCAGGCACTTGATGTCACGTGCATTTAAACATAGGACCAGTAAGCAAGAAAATAGATGTGGCAGCTAAACAACCACAATGAAAGATAGGTGTGCTGCTTTTGAAGACCTTTTACAAAGATACGCTCAGACAGTCTGCCTTTGTGAACAAAAAGAAAACCAGCCAAGGGTGTCAGCAAATGAAGTCGAAAATTGAGACTTAAGACATGTAGGCAGGCAAGGTGTGGGCTTGGTTGAAGTCAGACGGACAGTTTTAGATCTTTGGAAGAATCCTTCGTCTGGCTGTAGAGGTCATTACAATAATAATGACTGCACTGGGTTCGTAGAGCACTATGACCAGGACACAGTCTAGTTTTAGTAATAAGGGCTCTCAACATACTATCGTCATCTGTAGGTGATAGTGAAGAACAAAGCAGTGCCACAACTATGAGTCCTGAATCTCATTATTGAGAAAATGTGCGCCCAGAATGACGAGTGAACTCAAAGAAAAACAGTGGCGAACACTACTGTCGCTCATTAAAGATGCGATCTATGGGCTGTAAAGTGCACTGGCTATTTGAGTGTGATTATTCGTGCATTCTAGTGTAATTTCTGCAGCTTGGTAATGTTCCAGAATGTATACTTCCATTCACATTGCACACACAGTGTTATTAGACAAGATTATCTTGCTACAGAATTAACAATATCACTCAGAAAAGTTTCAGTATGTGTAGGTGCACTTTGTGACAAGTAATACGTTCCCAATGACTGGTAGCCCACATAAAAAAGGTAACTGGAAAAATGATAACCAGTGTGCATATGCTAACATCATGAGCAAGTACCATGCCATACAGTATGAAAAGTACACATGAATGAAATAATAATACTGTGCAAAAAACTTTTTAAGAAAGAAAAAACTGCAAACTCTTGCAATAGCTACACTCAAACAGTTGTAGCAAGCTTGAAGGATATTTGAATATCCGTTTTAGTTGATCATCCACATCACTCCCAGGGAACAGTGGTCTTCCTGCATTTGCAAGCTCTGCAATAATAATAAAAAAAAAAGTGATCCAATGGATGGCAACATTTTTCACAATATGGAAGAGCATGCAGTACAAACTTTCTGCTAGAAGTGAGCAAAATGATAATGATAGGTAAATAAATTAAATAAAATGCTAAGTATTGAACAAGAGCATGTCGAGATAACATCATCAAGGGATCACTCACCAGCCTCTAGTACGATAAATTTTAGTCATACACTAGAAGTTGCAAAGGGATATTAAATCGCATATGTATATTTGGAAAAAGTTTAGTGGTAGTTGACACAGATGCAAAGAAATTTTGTAAAGTGGAGGAAAATCGAGCTAACCCTACTGTACAGACATTCTCTCTAGCTTTCTTGATGAGGAAATAATGAGGATATAATGTCTGCAAACTACATTATTTTGCAGTCTACAGCCGATCGCCCACCAATGTCCCTTGTGTCACAGCCTCTTCCATCACGACCCCTTTGTCTTGTAGCATCTCTGTCTGGCACTAACCTCTGGCTCACAGGAGTTCTCTATTAATGGCTAATCAGTGGCATACATGCTGCCACCAGGGTCTTGCACTGGCATGCCATCATTCAATACATGTCAGGCCCGCACTGGTTCTTAGTTGATAGAGACATAGCGAGCATGCGATTTTTTTAGCTGTTTCCGACATGAAATTGTCAATGCCCTGCAGCATGCAGTGCAATATAATATTTGGCTCACATTCACAGAAGCCTCGACTAAAGATAGGTAATATTTCCTGTATGTTCAAAAAGTATTGCGGTGCCCCTACAACAGCAGATGCATAACCATTACATTGCATGACACCTCTCATCCACCCCGGAAGGAGGTACGACTGCGGTGGAGGCGATGGGGAAGACGGAGGAGGCGACAGTGACGAAATAGCGATTCAAGACGACAGAGACAGACTCATCACGTACCACGACATACTGGCACATTATAAGATACGAGAAGAATGCCCACCACCACACAAACAACTAGACAGATCTCAAGAAACAGATTGGAGAAGATTGCAAACCAGAACTTTCCCAAATCCAGTACACTTAAACAGAGTAAATTCCAGACAATACCCAAAAGCGAGCTGTATGCTCTGCAAGCACGAACATGCAGATATGGCACATATCTTATGGAAATGCACACAGATCAGGACAATATACAAAGACGACAACATAGGACCGGACCTTCTCGAGGAGCGATGGCTAAGCGCTCTGACTAGCTCATATCTACAAGAACAACTGTGGGCAATCCAGCGGGCCCGGGCAGTGGTGGAAAGGCTATGCCTCACCGCACATAATGCTCGGGTGGCCTGAGCCCGGGCCGGCAACCTTGCAGGTGTTTTTTTTTTTTTCTTAATAAAGTTTTTTCCGTCCGTACATTACGTAAGAAGATGTGTGGTTACGTTTCGGATATCTCAGGTTCACAACGCAATACTAAGGCCAACCTTGCAAAAAATTTCATAAAGTCCACTATACAAAGGAGAGCAAAATGGATTACGAATGACATGGTGCACAAAAACAAAGATTGAAGAATAGCCTGAGTAAAAACGCGTGCATATCAGTGCTGTGCGGTTCCTGTTGATGGTTTAACTTTTCTAAGCTTTACATAACCATATCATAGTGGCTTCTTTCTTTACTAAGTTACTTGTCCATATCAGAAATGTTCACTAATTCATCAAGTTCCTCCATCAGCTGTCTGAATTTTCATAGCTTCTATACTGAACGAACAAAGTGAAATGCTAACAGATAAGCAAACACAATATTAATGTGAAGTGAGTGGACCAACCTGCGAAAATGCAGCCAGCAGACCACATGTCGATGGACGTTGTGTAGAGCTTAGCCCCAAAAAGAACATCTGGGGGCCTGTACCAAAGCGTGACAACCTAGAGGATGAACAAATATATTTATAATGTTCATAACATTCGGCAGCTTTCTATGCCTGCAGCAGGTAACGATATACTTGCCTCGGCGGAGTAGCACCTAACAGGAATTCCGAACGCCCTTGCCAGACCAAAGTCGGCTAACTTTAGCTCTCCATTCTGAAAGGAAAAGGTGCCACACATATCGAAAGAGCCTACCTTACAGCTGTTAACTCTTTCTCAAACAACAGTGCACATGAAGCAACACTGATAATGGTCCAGTAGCTGTGAAGCTCTAGCAAAAGAATACTAATGACATTATTAGACCGAGGGGAACAGAAAGGCATTTCGTGAGTGAGAGTGCAGCTTTTGTGCTGTGAATTCAGGAGCACTATCTGGTGCACACGTTACTGCATGACCTGCCAACTGGGCAGGATTAGTAAAATTTGTTGGGCTAGTTGGTACATGCTTACTGAAATACAATACCTGCCACGGTGGTCTAGTGGTTAAGGTGGTCGACTGTTGACCCGCAGATCGCGAGATCGAATCCCGGCCACGACGGCCGCATTTTCAACGAAGGCGAAACTGCTTGAGGCCCGTGTACTTAGATTTAGGTGCACGTTAAAGAACCCCAGGGGGTCGAAATTTCCGAAGCCCTCCACTACGGCGTCTCTCATAATCATATGGTGGTTTTGGGACGTTAAACCCCAGCAATTATTATTATTACTGAAACACAAAGATGCGTACCACCGAGGAAGAATATAAGACAGAGCAAAAAAAGGGTGTCACTCGCAACTAACTTTATTCTCAGAACATCAGCGACATATATAGCCGTAGCAACCATGCGTGCACACATTGCCTCACATGCTCGTGAAAATACACGTGATAGGAATGACAAAAACGACTTAATCGAAAAAATATTTGAGGAAGCTAAATTCACCACCACGCAGAACAGATGTGTCACTTACACACGTCTCTCTTCTTTTTAATGTCGTATGCTTCCATAATTTCATGCGCTAAGGTATCATTACTCTTTCCAAGAACAGATACACTTGAAAACCGAGGCTCACATTTACAGGAACCGCAGTGCACGGGCAAATGTGCTGAAAGTTTATTTTTCACAGAAAGTTCACGGAAGGGCAGGATTACTCGCTACATTTTAAATGGCTCTGGCTTGTATAGTTACAGGAAGTGATGGTTACCAGAGTGAAATTACTTACTTTGTTAATTAGAAGATTTTGTGGCTTGAGATCCCTATGCAGGATGTTATTGCTATGGCAGAATGCAAGGCCACGAAGAAGCTGGAACATAAAGGACTGCAAGGACAAAACAAGCACAGTTGATTATTGTGCATTACCATAAGAAAGAATCATCAATAACATCTGGACCCTATAAAGTAAAGAAAGTGAACAGATGAAAATTGTTAATACATGCTACTGCCCAAGTTTATGGAGTGCTGGAGACTCCTGAGTGATAAGCACTACTCAGACATGGTTCTTTCATCTTTGAAAATTTTGAAATGTAAATCAGACTGGCTGTCAGAAGGGGTGAATATGTCTACAAGGGAAGGTATGGTCTCCAAGCCTGATTAGTGCATAATGTTTGCATACTATTCAACACAACATGCAAACATTGCACTCTTATTTTGTATTAAGTCAGAAACAGGACAAAATTAATAAAAAAGCTTCTTAATAAACACCAAGATACCCGTCATAATTCAACTACAGTTGTCTGTGAATAAAGTAAGATTACATCACATTTGAAAGCAGAAACTTAGCTGACAGCTTTTGGAAACTTTTCTCAAGACACACATGCAAACAAAAGAGGAGGGAGCAAAACAAGCAATATGCATCATTGTGAAATTTGTGACACGATACTAAACTTCACAGAAACTGCAGCTTTAGCACGACAAATTGAAAAAGCAAGCACTGGCCCATCATCTCCTTTATTCAATTATTAATTTGTCTTTCTCCTCCAATGAAATGAAAATGGAGCTTTGAAAAAGACAGTCTGGCAGGATGAAAATGGTTTAGCCTTTTGTCGCATTATGCCCGGAGGCCTGGATACGTTATCATCATAAGAACGAGAGACTACTCCAAAAGATGCACACTGCTGATGCCATTAGAAGGATGTCAATGGCATGCTTATTACATGCAAGCGTGCATAACATGAATGAGCACTTACTTTCTCTGGGTGTCTGTACAACACGTACATGACACTAGTGCATTGTTGTGAAGCAAATCCCATTAAGTTTTTGGTGATGATGACACTATTACATTGAGTGTCATAAAATGTGATTACGTAGCCTCCATTTTTCTTTTCGTAACCCCAGTGAACTATAGTGGCATAGGAATAACACAACTAAAGATGTCATACTGTATGCAGCCAAACTCACATCTAGACAAGCATTAAAGCATTTATGGTGAAAAAGCTACTTCAGGGCAAAATGTTCCAAAAGAAAAGATTTTTTTTTTTTGAAAGCATGCAGAACAAACAGTTACTGCCTTTTTCTTGACAGCACTGGATTTCTTTTTTCTTTTATAGAAAGCTCACCTTAACAACTTCGAGATCAATCTCCCCATTGAGGCTGTCAAAATACTTCTTCAGGTCCTGGTCACAGTGCTCAAATACAAGAGTCAATTTTTTCTCACTGTGAAGAACATCATGTAACCTGGATAGAGAACATAGCAATTTGTCATCACTATCAAGGATTGAAGTGCATTCACGCAGCATTGAAGTGCAGTACTCCGTTTTTTGTGCTCAATAATATAACTAAAGCATCCCGTGTATTAGAGCACTGCACGGGCCCGGGCCAGCCCGAAAGCCCAAGCCCGGCCCGGCCCGCGGGCCGGGCTGGGCCGGGTAAGGGGTTGTTGGATCGGGCCCGGGCCGGGCTCGGGCCCATGATCTTCGGGCTCGGGTCGGGCTCGGGCCTGAGCCAGGCCCGTATTAGGCCCGGGTCACATACGTATATGTATAATTGCGTGTGTACGTTGTGTGGCTTTGTTTTTGTTGTTTTGTGGGGTTTAACTTTTCGGAAGGGACCCAGGCTATATGAGACGCCGTCGTTGAGGGCTCCGGGTAATTTAAACAACCTGGAGTGCATTGGCGTGCACAGAAATTGCACAGTACAAGACGTCTAAAATTTTGCTCCATCGGTATGCTACACTAGATTTCAAGAAACGCCTAATATAAGTTTCCGCCATTATAGTGAGTGAAAGACTTACTTGGGTACCGTGTAAGAAAAGCAACGGTAACCTGCCTAGATTAGTGTATATAAGATGTGCGCGTTCGTATCTAGGGAAACATTTCGAGTATGCAGGTACGCTCGCATGCCCGTAGACTGGCCAACGCGACTTGTGAGTCATTAATATCTCAGGAGCTGTTTTTCGTGCATTTTGAGTGCAAGATGCGGAGCGACTCTTATCACAGGGCGAACGCCGTTGTTGATTTTGCCATTACTAGTGGTGAGGCGCCAGACACTCGTTTCCCTGAGTGTGGCTCACAACTGGAGTGATCAGGCTAGAGAAGCGATCCGGGAGTCTGGGAATAACCAACACGCAGACTGATTAGTTTTATTTAAAGCTCTCTTTATTCAACACACCGTTACTGTACACACGTCTGACACGAGGACGGTGGCTCGCTCGTTAACGGGTGTGCCTTGCTTTGACAGATATATGGCACTGCGGTGGCGGTGACTCGGGGAAGAAGGGTTGGGACAAAGAACCTTGTTGTTTTGAGCACGAAAACGTAGTGTAGATTGGGTGCAGTTGCCTGCCGAGGAGTCAACACGACAGCTTTAATTTATGTAACGCTGCCCAGCCTGGTGTAATCCTTCCAGAAGCAGCTAGAGCACGTTTTATTTTTCATTGCATTGTGCAATAGATGAAGTTTGCAGGAGACTTGCTATTCTTCCTCAACAGCCCTAGCTCGTATGCAGTTGATGTAGACTCAACCTAAAAATGTCTGCCATGCTTTTTTTCTCCACTTTATGCAGGTATTATATCTTGTAGTTGTTCTTTGAAATGCAAAAATGAGATGGCGTGGTTAGCACTGCGTGCGTACATGAAAGAGCCAGCTATGACTCCAATTATATTTTATATTGCCCTGCAATCATTTCGCAAGAGTGTTATGCGCGTAATTCACCGAAAGTATACAGAGTACCAGTGAAAGTCGTGACACTGAAAGAAGTTCCTAAAACAATCTCTAGAAAATATATTTTGTGCGGCAGGTATCTTCACAATGACCGAAGGTTGGACAGTGCCTCCTTTATGCTCAAGGCATAACTAGCTGAAACGGGCCGGGCCGGGCCGGGCCCAAACCTTTCGGGCCCGGGCCGGGTACGGGCCACATTTAAGAACACCGGGCCGGGCTCGGGCGGGCCGGAGCATGGCATTTTCGGGCCGGGCCGGGCCCGGGCCGGAAAAATCGGCCCGTGCAGTGCTCTACCGTGTATGACCCCCCCCCCCCCACCATGAGCATCCGTTAAGTGAATAAACCTCAAATCAGTTGGCTAGTTTATGAAAGGTCTGTGAAATGCCTGAGAGCAGGAACCTCTTATGGCAATAGCTGTACTTGAATATGTTCAGAGTTGCTATGCTAAACTACCAGTTGAGAAAGCAAACAGCTTTAAATGAGCCCGATATTAGTGTCAGTTGGCAAATATTCAATGTAGCCTGTGAAGTTTGGGGTTGGAAAATTACTACAGCCAATGTAGGAATGGCTAAAATTCAATTTGCAAAGAATTAAAAAGAGGTCGATATACAGAACGTTGACCATTTCTTAATAGGCATGTTGTGAACATGGCTCTAAGCAGCAGCTCCAATCTACATTTGTAGCTAGAACTATCTACACCCCAGAACAACTCTTTGTGACATTTCCGAGATATTCAGGTAATGGTGGTCGAAAACATGCGCGCCCTCGTACAATGGTTCTAGGAATAGGCTGGAAATGCTGTCGGCAGGTACAACTGAGCAAGTTAAAAAACTTGACCTTTAAAGAATCAGCCGACAACTGCCTTTTGAGTCTCTTGAAATTGCTGAAAACAGGAACCAGGAAATTATTAGTGTCAGTTTCATAACTGCAAACAAGCTCTCAAAATCGAGCATAATACGATTAATTCATAAGTGTTTAAAAGTATGCTACTATAGTAGTATTTAAAAAAAAAGTTACTTTTGGCAGTCTTGAGAGAGATCTGACCGTACTTGCTTAATTCCTGTCCTCCTAAATTGAAAACGAAATTCAAACAAGGCATACCAGTCTAACAACAACAAAAGTAATAAAGAAAGAAAAATGTTTCTGCAGCATCTTGCCTGGCATCACTTTGAAGTCGGACTGAAGTAACTGCTTGGTTTTGTCTCTAGCTCAGGAACGTCCCCCAGCGTGTAATACATGTTAAATGAAATGTGTGAAAAGAACATTAACCCCGAGCTCTTGATGACTTCAGTTCACTGCGAGCTATTGCCGCTTTTTAGCTTACAGCATGCTCGCCTCAAGTGAATTTTGCCACTCTTTGAGTGGCTTGTGATGAACAGAAGCAATCAAACAGTGCCTTCCTTTCACAACACGGAGAGCAGTAGTTGTTCTGTTATCTGCATTTTCATCAAGTTATACTTTGACTGTTACCCCGAAGATCAATGTAGCTATCCCAAAACAGACAAGCTGTGGCACTGTCTGTTGCCAAAAGTTCAACGGCAGTGGCAAGAACATTTGTAAGGAAAGCAGGATCTGGTGTAGGCAGCGTAACAGCACAATTCAGACGATCGTGTTTTTAATGCCATCATTTCACTGATAGTCTGCATAAGTTTGCATGGCATTAGTGGAGGAACTTTGCGATCCAATCATTTTCACAAAGCTCCAAGGAATGAAGTGGGTGGTTCATAATAGTGAATAAGCAATTATTTTTCACCCTACAAAGTTCTCTAAGTTTTTCATGTGTTTTAAGCACATTTTTGAAGTTTTCAATTAAGCTGAAGGAAATTAGGGCTAGGTTAACACTGTATTTCAAATGTAAAAAAAAAAAAACAGAGGCGTTAAGGGCATACATAACAAGCAGCAGTTCAAGAACTCACCTCACAATATTCTTGTGCTTTAGTTCTTTAAGAAGACAGATCTCTCGCAACGCAGAACTTGGTACTCCCTGCAGTGAAAAGTTTAAACAATCAAACCATGGCTCCTCAGAGTTTTAAGGCTTTTTACTCCCCTTTCAGAATTGAAGGAAAGGAGCAAAGTTATTAGCATGTGACCTCTCTCCTTGGAGATGTATCTGGCTTATTATGCTAATAAACGGTATATATACTCTGTACAATCAGCAATAACAAAAACCGACTCGTGTATCTTGCTGTACTATTGGAAGTGGTCGACCACTTACATTGTTTCACGTGATGCCGTGCTTCGCAAAAAACCTAACTAGCATGATAGGCATTGTGTGAATAACTACAGCGTCCCCAGGAACAGCTTACATTGAGAATAAAGCTTTGAACATACTACGATTTCGCCGTTCTCATATTTTAGCAAACAGAAAAGAAAGAAATTGTGACAGTATGGACATGTACAAGACTATTTTTCAAAAGAAATATGATGAAAGATTTTTAGGTGTTTCAAAAGCTGTCGTGATTTCGACAGTGAAGTTGCCTGCGCAAGCACAGCACTTCGATTTCAGAGTTATACCAGAAATTATTTTTGCCCATGAAAGCACTCCTCACAAGTAAACATGTTGGATTTCAACGTACGTGTACTGTACACACATCTCGGCGAGGCGTCTAATCAGTTTACACAGAGCATTTCTTATTACTGGCCATATAGTCAACATTGTCTTGTTCTTTTCTTAATCACTCTGGTGCAATGCCTGCACTTGTGCAAAGTTACAGCTTGAATGTTCGAGTTGGCGATCGATGTAGTGGGTTAGTCGCACAAACGCGATTCAGAAAAACACAAAGAAATGTGGTAACAAACTTTCACCCTACCTCGTCGTCGTCATCGAGCCTCACACGCTTCAGCGCAACAATCTCTTGCGTCTCTCTGTTTTTCGCCTTGAACACAGTCCCGTATGTGCCTGGAACGTATTCACAACACCGCGATTTGAGTAGCCGCTCGAATGTGTCACGGTACACCTGACCTTATTACACGTTTAAATGACAATATAAATAAACAATAAGCACGAGGAATCGTGGATATAGTTATCAGAAGAGGTACAACGACTTCACGTCAAAGAGTGACATTGTTTGGGGGGGAAATATTGAAGAAAGCGATACGAAAAATATGAAAGAGGAAACCGAAAGAGTTATGAGACAGGAGAGGTACCGAAAGAGGTATGAAAAAGACAACTGTTGTGAGCAAACAAGGACGCTCTACCTTCTCCTATCTTCTCAAGCTTCTCATATTTTTGCATGGCAACTGGGGAAATAACGGTACATAACAACCGTTCCTTCGATTAGTGACTGTTTACACCGGCCACAGAGTGACCAAAAACCAGCTTTGCTTGGGTACAAGAATACTCGTAAGTGTGCCGTCCACTGCGAGGAGCAATTGAGGCGAAGGTATTGTCAGAACAATGAAATGCGTAGATGGCAGTGACAGTTAGAGGCGGGTTACATCAATGTTTGCGGCATGGTTTGCGGTGTGGAGAAAACACGCGCAGCACTCCCCTTGCGCGCAGCGCCCTCTTGAGGCATCGCGAGTCTCTCTAAAGAACAGTAACACAGTAACCCTAACTAGTGGCACACCACTACGTGGGGTGGGGCGCCGCGCGTGTTGTGCACTAGTTGTGCATGTTGGACGGCGTGCTTTTGCGATGTCGGTCAAGCACAGAGACATTTGCGGAGTTTTGCGTGGCCGGTGTAATGAGAAGCAACGCGACATCCAGCAGTACATGGTGGTGTGTCCCGTCGACATGACCAAGAAGAGCGCATTCGATGCGGCTAATGTAATCGTTGGCAGGGTTCTGTTTGGTGTCGCAGAAGTCCGTGGTATGCCCGTGTCACTGTGGCGCACGTAACCCACGAGCCGCTTCGCCCTTCTCAGTATTTTGCCAGCGTCCGTGGTGTGCCCGTGTCTTTGGGGCGCACGTAACCCACGAGCCGCTTCGCCCTCCTCAGTATTTTGCCAGCGTCCGTGGTGTGCCCGTGTCACTGGGGCGCGACCCACGAGCCACTTCGCGCTTCTCAATCTGGCAACAGACTTCTGCGACATCAAACAGAACCCTGCCTAACCGTCGACCCAGCGGCCTCAGTTGGATAGCCGGTCTCGGTAAGCAAAGTTTCGTTATGCAGCAGATGTGTTTCTTGCTCCAAAATTTCTAGTTTTTTTGTTTGTGTTACCATTTGTGCTCGCTTGCTATTGACGTATTTATCCCGCGTCCACGTATTACCGTACTTGCAGAATTGTAGGTCGACCCAATTTATCAAAATTTGAAATCAGAAGTTGGGAGGTCGACTTACAATCGAAACCGAAACTAGTTTGGTCGACTTACAACCGAAACAAATGAGAAATCAGGCACGCTGGCACATGGTTACAACATTATATTTACGTTCCGGCCCTACCTGTAGCATATAACGTATTTTCTCGTCTATAACCCGCATCGTCAGCAACGATTCGCGGAATTTTTTTTTTTTAAATGATCCCCGCGTATTGCCGTGAAGCTAGCTTTCCTGCATGGCTGGGAGAACTGCCGTGAAGCCACATTGCACACCGGAATTCGAGTTGTCATCAGCAACATCGTAAATAAATTTCCTTTATGAAATGCGCTTGTGCTTTTTTTTTTTTTTTTTGTCGTGCGATCCCAGGGGGGTCGATTTTAGGGGGGGTCAACCTACATTCGAGTTGGCTTACAATCGTGTAATATATGGTACTTGATTTGCCTTTGCGAGAGTTTCATTTAGCATGTTTTGGCTAATGTGGTCTCTTGCAGTGTTGTGTTTGTGCTAAAAGCTTTGGCCACCTCCGGACTTATTGAAACCACAGTCAGGCGCTCGCGCATTACAAGAGATGGGAGCTTGTTGTTCTATCGGTGGCTCACTTGTGTCATCCTTCTCTCGCTCCACGAGTGTACTATGAAAAAAATGCTGAGATAAATGGATAAACTTTCACCAGTGTGCCCCTTCACCCAACAAGCGAGTCCATGGCAGCAAAACAAAAGGGTCGCTTCCGATGAGAGCCACAGAGGCACACCGGAGAATTCGCGCGCACGGGTCAGCTGCTTGCTTAACACGTACACCCGACAGTCTCTGGGCACGAGCCCAGTCTTGGGCTGATAATCAGCTTTATGGTTCCTGTGCGCACTTAGCCGGGAACACGGCTCTGCCTGATGACGCACATGCAGAGTGTCATTGCATGTAAACCGGCAATGAAACAGTGAAGAGTGGAGCTCGAGAAGAGGGACCTCAACGTGGTGCTTTGTGTCATCTGCCCTTTTGCGCTAATTTGCTAACAGCTTGGATGCAATATGTCACTCCGCATGTGCGGAGCTGTGTTCAGGCTGCGTGATTCACTGTGTGCTGTCTTTACTGTACTTCTGGCTTATTTGCTGGCATGAACCGCCCATCTCTGTGGGTTGAATGTAAAACTATGATATGATATGATACAGCATTGAATTAATAATCTATAGATGACCAAGTAACGCATCTTTATGGGAAAAATCATGTCAAGATAGGATCGCAGGTTTTCCATTTGTTTTGCTACATAACTTAAAAAAATATCTTTTTTACACATGGCAGGAATCATCAGATCCAGCCGAATTTGTACCTGGGAACCTGAAGGCTTGGTCTGGCAAGAACAGGCTTGCACAAGATAATCCCATGGAGACCACAGTATGTGTCATTAACTTTCAAAGAGCTTTTTTCATCTGAAAAGACGCTAGAATTGTGGTTCATTTATCTGCAAACCCCATTATGCAAGGCACTGTGCAACTATTTTCACGAGTGCCATCAAGCTGTCAATATGGATGCCCTGGAGGAGAATTCGCTGTCTTTCTGCCTACAATATAAATTCTGTCCGAATACTTGCCAGTTGGGATTTTGCGGACAGAAGTCTGGTAACTACACATTTTGCATCGGGGATCCATGTGACAGCTCGTGCTGTCTAGCTGTGGTGTCTATCCATGTCTGATTTGCTTAACGTTCAGCATATTAGCACCGAGTTCGTAACAAACAGCAAAGTTTTCAGCAACGTTGGAGCGATGTAGGCTAGGATCGTTTTGACCTGTTTGAAGGCTGGTGTCTTTATTATAACAAAACAGGTCAACACTGAAGGGGACTGGTCTTTCGGTGGCTTTTATTTTTGCAAAAAAAGGAGGCACACTACTAACCATCCCTGTATTTTTTACCAGGAGTGTGATGATCATTGTGCAGTTGATATATGTTTAAAATTTATGCCTTATGAACAACAGGAAACACAAATAAAATTGATGCCACTGCCATTGTATAATAATCCCATAGGTTAATGGAAGTGCAGTACCTAGACAGTTTAGTTTTGAAGGGTTTTAACCAGCCATTATAGTGCAGTTTAAGCTCACTAACGTTTTCTTCAACCCATTCTTGCAGATTGGACACAGTGCATATTTAGTGTTTTCATAACATGATTCCAGTGCTGAATAAAATGCCTTCTAAGCTAAATAGTTTATTATTCTTGTGTCATCTCATCAACACTCTCAGTGTAACTATAGTAAAGTTGTAAACTGGTAACACATAAAATTAGTGTTTTATGCAGATTCATTGCTCTCGGCTGGTGAATAGAACCCCGTTCAGTGCACAGACACTAAGATGAAAATGAGCCACAGAGTTCTTCCTATCAAGGTCGAAAAACTATAAGAGAGAAATAGTTACTCGTTGACATTCTCAGAGGTGTATCATTGTATGCCTGCTGATCTACTAAATGAGAAAACTCATACCCGCCTGCATCTTCACGAAACCAAATCTGGTTCAGGAACTTCTTAGGCCTCAAGAACAGATTCCACGTGTACGTTTATGAAACTGATTGAAGTGCTTCTTACCACATGGCAAAAAAAAAAACATTTTAGACTGATCTGTTACGAAAGATGATTTCGGCAAAAATCTGAGAAGTGCCCTTATAAATTTTGTTTCGAGAAAAAAAATCTTTTCAATTGCTTGAAGTTCACATAATGAGTGTATATTTCTGCATTTTGAATAAAGTGACTTTTTAAAATTATTTCTGACTAATCCGTTTTGCATTTTGGCAAATGTTTCACAACCTATGCTTGAGCATTTGTCATTGTTCTGCATGCGGCGATTAAGTTAATCATTCCATATATTTCCCACAGAATATACCATACAAATGTGGGCGCTGTACATT
The DNA here is from genome assembly GCF_013339695.2 of Rhipicephalus sanguineus. NCBI lineage: Eukaryota > Metazoa > Arthropoda > Arachnida > Ixodida > Ixodidae > Rhipicephalus > Rhipicephalus sanguineus. The sequence goes on from NC_051178.1 coordinate 135,423,005, forward strand.
TGTGGATTAGGAGGGTGGTGAACTGCTAAGCAAAAGAAGTATGGTTGACCTACCTGTCTTTATTTCAGGGCACTTTTATTTATTAGGTGCAATGAAAGTAAAGTGCAATTTGCCGTATAGGTGGGATATGATTCCAAAACCTCTGCATGTCACATGTGATGTTCTCAATCCAATGGAAGAGCTTTGTACAAGACATGCGGAGGTTGCGAGTCCAAATCCCATACAGCTGTATTTCATATAATGAAACCTTCGCCATTTAATGGTTTACAGCAAAAACTTCTAATTTATAAGCTTTATTTATATATATATATATATATATATATATATATATATATATATATATATATATATTTTAGAACTGACCTATTTCATTGGGCTGTATTTTGTTACACATTACCCCATTTTAATGGGGTTTGTGGCAAAAGATTCAGGAAGGATGAAAACTTAATGGCTGCACTGGTTGTTCATGTGCAACGCCGAAAAAAGTATCATGGGAATGGCAAACATCACTGCCGACACATTGCAAAGCGTTGCAGCCAACATGGAGTGGAGAGTTCAGTTATGCCTATGCCAGGAGTGTGGTCATTTTGAAGACCTGCTGTAGGGCAAGTGATTATAAACTTTGATGACCTTTCAAACCTTTACAAGGCTTTACTAGTCAAGCTTGGTATACCGCATGGCAATCAGAGTTTTTATTAGTGTTTCAAAGGCGCAAGCCATCCATTATTGCGGTTTTCGTTATTTATCCCTTTCTTTTGGCATTGCACATTTTAAAAAATGAGACTGGCCAATAAATTTCATCCTTTCTGAATATTTCGCCGCTAACCGCATTCAAGCCGGATACTTTGTAACAAAACTATGGCCCAATGAAATGGGTCAGTTCTAAAAGAATCACCTATATAAGGGAACAGAAAATGTATGCCCGTTAGAGCCCCCTAGCCAGACACTCTAAAAGTGTAACCTTTAATAAAGGTTACACATTTAGAGGTTGCAAGTTAACCTTTGCAGTAAAGGTTCCTTTGCGACTTCGAAAAGTACTGTGACCTGTACGGTAGAGGTTACCCTATCAAAAGGTAATGCATAACCTTTAAAGGGACTATCTACCGCTACGAAAAAATTTTTTGATTGTGGTGAAAATGAGAAGATCGTTCGTCACATCGGCGGCAACGAGCGCGCTTTTGTCCCATAAAAAAAGAATTATAATTTTAATCTGATGTTGAAAACCGTGAAAGAATGACCGCTAGCGTCACCCAACAGCAAAGTGGTCGCAATTCCCGCAATCTATAGGTGTGACAGACTATCCACGCAGGTGGACTTACTTTGCTTAAAAACAAACATGTAGAACTTGAGAGTGTATTTTCCGCTCTTGAAACAGCTTCCGATTGCGTCAAAAAGTAATTTTTGCTGTTTTTTTTATCTCACGCGTCCAAAAAGACGCCTGGCGGCGCTGCCGCCGCCGCCGCTTTCGAGTTCGTCTGCTTCAACACCCCGCGCTGGTTGTACCGTTACGCTGCACTGTCGTTAGGATGTCTCGCGCGTGCTGCGCTGTGAAGGCATGCATTTATCATCGCTACATCAGTACATGAGTTTCGTTACATCGTTTGCTTGTAAGACCGTTACAGAAACGTCTGTGGGAAGATTGCGGTAGCAGTGCTAAAATAAACGCATAGACTGCAATCATAGCAAAACTAGTGTTCTGTAATCATATAATAAGGCTTCATTTAACCGATGGCGCGCTTAAAACGACTGTTACATTCATTGCATTAGTGTTCAGCGAAAATAAAGAAATCCTACAGAAATGACATGTGCTTTCGGTTTTAAGTTTTACCGGCACTACAATCGTCATCGCGTCCACCAACCAGTGTTGTGGGGCGTATTCACACCAATGGAAGAAGACCGAACGCAGATCGAAAACTTCTGTTTTAAAATTTTCTACTCACTTTCCAGAGAAACCGCTGCAAGGTTGGACACTTCAGACGGCATGCTTTCGATTGCGGTACAAAACAGAAAAGCGATGAAGGACGGTAGACAGTCCCTTTAAATTAGAAGCATGCAAATCTTAAATGTGAGTGAATAAAGGTTATGCAGTTAAGAGCAATAGGCTCGTTATCTTGGTTGGTTTGTGGCATAGGCTTTCATACTGAAATTGTATGGTTCATGGCCTCCCCGAGTGTTCGTGGACGCGTTATCATCATTGGCATAGAGTTTCATAAAACTATGGTTCACAGCCTCCGCGATCAGCTCCGGCAGACCAGTCACAACGGCACACTGCCGGAGCTCATCACGGAGGCCAAGTTTCGGAGACGCATCAAAGCGAAAGGAAATGTGAAGCGTTTGCTCACATCTTCCCATATTGTTTATCCTGGCAGGTTTTGACAGCGATTATTTTGTGTAATGTCCATGCTATCCTGCGGGTGCGTGGCACCACGGAGGGTCAGCTCCTACCAATGATGAAGATGATAATGATAGTAGATTTTCTTATTTACCGATATTCTGGCAGAACTAACTGTTATCAATGCTTGCAAGCATCCGTTTTGTCTGGCAATTGGAAAAAAGGGGTATATCTACACCCAAAACTTTATGGTGCGAAATTAAGACATGAAACTGAACATTTTGCCACATAGTGAACCTATGACGGTGTAAGTGCAGGCCAATTGAGTTCTCCAATAATTCATAAACACCAAATGATTTGTCCCTTTAACAAAACCACAGTGCCCCTAACTAGTTGCCATTTGCCTCTAAAACCGGGCCGAGTATGAAACATTGGTGGTCACATTAAGTATTCTTGTACAGCTCCAGCACAATTTAAACAATTTTAGCGCAATGGCACCAATGGGCCTGTGTTGCAGAAAATGCAGTCTCAGCGTAGGTGTCCGTGATCAAAATCCTGATCGATGCAAATAATAAGAATCGGGGTTCAAGCACTCTGCATGGCAGTAGAGTGTTGTACCACAGAACTGCGCCAGTGCTTGGAACTGCTTTGGAAAAATACCCTATACAGATGTCATGTTGGATGTTAACAGATGCAATATTATGCCGGCAGAAGTGGAGAATCGCACCAGACGTCACACCAGTGAGTAGCGTAGCTAGTGGGAGGCTTACAGCTGCCCACCCATTATAAAGGGCTGAGAGAGAGAGAGAGACATAACTGTGTCCTTGCTGGGGTCAAGGAAGGCGGGGGCCGGGAGACTAGCTGTAAATAATTGTAGTCACCAGCCACACCATCAAAATGTGCAGCTACAGTAGACTCTCAGTAAACGGGTCTCTTGAACGAAACTGCTGCTTAAATGGAAGAACTGCCTCTAATATGGCTGGTTCCGTACTTCAATACTGCACTCCTGTTCATCTCTCAGTAAATGGAACTCCTGTTAAACTGAACACGTTTTCCTCGTCCTTTCAGGTTCCATTTAACAACGGTATGCGTAGTGGGCAGTTCAGAAAATGGTGAATGATGGCACAATCGGTGCTTAACAAATGTACTTTCAGTGGGCACCCTAGGGGAGCTTACAATGGCCAATGTCACGTACACAATCATTGCTACTCTCACGACACGCTCGAGGTGTCCACCAAAAAGCGAAGAATGTGATATCTGGGGTTTAACGTCCCAAAACCACGATACTATGAGACACGGCGTAGTGGAGAGCTCTGGAAATTTCGACCACTTGGGGTTCTTTAACATGCACCTGAATCTAAGTACACGGGCCTCAAAAATTTTTGCCTTCATCAAAAATGCAGCCACCGCGCCCGGGATTCGATCCCGCGACCTTCGTGTCAGCAGCCAAGCGCCATAACCACTAGACCACCGTGGCGAGGCGCGAAGAATGAAGCGAATGAGAAAGCGATGCAGGCGAGGCTTGACAACGCTATCGTGCTCCACTTTAACGGCGAAACTTGAGCATTGTCCAAGTATTAAAAATCTGACGAACCAGTTTGTGTACTTATGCCACCAAACAGACTTTGCCTACAACTGGTACGGCCGCTACTTGCCCCCTATCCTCACGTGGTGTAGCATTTGGTGCATCTGTATGCAGTTTTGTGCACCTTGTTTAATGAGCTTGTTAACCAGAAAATGTTTTTGCTGCTCACCTATCCACACATTTCAGCTATGGAGTGCACTGGTTTGCAGTGAAATGACAGTGCTGAAATTTACTGTAGCAGTTTAAGTGGAACACTAGGTAAAAAACTTGTGAAGTTTAGATTAGTATTACAAGGCACCTAATAAGGGTAAAGCAAATACAATAGTGCACTGCAAGGTTGAGCAGATGTACCGGGCATTCTGCCAATACTCCAAACCTGCGGACTCTACAATTTCTACAACGCAAATAAAACTTGTGGCTGCATATGCAGCATAGATGTATGCCCATTAGAGTCCTCTAGCCAACAAACAGCTGAAGTTTGCCACATTGTAACATTGTATAAAATCTTTATTTTCAAACAAATATATCTTTGCATCCTGCTGCCTGCCCAACTCGCAGATTCTAATCGGTGATCAAAGCTACACAGTTTTGTTGCAGTGTTGGACTACCTTGACGTAGAGGCAGGCTTGCAGAAATTTGTCTTAGTATGAAGTAGCAAGCAGACAAACGTGATATTATGGCATCAGCTTAAAATACAGCTGTGATCCCTTTTATTCCATCTTAGACGTTCTTGTCCTCCATTCAGCGAGGATAGCAAAAGTGATAACATTATTGCAATCTGCCGGAAGATCACATTGTCAACTGTGAAATGCAGACAAGCATCCACATGCTTAGTCAATGCTTGAACATGCGGTGCAATGAAATGCTACACATGCAACACACTCTACAATGCACATACAATACACATACACGCTACAATGGAGACCAATCCTCCCGACGCAATCCCCAGGCTTCCCTCCGTATTCCCACAAGCATTACGGAACTGCCATGTGCCAATGCTATGCATAGAATAACACTCAAGCCCTTCAAAGCAACATGAGATCATGGTCTAACACTAGTAAGATAATGCTATCTTATACCGCTGACATTGGGCTGCAAGTACTGGTGTAAGAAACAATGTTAAACTGCTATTGCAATAGCACATCACACCAGCCTCGCACTTCAGACGTAAAAAAATACAAAACAAGAAATAAAGCAAAGGTGCACTGAAATGTACAGCTGAAACTAGCAGCTCATAGTCACCGGAAATTAAAATGATGAACAAGTGAGAAACGAGCAATGAGATATAAAAAGTATATAAAAAGTATATAAAAACAGACTATAGATGCGTACAAATCTTTTGCTATGTACAAATTTCCCGGCAACGTAAAAAAATACAAAGCAAGAAATAAAGCAAAGGTGCACTGAAATGTACAGCTGAAACTAGCAGCTCATAGTCACCGGAAATTAAAATGATGAACAAGTGAGAAACTAGCTATGAGATATAAAAAGTATATAAAAACAGACTATAGATGCATACAAATCTTTTGCTATGTACAAATTTCCCGGCAAGGAAACTCCGAAACCAAAAAAAAACTGGGAAGGCGGCCAGTCTAGGAAGACGTGCTGGTCAGCCGGTCTAAGATTGTCCGTGCATACTTCAGCCGAGAGAACAGCTCAGGTGGGCAGCCCTTGTGCAGAGTCTCAAGCCGGTACGTGTGGAAAACCCGGTTGTTGTCTATGTACGACACTGCCGCCATCAGGGGGCACAAGATGAGCTTCGTGTGGTCCTGGAAAAAGTTGATCTGGAACGAAGCGAGGAAAGGTTGGTTGAGAAGTCACCCACATTCCATATAATCAGAAAGGTAAACAGCGGCAACGCAAGAAACCAGAATTTTGGGTGTCCCTATACAGCAAGTAGTATAAAGTATGAATACAGACATTTCTCAAAGAGGAGACTCCAAATGATGGCGCTGAAGCTGGTTACAAGGTTTCATTAAAGAAAATGTTCCAGCACTGTCTGGCTTGCTAGGTGGTCTGTATGCTGCTGCATCAGGCCTCAGTAACAAGTACTAAGAAGGCAAGTGAGCGAGAGGTCATGCTCCAAACACGTTCCAAAAAGATTCTGGGTTTTTAGGTGCAAAAACCACAGCACGATTATGAGGCACCCCATGCTGAGGGACAACAAATAAATTTTTGACTGCCGGGGTTTCTATAACATGCAACTTCTTCACTGAGGCTTCGGTATATTGACCGACGACTGTGGGTAAACGCTGCTGCTGAAAAACATGAGTTCTGTACGATGCAGCGATTACCACAAAATGACACTTTTTGCCACACAATGTCGAAATGCGGTGATTCTGTCGATTTAGTAGCATCAAGCAACCACGTCAACCATCACATGCTTCTTGCAGTTGGGTGGGATGGAACAAGCGTGAAAAAAATAAAACTGCAGCAAAACAAGGGGCCCCAGCCTAGTGACGACTGTGCGGTTACTGCCGGGTCGCTTTGCGACGAGGTGGGCATGTTATATGAAGGTATCCTTGCAAACAAGAAACCTGAGAACTTATGTCAAGTTCAGTTTTTCGAAGCCAAGCCGACGTGTCGTTAACACACTCGTTGTCCAGTCTAGTAATGAATGCTACAAGTATTGCGCCACAAGATTGGACAACATTCGCTAAATTTTGCCACCGTAACTGGGCATAACTTCTGTATCGAAAATGAAGTTACAATGAGGATCAACTAGGTTCTGCTTGCACAGCAGACTATATTGCAACACAGTCGACCCCAATTACAGTAGACTCTTGTTAAACGAAACCTAAAGAAACCAGGAAAATGTGTTCCATTTACTGAAAGATGAACAAGGGGGCAGAATTTAAGCACGATATAAATCATGTTAGAGGCAACTGTTCCATTTAAGAAGCAATTCCGTTAGAGATTTCCGTTTACCGAAAGTCTTCTGTACACTTGAAAGTAAATAAAACATACAATGCTGTTTTCTGTAAGGACTGACCTGGACCGTTCCATTGGTCAGGTAGAAAGCGATTGCAGCCCGTGTTCGCAGCCATGCCCGTAGGCATGGCAGCCTGACCAGATCATCACATTCCCTGGGGCTGACATCTGCGCCTGTCATGAGGAGGTACTGCTTCATGTATGTGCAGAAGTATTTTAGCAGCGTGATCTTTTTCTGCAGCGATGGCGGATACTCTTCCAGGGAATGGTAGTGCTCAATGCTGTCCTCATCGACGTACGTCAAGCTCCTGTCCAAGCGAGAAAAATATGTTTTAATAATAGAAGCCCTAATGTTACGAAGGGCAAAATGTGATCTCAAATACTTCGAGAAGTTGTGGTTCATGAACCCAGCTCAACATGCTTACTTCTTTGTATTGCATAACCAATATTCATGGAAAGAAAACGTACAATGCCTTCGATTGTTCGGTTATCATTTTGTCATAATGGTGAATGAATGAACAAAAATAAAGCCCAGCATTTTTCACACCCACAACCATGATAAAGAGAATAATGGGGTTCCTTAATAAGCACTTAAATCTAGGTACGTGGGTGTTTTAGCAATCCACTGCGTGCGGATGCTCAAATCCCCCCCCGATAGCTTTGCTTTTCTGCATGGCTCTCGTGTGTCCCGTATTCTAGCTTCCAATGGAATTAGTACGCCGTATAAGCATGGAAAGCTTCAATAGTTTCTTATCGCCTCCGATGCCATAAAATTCCTTCTTCTGAAATCACCCTCTTCAACATTAGTCGTTTCAAAGCTACCACTGAAGACCATCTTTCAAGTCACAAAGTGTAACCTGACCTGCCATTTTTTTTTTGCCCACGCAAGTGTAATGCCCCATGTCGGGACCCTTCAGGTACAATGAATTAAATGAATAAATTTGCCAAGACACTTCAGATAAACACTGGAAACAGGTACATTTCCAAACGAAGATTCATTCAGCTCTTCAAACCCACATATAAATGTGGAAGTTGCACAATGCTTGAATTGGCTCTCATAAGGAATATCACTCAAGCATTTGTTTTGACAATTCAAACGCTGAATCGGTTTAGACTGATAAATTATTCTTTAAAAATTGTTGCTAATTTCACTATCACAGTTTATTACTAGAAAACGAACTGCATGCTTAAACTGCAGCACCTAAAAAGCAGCGGGACGCCAGATGTTCTGTCTTCCGTATTTTGGTATCGCTGCTCAATAAAATTTCCTGAAGCTTGCTATGTTAAATCTCTAGCTTCTGAAAAATTAATTCAGTTTTCCGAATAAAAATCTATACTATCACAGCCTATGAATGCATAAAGCTGAAGGAGACATCGCTACCTGCATTTTCTTTGAGAGTTCACCAGCTTACAAAGGGCATCATTGCGGGAAAAGCATTTTTTAAGCCTTGCAGAATGATAATTTACTGATACAAGCCAAAACATTTCTCTTTATCATCCCTCTCATCGTGGAGGAAGAACTCACAAGTTGTTGTTGAGCAGAATGACTCGGGTGGTGTCGTTGAATACCACGCCGATACTGTTGTCGCACAGCTGGTAGCCCAGACCGTACTTGTCAGTGTAATCCACCCACTTGCTGACCCAGAACACCGGCATGGAAGCCGGATCCTCCGCCTCGTCGGGGCGCTCAAAGCGCAGCTCAGGCGGACGAGCGCTGATCAGGTGCCCGAGGAGGCGTTGAAGCTCGCCGAGGTGAGCCTCTTGTGGAGCATCCTTGCTGGCCGGGCTCTCTGACGCAGGCTTCCGAGAACCACCTGGCTGAGCAGCTGCACGAGAAGTAAAACAGTGCTCACATGTCCCAATGAATATAATTAGACTCTCGATAATTTAAACTCTAATAATTCAAACAAAATTTTTGGTTAGCCCCATTATGTTCTCAATGTATTTTAAAGCCACTTAATTCAAACTGTCCCACTGCAAAAATTCAGTTAATTCAAACTTATTGCTTGTCTATTCTTAGAAATATCTGCTGCCTTTGTTGCTTCTAGCTGTAAACATTTGTGTTTTTTTGTCATCAAAAGTCACAAAAAAAGCCGATCGCCTGCCTACAAAATCGCCAAAGCAGCCCAACTGTACGCACTAACAACCGCATGCTGACCGAGGAAGAAAAAAACTGGGACGGTTGCCGAACTTTTCTTAATGTCATTTTCACCGCAGTACACTTGTCATACGGGAAAGCATTCTAAGAATGCAAAGAGGCTACCAGCTGTCATGAGACAACACATTTCTTCCCTTATACATGCGTGCATGTGTTGTATAGTAACTAGTACAAGTACGATCGCCAACATCCAAGAACTTTACTGGTAATCATGGAGAGCTGTCCGTAATGTTGCTGCGGCACAGAGAAACAATAAACATCACAAACACTAGTCAATATGTTGCCCTGAGCCTCATTTTTGGGAACTTCTGATAATTCAAACAAAATCCTGAGATCCCCTCAAGTTTGAATTATCAAGTCTACTGTACTCTGTTCTATACGTAGTAGTCAACACTGCGGAGGCTAAACAAGAAGTTCGATTGGCAAAATGTATAACTCCGGACGTCTCATAGCTGCATTTCGTAGCAAGTGGTCATGTGAGCAGAGCAAGGGCGCGTGCGTCGCAATGCTTTACATGAAACACAAAGAAACTAATACAATAACGATAAGAGATATACAACAACATATTTGCAGCCATATAACAGTTAATCTCTAAGCTGTGACAAAAACTCCCAATTTATTACTCCGCATAAACTAAAGAAACATTGACACTCTGGGTGTGAAACAATCCTCTGGTGTGAACACATCTACTGCAAGTCGTGTTAGGGCAACAACGTTGGTATGGAACGGAGTAATACGCGTAGCGAAATCTGAGTTTCACACTTCTCCGTTTCGAAACAGTCAAATCAGACCCTGCCATGCTTTTACTACCGCCATTTCTTTTTCACGTATCACTCCTTAGCTTCAGCTTGTTCATCAATGAGAGAGAGGGAAAAGAGAAAAGACAACGACAATCACGCACGCTGTTGGGGTTTGAGGCTCTGCACAGGCTTCGCTTCCTTCTCTGGAACATTCCTTACGGGAGTCATTTTAGCTTCTATCTCTGCGAGAAAATAGATTCATAGGGTAAGAACGCCTCTTAAACAAGCACTACAACATCCAAAGCATAGTCAAGCAATGCTTGATAACACCCACACCAAATTACTGTTTTTTATGCTGAATTGTAATGCAGTAAAAGCTTGTTAATTCAACACTAATTTGGAAAATCGGATCATTCGGACGGGTTCCCTGGTCCCGGCAACCATATGCATTGTTTAATGACAAGAAACTCTCGTTAATACGGTCACATTTGGTCACAAGCTGGTTAGTTCGAAAGATCCTCAGAGTTCGCCAAGCGCCACAACTGTGCGACGCAAGAATGAAAACAGCGTTCGTGGACAGCCAAAACTGCTGTGGGCTTTCAGAAAGGTGTGGTAGCCATCTACAATTGCATTTGGGTACGTAATAAGGTTTGGGTCCAGAGCACATTTGGGATTAGGACATGAGGGTTCACATTTTGAATGAAGCTACGAATGACTAAAATTGCGGTTTTCGCACTGCTGTGAAGCAAAATAACTGGATTTATGTATTCAAGAAAATAGAAGTGCTTTGATGTAATAGACATTTATTTATTGTTTTCTTGATAATTTTGATAATTCGGCATTCGGTTAATTGGGACAGTTTTCCCGGTCCCGTGAAATCCAAATTAACGAGCTTTTACTCTATATGCCCTAAGAATTTCCACATAGAAGTGCAGCACTGCACTATGCGCATTCAGCATGTGAAACAACTTCCCTTGATGTGAGCGTTCGTAATAAAAGCAGCACATCAATAGTACTTCATTTGGAACAGATACGACACATACAGATCACAGTCCACACACACACACACACACACACACGAAGTGAGCCTACTTGAACTCTCAACAAAATGTGCTCTATTGCCGTTTTGCGATGGTGATGACATCACCTGACCCCTCTGATGGGAGGCTGTTGCCAACGTTGTTTTGGTTTCATACTCAATTCTAACGTGCAGGCAATTTTGGGACTCATTTTCTTGAAAAGATTTGCGTTAAATTTCATCTTTTTTAAGGCAAGCATAAAGACCTATGCACACCTCCCCCAGTTAAATGCTTGGCTGCATTTTTGAAAATTTGATGTACATTCCTTGGAGCAGAGCAGGTTTATGCATCGGGCTTATTCAGCAGGCGCGCCCCCTTATTTTGGGCAAGAGTGAGCATCGCTGCCTATAATCTTATTTTGCGATTACACGATGGTTTTGCGTGGTTGTATAATCAGAGTTCCATCGTACTTCATTCCTAAATAAGAGAACTTTGAGGTTTTCACATAAAGCAGAGTATTTATGCAAGCTTACACAAACATATTTCATACTTAGAGGGACATATCAATACTACCATATGCTAAACATATACTCTTTTGATGTAAGGTAGATTTCAACATATTTCACAACAGCCCTAAACAGAGGTAAGAAATAGAATAGTATAGCTTTGTTTACACCATCAGCTCACCATCATCACACCATCATCAGCCCAACTATTTTAGAAAAAAATGCGCATTTTCAAACTTGAGTTATTTTGGATTGCTGGTTCATTTAAGAACATGCTGACCAAGTTTGGTTGTTATCTGTGGAGCAGAAAATAGTAAAACGAGTTCATTTCACGAGAAGGTGGCATGCATTTGCTGTTGAAAGCATCTCTGAAACACCCTTTTCAAGATGTGGCTGCAAAGTGGGCAAGAATCTGAATGCGATGTGAATGCCCGTGTTAGAATGTTTTGTTTCGGACATTTTAGTCGCAGAAGAACTTTTGCCGAGAGTACACCAGAGGACAAACAAATAAATTAAAAAAGTACATTTCTTGTTGCAGAGACAGCAGTGTCGCTGGAAAACCGGAACCGAAGCTCGAATTGGTGGAAGCATATCACGTGACCATCCACTGCTGGTTTTGCGCCAATTCTGAGTTACTCCTGTTGTGTTTGTGTGCTACTCGGCTAATCTGTTCTTTCTCTTGCGAGTTAATTATGATCAGCGGGTGGTCCGTTTTATGACCAACAAGTGTTGTGAGCAACATTCACAGCTCGAAAGCTACGAAAAATTGAGAATGATTGGTTGCAATTGTCACAGAACCGGGTCGTGTTGAAGAGGAAGGCCCTACTTATGCAGCACGTCACCTTGATTAATTTTTTGTGACCATCAAAATAAATAGCATGCTGTGAAATCTTAGAGCTTACTTTTCTCAGTTTGCACTTTTGGAGAGAACGAGCTGGTTAAGAAAACTATCATTTCCAAAGTGCTTCACCAATACCTGCTTAAAAGGTTGTTTCTAGACTAAGTATTTTCCAACACAAAAAATGTGAGATGTCCTACATGTCATGCCAAGGAAAAAAATTATCTTCACCTTTAGAGGGATGGCATTTTTACAGAAAAGTCATAAAAAAACACGGTTGATCCCTCCGTCATAGGAATCAGAATAACATGAAAGTAAAGCGTGCCCTTACAAAAATAACTGAATGCTTACTGTACATTATATAAGAGAGTTTGCACAATGTATATTGATGTCTGGCAGCTAATGGCGCCGTTTAACGTGTATGCACCCACTTTGATTGGTGGTACATCTCCATCTCGACGACTAACGTCCATGTTAAATGATTAAACAAACCCTTGTGGTAGGTGTAGTAGTTAACGGTGAAAGCGTAAACAGAGAACGAGGTGTGATAGACAGAAGAGCGTCACATATTGGACGCAGAACTTGGTCGCCATCCTGCGGAATGTTAAAATGTGATTGAACACCATGGCCGGACTAGAGGGAAACGCAAAGCGCGTCCTGCTGCCGCGGTAGTCCGGCCACGATTTTTCTCGGGCCGAGCGTGTGAGCATGGAACGCGGTGTTACAGCCAGGTGAGGCAGGCGCGCGTCGCAGAGCTATTTTTGGTTTGTATTGGCGTGACGCTGAGCGAGGCCAACGCTTTTACGACGCTTGGGCAAAGGTCGCCACCTCGCGGTGTGTTAAGGCATTGACAAAATTCAACTTCTATTGAAAACGTGCCGAATGGGACGGACGTGTAACGCGTTACAGGTGCTAGTCGCGGAGGCCACAGCAATGACGAATTACTTTACCTTACCTCTCCCAGAGGTCAACACCACCCAGCCAACCGGGAGAGTGGTAGATATAAAAGGCGCGTTCGTAAAGCCTCCAGAGTCTGTGACCGTGGCGCAGTGGATAGCGTGCCCAGCATCTGTTGTTGTGGACCGAGCGGTCGTGGGTTCGATGCCCGTTGACGGTACCTTTTTTTCTTTGCCATCTGATTGTGTATATTTTTTCCACGTCATTTCCGTGACTGAAATACGTCACTGAAGTCTTGGTGGACCCCGGCATAAAACACTTTCGTGTTAAAATACACGACTCGCCTTATCCTGCACTACAAACCATCTAGAATGCATCTAATGATAAAAAATCAGCAGATTTTCATTATTTTTGAAATGATAGTTTTCCTAAGTTGGCATACATGATTCATCAATATAACATCTATAGTTTTTTCGTATTCCCGCTAGGGTGCTGAAATTTGGAATATGTTCTAATGCCAAGAAGATAAGCCATCCCTGAAATTTTCATCAAAATTGGTGCATCAGTTAAAAAGTTGACTTTTCTGCCCCGCATTCCCGCTTAATGACCAGCGGTTATCTCATCTTTGCACTACATGCCCTGCCCATTTCTTTTTGATTTCGACTAAGGTTAACACGCATTTGTTCTCTGACCCACTCTACTCTCTTCTTGTCCCTTAACTTCACTTAGTGGTATGTTCTCTAGCTACATGTACAATGTTCTCGGATTGAAAAGTGACATCAAAACTTACTACATATACCGACTGGTATGCGCAATATGCTCGAGATGACCATGTGATGGCGTTATGAATCTGGCCGCTTAAGGGGGACACTGGTCTTAGGGATGAAAAATGATGGGAAAAATCAGTTTTCTGAATATAGTATTTTTGTAACATAGAGGCACTACCGCAAGTGCTGACCAAGTTTCTTACATCTTGGATTGATATTTCAGCCCCAACAACTTATATCACCAAGACAAGCTATATTTCGATTGAGAAAAAGCACGAAAAATGGGCTCTTTTATTGACATGCTGCTCTGAATGACGTATGCTGCAGCAGTAGGCATGCAGGTCCCTGGTGCATGTCCCTGGTGGCGACTAATCATCTAACAAAAATATTTCAATATCTTCTATTACATGTGGTTCAATATGAGCTTCATCCGTTTTCTTGCGTTTTCTCAAAACTAGCTTTTACTCACCCCGCTTGTTTGGTGCGGCAATTGCTCAAGCTCTAGAATAGCTACAGCTGTAACGTTTTTTGCTGTATGAAGCTACAGTCAACTGCCGATTTTTCGGACTCCCTAGGGAATGCGAAATCGTCCGAAAAATCGGGCAGTCCGAAAAATCGAATTCGTGCTTTTTTATTGAGCTGAAGCGGTCAAATCGCCCCAGCCAGTCCGAAACAGCTTTAATGCCTCCCAGTACAATTATCAGGCATTTTGGTGCGCGCCCAGGTTCTCGCAAATACATTCGGTACCTGCCGCGAACCCCGCTTAACTACGCACGTGCCGACCGCCACTTTTGCATCTCATGATGAGTGCCGCTGATAACAGCAAAGCGCGGAATAGATTACGGCTATCTCGCATGAAGCGTTTGTGAACGATGACGCGGAACACAGACTGTGGCGGAAGAGCGGACGACTAGTCCGGCTTTTTCCGATGCGTGTGCGCATGTAAACGATGCGCACACACATCGCCGAATCGCCGCCAATACGCAGCATTTGCTGCCGTGTCAAGCCGATCGTTTCTAGTTGTGTGCAGCACATCGCCAACTAAGCTGGCGCCGCCACTTTACTGTTTCTGTATCGTACGCACGCATTTATCATGAAAGGGTTCGTGATGCGCACTTAGTTTCTGACCGCACACAGGCGCGGCAATGGCGAGCTGGTTTCGTCCGCGAAGGCAACGCGTCTGTGCGGCGCACAAAGACGCAGTAGGAATGGCGGCGCAGCGCATTTGGGTTCTCGCCAATTAAATGCGTGCAGTACGTATGCAACTGCGCTAGGCCACGTGCACTACCGAGCAGTTAACTGAAGATGCTTATCGTAAGGGTTGTAAGCGATTAAGCCGTACTGGCGCGTTTGCCAGCTGCCGCCATCATGCCTCCGTGCATTTCCGCTGCTTATCCGTAACATCGCCGCACGGCACCGCGATAGCGGCCCCTTTGAATTTCTGGTCTGCTTCACCCCATAACGCTTCGGCATTGCGGCAAAGCTGACTTTCGGACTCTGCTACTGTCTCAAACAGATCGACTCGCGAAAGCGCTGGTTCGAACCTACGAGATAATAGACGCGGCAGAGGTGGGGGCCGCAAATAATGCCTTTCAGACCTGCAATTTGGGCAGAAAGTCCGAAAAATCGGACGCGGAATAGCTTCAGCGTCCGAAATTTCGGACGTTCTAATACACTGAAGTCTATGGGGCTGGTGACGGTGCCGCGAAAGCGTCCGAATTTTCGAGCATGTCCGGAAAATCGGGCGTCCGAAAAATCGGCAGTTCACTGTAAATGCATAAAGCTTGAAATGCTGCAAGCAGATTCTTCCTTTTCTTCTTCTATAATTTTTTAACCTGCCATTGTTCTTGATCGTTAGTAGCTGTACTGTAAACGCTAAATTTCAATGGGCTGCTAAATTGCCAATTGTTGTTGGATTTGAAAACTGCTTGCAGCAGCTCAATTCTTATTCATTCTGCTTTCCACTCATGCATTAAACATAACTTTCTGCCAAGTTTATTATTATCTATTGTCTCACCAAATAATAGTAATTAACATTTAATTATCTCAATCATTATTTGAGCCAAAGAAAAAATTTCTGCACTTTTATAATCAGCACAAAAAAAAATACGTATATATCTGTGCTTTTTAATTGAATCTTACCAGAAAATGGACAACATAGCCCCAGGTACCATGTCCCCCCTTAAGGTTGCACACATCATTTTCCTTTCCATGGCTCGCTGCGTCACCCTCAATTTAAGTTTAACCCTCTTCATAAGCCTCCAGGTTTCTGCTCTATGGGCAAGTACCGGTAAAATGCAGCTGCTATATACTACCTCTCACTTGTTAATTTAAGACGTAAACCTGTGTGTATGTTGGTAGAAATTGTTCGAGTTGAAGTTTTTAACAGGTACCTATGTATGGCAAGCTAATAAGCACCTATGTATTACAATATTAAACGTATACATGTATATGAATGTATTTATATGTTCATTTTTGTTTTTCCTCTTAGCTGACCTGCACATTCTTCGTTGCATATTGTATTGGACCGGCCGCTGGCCACTTCTGGCCATCTGTCCAAATAATCCTTGTACAGTGGACTCTCAGTGAATGGAAATCTCTTTAATGGAACTGCTGCTTACGTGGAACAACTACCTCCAATACGATTGGTTTCGCAGTTAACTTCTGCACCTCTATTCATCTCTCAGCAAGTGGCACTCCTGTTACACAGAACATGTTTTCCCGGCCCTCTCTGGTTCCGTATAGCGAGAGTCTACTATGTATGCAATTTTATTACCATGGAAATAACGTTCCATTGATTGACCGATTGATTGAATTCCCTTTCACCTTGGATGGAATCAAGTTCCAACTTTATAGATCAATCGAGACAGACTCACCAGGGCCTTCATTTCGCTCCAGCAAGGGCTTGCGGCCATTCACAGTCAGGGTGGCATTGAGCGTGTCATTGCGGGGCTCTGTGGTCAGGCAAGATGTGGGGAGACGGGACGGAAGTGGTCCTGCAACATGAGGCGAATGCATGGTGAACCCTTCTGTACTTCCCCAGCAACCACTGTGGTGAATTTACAGACACTAGGCACAGCAAGGAAAAACAACAGAGCTCCCAGACTAATGGCTAGCAACATTTGTCAGTCTGGGTCAGAGAAGCATCACCCCATGACTAATACCTGTGTGGCACGGGCGTTTGGAAGGCCTTCCAACCGATAGTCTATTGACTTTACGTTTGAGCACAAGCTGCTACACGGCACGTTTCGAAGGCCTCCTAGTCGAAAGTCTAATGAGTCAATAGAGCACCCCACAAATCTATCGAAATTTCTATAGCCAATGAGCAATGGAAGAGGAAACGGCGCAAATGTGCCCTTTCGTTCTTGGTGTTCTCGTACGCATGATTAGAGAAAAGGAATCTATCCAGTATGCTTTAAAAGTAGTATATGTGAGCGTTGCAAATTCTTTAACAAAGTATTTTTGCCACTTGAAATGTGCGAACTGCACATACTCGACAACAGCAATGCGCTTGTCTTCATCGTGCTCTCTTGCCCTGTATCGCTCGCCACAGTTTTGCTCCTCAACAACTTAATAACTAAATATGTATTCATAACTACGAATAAACAATTTATTGAAATGTCTAAACAAAAACAAGAGACATATTAGTGCTTTTACGTGAATTTATATTATTTAACTTTAGGCAACATGAGTACAAAAATGAAGATCCGCAGCACCACGAAATTTTTGCAAGAAATGCCTGAACCCTTCAACGGCCATTTAAAACTGCCGCGTAGCAGTGCGACAACTCCATCGAGTCTATAGAGTTGACTCCCAATGGCCATCGACTATAGATGGCCTTTCAAGAGTGCCCATGTGACACAGGTATAAAGCATTGTTATCTCAGTTTTCAAGATAACAATGGTATCCCCTCCACCCCTTTCGAGTGCCCTCACCTGCATCAATGACTACCAACGGACAGTCAAGCCAAGAAAGGTACAAGGGACGTTATTATGTGTAGTAATTACGATATAAATGAAAAACTTAAAGTGCACGAAAATACAACTTGCTGCCAGTTGGGACAGAACCTGCAAACTTCATAACGCGTCTGATGTTCTACCAATTGAGCTACGGCGGCAGTCGTCCTCCTGCACACTTCATCGGGTATTTCTGTGCATGCAAACCTGGGAGTGTTAGTCAGCGCCGCTTGTAGCCATGACAGAGTGTGGAACACTTGCCAGCTGGCATCACGTACCACGTGATCTTTTAACGAGCTGGCAGCTGAGCAATAAGCCCTCGCATACCACCTGAAGGCATCAAGTCTGCCGGAACAAGTCCCTCGCTTTGAATCAACAAAAGAAGGGAATTTTAGGGAACAAAAAAAGAGCATCGGCCATGCTATCCAAAGATTGCTGTTCGGTCCCAGCCGGTGGCAAGCTGTGTTTTTGTTCACCAATCTATTTACATTTATGGCATAATTACTACAATACACTTAATAGACCACAAATAACGTCCCCGATACCAATTCCTTGGCTTCAATACAATAATTGCTGGGGTTTAACGTCCCAAAACCACGATTTGATTATGAGAGACGCTGTAGCAGAGGGCTCCAGAAATTTTGACCAGCCGGTGTTCCTTAACGTGCACGTAAATCTAACTACATGGGCCTCATGCATTTTCGCCTCTATCGAAAATGCGGCCACCGCGGCCGGGATTCGATCCCGCGACCTACGGGTCAGCAGTCTAGCATCATAACCACTAGACCACTGTGGCGGGTCTCCTTGGCTTCACTGTGTTGGTTTTGATAAGAGTTGTGTCTAGCAAAGTTATACAGAGAAACTCACCCCATGTCATGAATTCATCCTGGAAAATGGCCTCTATATTTGGACGCTTCTCTGGATCTTGTTGCAGCATTTTTCTGATGAGCTTTCTGGCAGCAGAGCTCACTGATGAAGGCACATGATATTCATTTTTCTTGATGCGAACGTAAGTCTCTTTCAAGGACTGAGTCTCGAATGGTGGACGACCAACAAGAAGGGTGAACCTGCAGATAACAGGAGCAACGAGAAATTTGTGTGTAGGGCTTTATTATTTTTTTTCTCCACTGAATTTGCAGTTTACCGTGCTTTTGAAATTAGCAGTCCTTCCCTAATTGGGATAATGGGAAGCAAGCGGAGCTTGGCATGCGAATGCCTGACAAACTATTTCTTTTTCTTTCTATCACACTATGCAACGCCCCCGGCTAACTTTTTCCTTCCTGCATGCCAGGAATTGGATCTTCACCCACGTGCTAAGCAGCGCAACACTTCTGTAGCTACAGGCAACAACAATGGCCATGCGTGAAACGATGAAATGCTACAATGAAATTACGAGCGATCTTGATAAAAGATCTGATTTCCATATCTGAAATGCCTGATAGCCGACAAGCTCACGATCGAGAGAGCATCAGTTATTGGAAAACTGCGCGCACAAATATTCACGTGACCGGAGCACCTTTGAGAGACTATTTGCATACACCCACACATCTGTATACTTACCGGTGTAGCGTTCTTATACATGTTGCCGCCACCCCCGAAATATTAACTCATACGAGCTTCCCTTAATAATTTGTTACTGTGGTTAACTCTCCATACAATGCAGACTGTCATAGACTATTTCAACTCAATCTTGCAAGCACTGGTGACAAGTGGGGCTCTCATAGATGGGACAATGGCTAGTAGAGCATGCACCTCCTCTACATTAAAAAAATAGCTGCACTATTTGTGGAGTATGTTGCACACCAATAGTAATTCGGCTAGCTTTAGTTTCCTTTCTTGAAAACTGTGCACTCGATGCATCCCTTTCAAGAATGCGTCCCAACCTACGACAAAGTTCTGCCGTGCCCATGTGTTGCACCACACAGTAGTATTGTCTCGCACCACAGGTGCCAATGCTACCATGCAAGGCAGTAAAAAACAATATGAACACTCACAAGATGCATCCGATAGACCAGATGTCAACCTCAAAGCTGTGCCCCTTTTTGGAGAGTATTTCAGGCGCTATGTAGTTGGGCGTGCCGCAGAGAGTCTTCTTCCTCTCGCCGTCAAATTCCAAGCGGGTGGCAAGCCCAAAGTCTCCCACTTTAAGCTCCATCTTGTCATTGAGCAAAAGGTTTCCCAGCTTGAGGTCTCTGTGAATGACCTTCTCTTGCACAAGGTAGCGGCATGCAAGAAGAAGCTGGTGTAGAAAGTAACGAGCCTCCCCCTCCGTGAGCATCTTGCGACGCCTGTGCATTTCCATAAGACTCTAGAAAGAAAACAAAATTTCAGTTCCATCCCTGGTGCCGAGGGGCACAACCACAGAATTCACTGGGACATGTAATGGTAACTCCTTGAGGGTTAAGTTAAAGACACGAACATACGGCACTGCAAACAAATCCCAAAACCACGATACGATTTTGAGGGACGCCATAGTGGAGGGCTCCGAAACTTTTTACCATTTGGTTTTCTTGAACATTGCACCTAAATCTAAGTACACGGGCCTTTAACATTTCGTCTTCATGGAAATGCAGCCACCGTGGCAAGGTTTCGATCCTGAGACCTTTGGGTCAGCAGTTGAGCACCATGACCACTAGACCATCGTGGTGGGTTTAATTTGCTGATGTATCAAGGCTCGTTCGACTAGAAGTGGAGTTCGATTCATGCGTGACATCGAACCCACAGCTTTGCCTACTAGTACATATACACTACCGACTACATCAGCCAATGCAAGTGCATTTAAGCATGAAAGCAGCAACAGTGTTTTCAAAAGCTGGAGTCCACTGCTGCCTTGGTTCACCCAACCTTTGAAATTTCTTTCACTGCAATTCTAGAGTTCCATGCAATAACTATGCAGTAGGAAATTATGTGGGAATGAGCATCCCGTAATACAGCGTTGACATGTCACCATGGATTGAGGAGATACATACCCGCCGGCCGCAAAGCTCCAGGACAATGTAAACATTCTTTTCGTCTTCAAAGTAACTGTTGAAAGCTACAATGTGCTTGTGATCAAGGCTCCGGTGGATTTGTATTTCCTGGGCCATCTGCAAATAGCGGAAGTGGCCACCACGGTATTTTATTAATGATTGGTAGGCACTTTTCAGACATGTTTGAATGTTTGTGCAACAACATTAGCAAAATGCAATTCATGATCGAGCCCAAATTCATGTGTCCTGCAAGACATTTAGTCTTGCAGGACACATGAACACAGTTGGCAGGCTTGCTTTGCATGCCAACAAGAAAACAAAACCTTCACACAGATGCAAAGCTACAGTACGAGCAGAAAACTGCCCAAACTATGAGCATTACGTAATTGAGAAAATAGTAGAGCTATTCGTCGTTTTAATGCTCTGGGTACTGAAGTTCCCTGTCCACTTTGAAGTCATGTAGACTTTGGAAGAGAAAAAAATGGAGGGGGGGGGGGACCAAAGCTTGGTTGAAACTCAGTTCATGGCCCCCTCCTAGTTGATACATGGTGCGAATTGTCGAAACTTTCAAACAATAGATCAAGGAGTTACTATTCGTAAATACGAGTATACTGTGAATACGTCAAACTGCAAACTACATGCTATTCAATTCAGGTCGCCACAGTATATTTGTGTAGTGGAGTATGCTGTACGGTCGACAGCCGTTCATACTGAACGTTACTGGATAAGCTCACTGCAGACTGCAAAGTATGCAATTAAATTGCTTGCTTTTACTTCAATTTGTGCCTTTTAACTATGTTCCGTAACATCAAGCATAACAATAAACTGAACTTGATATAGTGGGGTGTGGAAATCAAGTGATTACGGCGGTTCCTGATCTGAGAACCACTGAATATTGTCTTCAAAATTACTGTTTGTGTATCTGTGCTGGCTGGACAAAAATGCGTGCCACAGTAAAATTTAAGGAGCCCGATCCAATGAAAGTCCGTGCTCCTGGAGAGTCACCTTTTCTTTCTGGTGTGGCTTGAGGAGAAGTGCCTTGGAGACCACTTTGCCTGCATAGACTACGTTGGTGGCTTTGTCCGTTAACTCGTAGCATTTTGCAAATCCACCCTGAGAAAGTAAGGGACAACAGGTCAACGTTTCACCCACCAATAAGGAACTACAGTGACATCAGTAGAGTGAAAACTTAAAGGGGTGGTGCCATCAAATTTCGAGGCTATAACAAGCCTGTTGTGGGTTTCCTCTGTATGTAAGGACACTCCACGCGAAGGGTCGGAAACAGCAGACATTTAGAATACATTTTAATTCACTTCCAAAGTGTAGCTAAATGCCCATTCTCCCGATCGAGACCCATCACTAGCGCGCCGACTCTGACGTAGCTCTATAGGAGGGGCAACGAAAGTTGTAGTGACGTCACACCAGATCTGCTGTCGTGACATGACCTCCGCCACCTCTGCAACATACGTACCGGCAAAGCATCAGTTGCTACATCACTTGCCGAGTTTCGATCGCTTCCTGGCTAAGTGCGTCAGCCTTGTGTGGTCACGTGACCAAGCCCCCTACACTGCTACGTCACTGCCCAACCTCGGCGCCCAGAAACAGAAAGTTGTCCGTACAAAAAGGCAATATTAAATTATTTAGCGAGAATACATTAATCTTGGTGCGTGTCTCATGCTTCCTGGAGCTATAGGAAACGCTTACAGAAAAGAACGCGCAAGCCACAAATTTGGTGGCACCACCCCTTTAAGGTATGCGAGAACTGAATAGCAATAATAGGCTCTTTACACTGGAACTTCATCATGCAATGCCAGCCACGATTGACATTCGCCATAACAATTTTTTTACGAGTCAAGAGCATCTGTAATCTGGAAAGAAAAAATCCCATGTGGTGCATGCAATGAACCTAGAAGTGCACAGAGCCTTTAGAGCTTCGCTTTATTCACACCCCTATCGGCCAATGCTGGTAAAACTTGGCTGATAAAAGCTATACTGTAACACCCTATGGCCAGTGCATTGAGCCTATGCCAGGTTGCACTTAAAAAATAAATTAAAAACTGTGGGCACAAGTTCTGCCACATGGCACATTCGCAAACTGCAGACGAAGACATACCATTCAGACTATGCTGACATGCCTTGCCTTGAGCAGTAACCATGCATTTTTTTCTTTTACATGACACCATAGATTACTATTTCTCGGTTGATGCAGTGCAATAGGGAAAAGCCCACGACATCCAAAGACCTTTTAAGAGCAGAGCTGTTTAAGCCGACCGTAATCTGTCCAACGCAAACAAAAAACTCTGTGCCGCGATGACGTCACAGCACGTTGCCTAGCAACCTGTGCACCTGTTTGTGCAACCTGCGATAGCCAGGACCAGCTATACCTGGCGACAACTTTCTGTGGCAGCACAGCCAAAGCTACATGGGCGGAGCTTCTGCGCATGTGTTACTACACCAAGTAGTCCGTTTGCAGGCGATTGTTTACAGGCACAGGAAAACGTGAAATAGACACCAGAAAGCCAGAAAACTAGAAACAGCAAAAACGAAAATCTTTTGGAGGATAAGCTTTCTTACCTAAAATGCAAGAAGTCTTGAACATAATGTCTATTTCTTTTCTTTTTATGTTTTCTTGTGTGCTACGTAGTCTACAAGAGTTAGAGTTAGTCTACAAGAGTTAGCGTAGTAAAAAAATTTGTGCTTCGGTTCCGCAGCCTTGGCTGTGGTGCCACAGAAACTTGTCGCCAGGTATAGGAGCCTATCAGCTCCGCTTTGCCTTTAGCCTTGCACCACAAGTGCAATGCTACGCCCGGCTTTCTTTTTCCCCTCGAGATATGCCAGAATGCCCCGCAGAGCACCAGGGGAAAAGTGTGTACATCTAGCGAGCCGACTGTTCAGTCGCTCGCTACTCGTTGGCACTTTGGCAGTACGAAACGCAAACATGTCCCCGCTTCTCGACTATGCTTACAGCATAAATACTACACATATCCGAACGTATCTGCTTGGATCTGCGCATGAAATGTGAAAGGAATAATGCAGTCAGCGTAGGTATTATCAAGTGTATGTGTGTCTATCGGGTGTAGCATCTAAGCGAAGTGCGCGTTATCACATACTGATACAGTCGATATGTGCTATCATGAAATACGAGTTGGAGCACTGAATTCATGTTCATTCAAAAAATTACTTGTAATGTACAGATATGCATGGACTCAAGCTGCCTTTGCGCTTGAGCATTTAGTGTTGAAGAAGGCTATTGCGCTCGCGAACTGCTTTTAGCCGTTACGGCATTTAAAAGGTAATTTCAATGTTCCATCTCGCGCTTCTCAGGACTATACATATCTACGGTATGGTCACATGTGAGCGAACATGCGAAAGTGCAGGAGGGGTCAGGTATGCTCAGAAAATCAATTTCTAAGGGTGTTCCGACACTAAACCCACCCCCTCCCCCAAACTGGCTATGTCCCTGCCGTATGGCATACTGGTGCCAAAAACAAAATTTTTAAATAACACTTCGGTGCCACTCGGCTATTTTAACAGTGGCACGCGGAAACGCTAGACATATGGAAATCGTAGAGAGGTCATGGCAGCTAAACACAGAAGAAGCTTGTAAATTAACTGCACAGTAATATGTTCCACTTGCCAAATTAATTCACTTGATCGGAGAAGTGCTGGCACGGTGCAGGTGGAAAGCTAAGAGAAGTGCTTGTCTGTCTCTTCTGTTCTTTGTGGCCCGTCTTGATTTACGCTGAACTTCTCTTATTAAATGCTATGTACCAACTAGGCCCAACAACAGTTTTACGGAAAGCTAAAGCAAGAGGCCCACGCACGCGTTTATCAGTACCAAAGGACACTTGGAAACGCCAAGGCAGAACAAAAATAGAGTCTTTTAGCAAGTTACGGAAATACGGTACGGGTATTACCATACTGCTCCTCTTTTCTCGCTTGTGGCTGCTCGCAGTTCCAGCAAGTGCATCCCCCCCGAACGACTTGTTCCTTGTTAATGCGTAGCAAGACATCATCATAGTGATTTCTGAAAAAGGCATTCTGGTGTTGGGCTGCCTTCACTGGAATTAGGAACGGCAAAAGCACAACGAGCAAAAAATGAGGAGTGATACGGTAATACCTTACCGTATTTTCGTACCTTGCTAATGTTACAGGTGTAATAGCTAGCAGCCACGCTAGGCTGAAGTGGGAGCCTGTGGTTCACCACTACTACCAATTTTAAATAACCACGATAGAAAGAGCCGAGCTGCCGCACGGCTCGACTGCATGCTCGCGGTTTGGAAATTTCGAAATTTTGCAACTTTTGCACTTACCGCAGCCTGAGCAGTGAAAATGAAATGATTACGACGCCGAAATGGCTTAGCAGGACGAGGAGACAGTGGTAGTGGGCGAAGGCCGATTAGGCTCGACTAAAATAGTGACAATAAAAAAACAACGGCCACACGACCGCATGCGTATGTTGCCAAAGCCGTCTCAATGGTTACAGTAACGCAGGCAGAAATTTGTTTTGGTGGGGGCACGTCGTTGATCTGAAGTGGGGGCCGGGCAGGCAGGTGTGGTCGAGTGTCATTTTGTCATTGAAACCGGTAAGCGGACAGACAGGGACAATGAAAACGACACACAGAGTGCTCGTCATTTTGTGCTCTATCATGGCAGAAAGAAATTTCAGCATGTGCCCGGTGTGCCACCCCCTGGCTGCCCCACCAAAGTGTTCCCAAAATTCACAGGGGCGATAAGAGGGGCACTGGGAATCCTTCCAAGACTTGAAAACTCACACGTCCGGCGGAAAGTTTTAACGAGGAAACTCCATGCCATGACGGCATGCCGGAAATTTCTAGTCTCCCGGAAGCTGTATAGTTAAGGTATGAAGCCAAGTGTCGGAATTTTTTTTTTAAGCAATTATCACTAGAAATTATTAGTCTACATTATAAAGCACACCTTTTTAGGCCCATGTGAGCATTCTAAAGCAAGTCCTATATTTTTTAAATTTTTATAATTAAAAATTTCATTAAAAGTTGGCCATGCACAAACAGTCCCAACTCAAGTTCCACTCTATAAAATAGCGTAATTTTTTGCAGAGGCATAAAAGAAGCTTTGGCCAGTGCAATGAAGCAAAACAAACGAGATCAGATGATTATTAAAATTATAGTGATTAAATAACCAAGAAATTATGCATTAACACTAGGGGCATTTTGCTTATCCAGGTTCATTGCACACCCACTAATGTGATAAGGAAGTGTGTCAAGTTTTAGTGAAAAATATTTATTAGTAAAAACGTTATGAACGATCGCGTACGGAAAAATACCAAAAATGTAAGTTCTGAGAAAATCAACCAAGATTTGAAACAGGTGCAGCGCTTACACAAGGTGCAGCGCTTGCATAAGGTTCAAAAGCCCTAAAATCCTTGATATTTGTAGCCAGTTTCATCCTACTCTTGCGTGCCTCTGGTCGAGCGGCAACTTTCCTTTTCTTTTCGAGCTTGCTTTGCAGCATCAGTGCTCGGGGCAGGGTTCTATTTGGTGTCGCAGAAGTCTGTTGCCAGACTCGGGGGTCAATGTTGCCAGACTGCCGCCAGATTTGGCAGATAAATTTGCCCCTGCGGTTTCAGCTTTCCCGTAAGGCTTCTGTGTCATCCGCGGTGCAGTTCGAAAGTGCCTGTGCGACATCGGCCGTTTTAATGAGCGGAACGAACGGACCCCGCGTGTTGCAGAAGTCGGGACGCGTTTTTTCGCTGCGTGCGCCGTACAATTAAGATATCTGACTCGAAGTAGGGAATCCAAGCGCAACGACTCGTTTGAGTCGACGTACGCGTAAGGGAAACTGCAGAAGCCCGGACACGCGTGTGCGCCGTGTTGCAATACATCGGACTCGTGTCCCCGAAGTACAGATTATCTCCGTAGCTGTGCGTGCCGTGTCGACGATGCCCAACGACGTTCACACTTCCGATCGCATCGCTCGACGAGTATGAAACATACATACCACGGCTGGAGAATTGATGCACGTCGCATATATCAGTGCTAGCTACGCCCGTAGGCTGCTTTATCGCCGCTGCTGGACGACACTGCTAGGTCTGAGCTGGTGGTGGGAGGCGCGCGACTCGTGGAACTGTAAATGGGGGGCCCTACGTGGAAGAGGGGCTCCACCCACAATAACCACAAACAACCAAAATTCCAATTAATGCGTGTTTATTTTCTCCGGGCTTGAAAGAGCGCTATCAAAAAGTAACAAAGACGAATGAAAACAAAACAAAAAAACGCACACAGCAGGTTGATCAATCTGCATTTGTCGCACTATCGTCTTCAAAGGGGATACCGGCGTGCGATGGCCTCGATGAGCCGACGGAACTTGTCCTTCACGTTGGGACGTGCGTTCACGGACCTCCACCACAGCCAGGCGAGGTGAGAACGCATCAGAGCGGGAGTCGTTTTGTTGCCGTTGCGAACGAGTCGTCGTTTTGCTTTCTGCCACTCGCTTTCGATGCGTTGCGTGTTGACGCCTGTTGCAGGGTCGATGAAGTTGACGCTGTGGTTCACGGTGTGCCAGTCGAGGTTTAGCGGCGTCCCATTGGCATTCACGAGGCCGGGTATGCACCGGTATGCGGCCCACTCGTCACTGAACACCGTCGTGCCGGGAAGAACGTTCTTTGCGATCAGAGGACCAAGGGTGGCCGCGTCTCTTTTGTCGACCTCGAACAGCCTTAGCTCCTTCGTGGACACGTACAGCATGCCGAAAATCCACGGGCCCTTGTCTGACACACCACCGTAGTTGTTGCGGCGCCTGGGGGGAACATTGTCGCCAGTCAGAAGGCGGCCTCGGTTCGCCTCGGTCGACACGGCACGCACAGCTACGGAGATAATCTGTACTTCGGGGACACGAGTCCGATGTATTGCAACACGGCGCACACGCGTATCCGGGCTTCTGCGATTAATTCAGTTTCCCTTACGCGTACGTGGACTCAAACGAGTCGTTGCGCTTGGATTCCCTACTTCGAGTCAGATATCTTAATTGTACAGCGCACGCAGCGAAAAAACGCGTCCCGACTTCTGCAACACGCGGGGTCCGTTCGTTCCGCTCATTAAAACGGCCGATGTCGCACAGGCACTTTCGAAATGCACCGCGGATGACACAGAAGCCTTACGGGAAAGCTGAAACCGCAGGGGCAAATTTATCCGCCAAATCTGGCGGCAATCTGGCAACATTGACCCCCGAGTCTGGCAACAGACTTCTGCGACACCAAATAGAACCCTGCCGTGCCCTGATGGGACGATTTCGCGATGTAGTGCCGATCATTTGTGAGGCAAGATTTTGCAGTGTAGAGGCCAGGCTCAATGCCAACTTGCTTCAAGATATCAAGTGTGTTTCTGTTGCCATTATTCAAACGACACATAGCGTCATACAAAGCAAATTTGATTATTTGCATGCTGGCATACGTGTTCTTGGGATGTACGACGCTGCGCGTCCACCTGGTGAGAAGTTTGTGACTTTTATGATCAAAAGTAATGGGTTTTCAATGCTATTAGAGTATTATTACACGTTCTCACTTGTTATAATTGTTAAATAACCAACAAAATATTACATATAAAGCTAATTTTATGATGCGCACAAAACTGGCACTTTCAGTTTCGGTTTTGTAGACGATGTGTGGTCTAAAATTTTTGCTTGTATCTTTTTAAAGAAACTGAGTAGACGGAAACTTTATGCAGCAAAATGATGGGCGATAAATCGCGCATTTAACATGACCAAAAACCAAAAGAATGACATTTTGAAAAAAAAAAAAAGATCACTTATACGGGAAAAGAAAAAAGGGGGCAGCAAAACAAGCAATGGGAGTTTGCATCTGCCTGCCCGACCCCCACTTCAGATCAAGAAAGTGCCCCCCCCCCCCCCCCCCCCCCACCTTCCCCCCAAAAAATTTCTGGCTACGCCCCTGCCTGCGACGATAATGGCGGCAATCAGTCAGCGACGAGTCGGAACGCAAACCCAGTTCTGACATCGTTCGAACACTATCGCGGAGCATTTGCAATCTACGACAGGTCTACTGCCGGGTCGTTGCCAAGGCAGCGCATCCCATTCAGGCCACAGCATTACTCGGTAAACTGCCTACCTTGCCAAGAAACCTGCCGCGGACGTATTCCTTCTTGGTTTTCTTGTCGACGACAAGGTCTGGCAGGTCATTCTGGGGGGTTATGCCCGTTCGGGTTGGAATTGCGGAAGCCATGTGGAATACGTTCGGAACCACGAGCCCGTGCACGCTGTCACGAGCCTCAAATGCGCACCGTTGACAATCACTACGCCTATGCTGCCTATGCGTCGACCATAACCAGCCCTAGCGGCGCTGGCGCTGCTTTTTGAAGGTGAGAATGGTGACGTGTGGTACATCACGTGCCAAAACCCCAAAGCCTAGCACGCTATTGGTCGATGCGAAAAAGAGTGAAACAAGAACGGCGAAAGCATGCGTACCTTTGCGCAAATCAAAATTTGGTACATCCTACTTCCTCGCGCTAATTCATTGTATTCGATCCATATGATTGGCACGTTACTATTTTTTATTAGTACATAAACTAATAATTCTTCAATTTTGCTGTATACCCTACACCATGGAAACTGTATGCCCTACACGGCCGATTAGTTCCTTTTCCTTCGTCTAAATTCTAAATTTCCCCTCTTATATTAACCGCCGGTTTCATGGCCCCCCGTAGTGGGTAAAAGCCAAGAATTAATGAAGGGTCAAGCAAGCAAGGCTGTCAAGACCTCTGGGCGCCGGCGGGGCTTTTTTCCTTGGTTATGTCGTAGCTGCATAGGGCGTCTTGGGCTCGGAGTAGTCTTGTCCTGCGGGTGGAACGTGCACGTGCACTCTAAGAAAAAATCGAGTATTGAAAGAGTCTTTCTGCCACGCAACTATAATCGTCATCCACCTCGCGTACTTTCCTTGCGTTATCACCGCAGTCCCGGCACTTCGTGGTCCCGAACGGCGCGCGCATTATCAGCGTTACATAGCATTCTTGATAGGAAAGTGACGAGAGACTGGTTTTCGAAAACGGAAACGCGAGCAAGCCAGATGACGATTATTGTTGTGTGGCAGAAATACTCCCCAAATACTCGATTTTTTCTTAGAGCATCCTCTTGGTGTTCTCATTCCACTTGACGGCCGCATCTGGTGGCACGCCTATGTAGGTGGTTCAGAAGCAGGAGCGACACCAAGGGGGTCTCAGCAGGGGGTTTCAAGGAGCATCTGCCTTACTAAACTGCATATTGACTGCATGTATGACTGGCAGTGAAGTAAGACTAAACTAGTTTACTTAATCAGGTCTTTATGGCTCTCACCTTCGCCCCCTGGAGGGTCACACATACTGGCCCCCTGAAGGATGTCTCGTTAGCATAGGCGTGCACAGGTTTCCCCGTCAGGGAACGGCAGTATCATCGAAGCCCTCCCCCCCCCCCCCCCCCCCCCCCCTGCTCGAACGGGGAAGGGAGAAGGGGGGGTTTTCCCTTCCCCGTTCGCCGAATCCAAAAGACATTTCACAATGAATGGAAAATGAAAATGAGGCGATGACACGTTGTCATGGTCTGCCTTTGGTCCCTGGTTTTCTGGGAGTAAAGATGGGAAGTAAAGTTTTTGGAATGCGACAGGACCTTCGGCTGCCATTATCGTCAAAAACTTGCGTGTCCATAACCCTGCCCTTTAACCAATGATGAGATTCTGACTTTGCGCCCCACTTAGAGGAGGCACCCCCCCCCCCCCCTGCTCGAACCGT
Source organism: Rhipicephalus sanguineus (assembly GCF_013339695.2). Classification (NCBI taxonomy): domain Eukaryota; kingdom Metazoa; phylum Arthropoda; class Arachnida; order Ixodida; family Ixodidae; genus Rhipicephalus; species Rhipicephalus sanguineus. The sequence goes on from NC_051178.1 coordinate 135,453,458, forward strand.
ACGCCTAAGCTCGTGACAACTGCTAACGGTCGTAGTCCGGACTCCGGCGCGCCTGCTGCCATAACAATCGAGGACTTCGAAGAGCACGTTGTTTTTTGTCTTAAAAAAAGAAACGCACGGATTTTAATACGCTTTTACTACATTACATTAACTTGCACAGTTATTTGACTGCATGAGTATGTTTACTCATATGTTCATATTTTCCCGACACAACTAGCAGTTCAAAATTTTGGTAATTCGATATAAGACACTTGTGCAGTACGTGTACGTGTAGACACTTGTCCAGCTAGCGTGTGATGGCCCCGCGCGGCTCGAGCGCCGGGAACCGCCGTTAATCGGCTACATATATGGCTACCGTGGCTACGCTGCCAGGCCTTTTTGCCTGATGCTAGCCATGCGTCGATCTTCCCCGCAAGACGCCACGTGTCCGGACATGTCCGGAGAATGTTCGCGGCACACTGCGCTAGCCTATGTCACTGCGCCTCGCCGGTCCTCATTGGCCGCCAGTGACAAACCCCTCTCCCAGGAGCTCGCTTCTGTCTGGCGCTGGCTTGCCGCGGAAGCTCAAGGGCTCAAGTTAGCCAGACCGTAGCGGGCAGAGACATATTAAAGAGGGTTGGAATTCCACCCTACCCGCAGCATGTGGGCAAGGAGCTCGAGGAGCCTGATCCATCGGACAGGGATTCTTTATACGTGGTTCCATTGCCGAGGAACATGCACCCAGAGGGCCATAAGGGGAGACGTAGGGCTCGCACAGCGTGGCTCCGCGCACTCCTGCGCCGCCTGAACAGGGAAGTACATCTACGATGTGGGCGTCGCTTCCTGCAGGCAACCACATCCTCTAAAGAAACGTCATGACATAGGCGTATCTACCAGGGGGGGGGGGGGGCAAGGGGGGCGCCAGCCCCCCCACTGAGAAATGTTAGGGGGGCAGAGCCCCCCCCACTTTCGACACGTGGTTATTGTCGGCGGCAGACTGGAAAACTCACAAGTCAGGCAAAGTTTTACTTGAACGCAGCAATAACGTATTTATGTAATAAAATTTGTCCCACGATTCTGCTGTGACGACTGTCTTCCGTCATGACCACGCACTGTAGGCTACCTGCAATGCGGACTGCCTATTCCTCGTGAGCCCCCCCACTCGCGAACGAGTGGGTACGCCACTGCGTCATGACCATCAAAACTTTGTCGCGGTGGTGATTGACAAACATGATGAAATAGTAAATGCGCTCTCGTTCAGAGACTCCTCAGTGGCGGAGGCGGAAACCAGGGCCATCGCGCTGGCCATACATACCGCTGAACGTAAAGGACATGCCAGCACCATCATCACAGACTCTCAGGCAGCCTGTCGTCTCTTATTACGAGGCAGAATTCCCAGTGGATGCCGTGGTTTAATAAAGCATCGCGTCAATAACGACCATACAATCTTCTGGTGCCCGGCTCACGCAGGGTTGGAGGGAAATGAGAGGGCGGATGCCGCGGCTCGTGCATTAACTTTCCGAGCACAGGCTCTGGCCCCCTCAGCAGATTTCCGAACCCCCGCGCCTTCTGACACCTACAACCCCACAATCGCAAAAGACCTGCTTGTCCATCAGCGTTTTACCCGACAAGTATACGCCCCTCCCGACAAACGCCTAACAGGAGAGGAGGCAATAAATTGGAGAAAAATTCAAACTGGGGTTTATCCCCACTTAAAAAGATTACACGCCATGTTCACGTGCTATCGAAGTTCCTGCCCCTGGTGCGGAGGAAGCCCTACACTCTATCACATTACCTGGGGCTGCTCTAAACACCCCCACACCTGACACACACAGGCACGATACCAACACACACGTTGGAGCAGTGGGAGGCGCGACTGTCCAGCTAGACCTGGCCGATCAGCAAGCGCTGATCGACCAGGTTGAACGGGCGGCCAAGGCCAGTGGGGCCCTCGACTAGGGCTCCCCCTAAAAGAATTTTTTATTGTAAATAAAGTTTATCTCTCTCTCTCTCTCTCTTGCGGCGCGGCTCTGGAGAGAAGCTCTGGCGCAACTGGGGGCAAGCGTAGCCGACTCGACCTGTCTGTCGGCAGCGGGCAGGTAGCGAGAAAGCAGCGGGAACACGCGCGCGCGCGCGCTGCTCAGTCGGTGCGGGGAACTGGGGCGCCGTGCCGACAGCTTGGCACGCTGAACCGAGAGGCTTGCTGTGCGAAGCTGCATTTCCGCGTTGCAGAAGCGACCCCGTGGAAGCGCATGCGAGGTCCGAAGTATTGCGGTGTCGTGGCCTGCCACAACAGTGCACGCGATTCACGTGTGAAACTGTATCGGTTCCCGGGCGTGTCGCACGAGAAATAAAGGCGGCAAGAGCGGATAGCTGACAGCGCTGTCTCGCCTTCTGTTTTGCTGAGTCATCGCTTTCGTTCGTTTCGACTACCTGAATCAGTACGTAACGCAGCGCATGCACGCAGCGACTACAGTAATGATTACTCGCTGTCTTCTCGCATTGTGAAAGTCCAGTTACAGTTGTAGGTGAAACAACTTTGTGTTAATTTTGATCCCCCGTGTTCGTGAGACCTATCCGTCGTTGTTCAACGTTCACACTCGCGTTATACCGTTAGCGTTGCGCGGTTGGTTGAATTCAACTGAACTCGGCACATTGTCAGAAGTTCGGCGCCTGCAATTCACGCGTCGGGAAGGCTGCTTTATCACGCAGGAACGGACGTCTGTGCATTTTCAGCAAGCTTTGACATCGTTCTGCAGGTTTGCTTTGTTTTTGTCCCTTTATCAGGGTGATATATATTTAAAGGGGTCATGAAGCACCCCTTGGGCTTGTTGAAAAAACACAACCTGCGGAAAGCTGACACGGCTATGAACTGCTCTGCAAAAATATTACAGTCGTGCGTGCCGCGTAAAGGCCACAAGCGGAGCGCGAAGTTGCCGTTTCCTCAGGCGCCCTCTTTTTCAAACAAAGGCAGGTTCTCACTCTCGTCGGTGGGCGGGGCATCTGCACGTTGACGTCGCGGAGACATAGCATGCTTATTGGCCGATAGCCGGATGAGATGCGCTTCTTGCCACGGGGTGCCGCCACTTGCCCGCGCCGCACTCCTCAGTCGTCTAACTTTACACGGTAGCCGCACTCGCGAGTGCGAATCACAGCGCGAGAGCGATCACGTTTCATGACGCGCGCTGACGTAACTTCTTACCCCCGTGCCATCCCTCCCTGTCTAGCTTCCAGTGCGCTCGATCGGCACGAGAAAAGAGAGAAAGCGCTGAGAGCGTGCGCCAAACCCCCGTAACTCCGCTGATTCTTGACGGATTCGAGAATTTTTTGGGGCAATCGATTCGGGAGGCAGTAAACTCCAAGGTCATTCGATCATTACTTGGAAAAGTGGTTCATGACCCCTTTAAGCCGCTAAATATAACTGGCACTTAACACATGCTTTGAAATTGCAACCTTGAAGTAACCACCTTCGTTCGCGCAGTAGGTTTTATACGCCTGTCAAGTCGATATCCTCATGAAAAGAGAGTGCAAAGCATGACGCGAGAGCCGCAAAAACGAGGCGAGCAGTTCATCTTGCTTCACAGTGGTTAAAGCTCAGCTTTCTGTCTCGCGTCTTAATCGGCGGGGGATTATCCAGCGGCACGGAGGACTTGACTCTAACCTTCTCAGGAAGCAGTGCCATGGCCGTATAATCTTTTTTTCGCACGCCGCAAACGTTTGTTCACGAAAGTACACGGCTGCTACTGTAAGCATGCCATATAAAAAAAATCATATGATTCGTAGTCCACGCCGCGAAACATCGATAGCGTGTACGGCTTCATTTCGGAGTGCATGTGGACCATTATTCATCTTTAACATGACAGAATGAGACTTACCTCGAGGTATACGTCCTACACGGTGTGATCGCGACTTGGGAAATGCATTTCGCTTTGAGTCGGGCGTGGTTGTCGTCGATCGTCTGCTCTTCACCGTTAACGTGATTGACGAGCCTTTCTCATTTTATCAAGTTCGCTTTTCGGAAGTGCCAGTCAAGCACGAAGATCCTTTTGAAGCCCAGATGCGGATCCAGAGACCTTCTTTGGGGTTGGAGGGGGGGGGGGGGGGGGCGGTTCCTTAATTCGTTTAGGGGCATACAAAAACGGCAGATGGCAGGCAGCACAGGAAAATGTGAAAGGTGGATTGGAAAATGGCACATACGAACACGCATGTGACCGGTGTTGCGACCGGGTATTTGGATCCATCCCTCCTCGGCAACCAGGTTGTTGCTACGATAGGGCAGCGTCGTACCCGGACTCCGTTTGGTAGCGTAGTCGAGTCTCCGGGTTGAGGAATTGATGCTAGCAAGTTGGGAAAACAATAACAAGCGTGTTTACTGGCACTTTTTGTACACTCCATTACATGGTGACAAGGTAAGAGTTCCGCGACGAGCGAACTGGATGAGCCTGTTACCGAGGGCTCAGAGCCCCATTTCTCACTTAGCACCGTCGTTTTAACCCCTCAGGCTGGCTCCTCCTTATTGATGACAACCAATCACACACACGACACCACCCACCAAGGCACAGCCCATTTCACTGTCGCTGAGGGGTGGTTGCACTCTTGAAACAGCAAGGGTCCGGCGGTCGACGGCACGCTTGTGGGGCAGCAGGGCAACAGCTAGGTTCCTCGGGCTTGTTCCTCGGTCTCTTCCCCGAAGGGCAGAAAAGGGTCTGCGGCGACTCCTGTCAAAACATACAGGTCAGGTCGTCCCAGCAGCACACCAATCCAAGTCCAGGTGGCCCATTGTGGAAACGTCCCCACCTTGGACGTCCCTCTGTTAGGTCGAGATTTTTCCCATTGTCGGTCGCTTCCCGTCCCGCGGATTTCGTTTCTAGGATGGATGCAGGTGTTCTAGCAGTGTGAGAACGCCTCGCCCGTCCATTCTCATGGTGAGCGCGTCGCCACCGACTGCCAGTCATAACAGTTTCCACAATGGGCCTCTCTTCGACTTTTTGTGCTATTTGAGTACAATGTCAGTACCTGTGAGTAATTTGTGCTATGTAAATACTTCAAATGTGAGTACCTTGTGCTATGTGAGTCTGACTACCGTGTAATTTGTTCCCTTTCGTTGTTTTGCATATTCTACCAATGTCCCTCATGTATTTCTTTTTTTTTTCTCTCTTTCTAATGTGCAACGCTATTCAATACTTCGAGCTTGTGCTGTGTTGCTGCGTTGTGTATTTCTGCCCCACTCCTGCCTAAGGCCTTCTCAGAAGGCCGGCAGTATGTAACAAAATAAATAAAAATAAAAAGTATAGTAGGGTGATTCCACGTAAGATCGAACAAACGATGGCTGGTCGACCTCTCAAATTTATTTCAAAATTTTATATAGTATTGCCTGATGAGTGGAAAGAAGAGATCCGCAATTTGTTTTGCCGCCAAAAATTTTTTCGAACCACAGGAAATCAATAATGACGAAGAGGTGGAGTGGAGCGCTCATCCGCTCTGCTGTTTTGGCCAACTTTCGTTATGAATTGCACAAAATATATTAAAGTTAGGTAGCTGAAATTTATTTACCTAAATATATGCATGTTTTTGCTCCTGCTCAAGTATTTTTAGTTTTTATGTGTAGTGTAGATGTTTTTATAAAAAACCTCAAAAATGGCCCAATCGGCAAAATTTTCTTTACTTTGAAGGTCTTTATCTCAAAAATGCCTTGTAGCAGAGGTACGAAAATTCCGCATTACGTTCTTCGCATGCGTATCTACCAAATTGCCAAATCTTGTATTTATATAACTTTTCAGTAAAGAGATATGATCGGGCTAAGTTCAAGAAAACACCGAACAATGAAAACTTCTGACGACAATTAAAAAAAAACCCCATTTTTAAAATTTCTTAAACTTTGTCCACTTATTCTTCTCCACATCAGCTTTCACAATCCTTAAAAACATGTTGCATAATGTCGTTGCACTAATAGTTACGGACCCTCCAATGAGACCCTTAGGCAAGGATGGGCAATTCCGACTTCTTGCCCAGCAAGTGTATAAAATGCAGGCAGGATTGAATTTCTTTTTATTAAAATGTCAGCGGGTACCTAAAAAGGTGTCGCCGGCACTGAAGACGTTAATTTTGAAATTATTTCGTCACTGCGGCGGCCACGAGCGCGGAGCTACCGAGTAGGCGCGCGCGCACCCGAGATGCTCGTTGTAAGAGACGGCGCAGTGAGAGCTCGTTTTCGCGTCCTCAGACCGATTGAGTTCGAAACAGCAACACCTCTCGGGTGACTTGAACGCACGTGCACCGGTAGTCGCAGTGATCTGGTTAATTGCGTCGATTTCTTTTTCAGGGGGCATAAGAATGTGATCGTTAAACTGTGCGTTCCGTGAAGATCTTCCGTGAAGTGGTAGCAAAAGCACGCGTAGCACAAGTAGTCCGTCTCACTGAGTCACTGATCTTTCGGGCGTTAAACGTTCCTTCAAAGCATTTATGTCTAGATCGGTAACTCTGCGAAATTTTGGCTTCATTGCAATAATTAAAGGAGTACTGACACGATTTTGAGACATCGCAAAAGGGACATTTTTTGCTTCGTTGGTATGCAGTGTCCACGCTGTCCACACACTGGAGTCGGAGAACACGTATAAAATATTTTAATTTGACTTTGAAGTATTCGTCGCTGTGCATTTGCAAGCCAGCCACACTGCAATGACATTATCCCGACTAGTCAAGACAGTTCCTCCGAGTTCGCGAGTTCTGCGTCCTGCATGCAGCCTAAATCGTAGAAATCACTGTCAGGGTCACTGGACGACAATTCACTCATCGTTGTCTATTGCACCACGAGCAGATGACGGATTTCCCGCTAGTACGTCGCGAATTTCTGTATCTCCGTGACGTCACACTGCTATGAAACGACACTGAGAAGCCACCCCCTCGATATCGAAACCGAAAGTGTCTTTTTAAGGTGGCGCTAATTAAAATATATGGGATGCATTCCCAGGCACCACAATAGTCGTTTTACGTTTCTCGACACCAGTATTTTTATTTAGAGCAACAATCCGAAATTTTTTTTAATTCGTGTCGTTACCCCTTAATCTTCTTGTGCTTCGAAAGGTAGTCTCCACAATAGACTCATTCAGAGCTATACTTTCTCGTCATGAGACGCACAGGAGGAGTAGAGTAAGAGCAAAGCACAAGAACTATCCGCGCCGAATGAAGTGTGAACAGCGCACCGAACGCGCGGCCAGTTCACGCCGTCTGCTGCCGACATCTAATATAGACAAGCGCATCCGGTTACCGATAGTTTTGCTTTTCTTTCCTTTGACAATCCATATTTTGCTTTGCCACTGGAGCGCCACGTTCATGCTTTCCACTGATCGCAACTGGCGCAGCGCAGTTTCTGTGGCAGCAGCGTGCGTGAAGCGAGCGCTCATAGCTTCCTTATAGAGTTTTCACCTTGCTTCCATCTCCGCCGTGTTATCAGCGCCTAGCTGAGATGCGAACAGAGGGCGGATAGAATAGCGAAGCTCCAGTGCACGTGCGTTCAAGTCACCCGAGAGGTGTTGCTGTTTCGAACTCAATCGGTCTGAGAACGCGAGAACGAGCTCTCACTGCGCCGTCTCTTACAACGAGCATCTCGGGTGCGCGCGCGCCTACTCGGTAGCTCCGCGCTCGTGGCCGCTGCAGTGACGAAATAATTTCAAAATTAACGTCTTCAGTGCCGGCGACACCTTTTTAGATACCTGCTGACCTTTTAATAAAAAGAAATTCAATCCTGCCTGCATTTTATACACTTGCTGGGCAAGAAGTCGGAATTGCCCATCCTTGCCTAAGGGTCTCATTGGAGGGTCCGTAACTATTAGTGCAACGACATTATGCAACATGTTTTTAATGATTGTGAAAGCTGATGTGGAGGAGAATAAGTGGACAAAGTTTAAGAAATTTAAAAAATGGGTTTTTTTTTTTAATTGTCGTCAGAAGTTTTCATTGTTCGGTGTTTTCTTGAACTTAGCCCGATCATATCTCTTTACTGAAAAGTTATATAAATACAAGATTTGGCAGTTTGGTAGATACGCATGCGAAGAACGTAATGCGGAATTTTCGTACCTCTGCTACAAAGCATGTTTGAGATAAAGACCTTCAAAGTAAAGAAAATTTTGCCGATTGGGCCATTTTTGAGGTTTTTTATAAAAACATCTACACTACACATAAAAACTAAAAATACTTGAGCAGGAGCAAAAACATGCATATATTTAGGTAAATAAATTTCAGCTACCTAACTTTAATATATTTTGTGCAATTCATAACGAAAGTTGGCCAAAACAGCAGAGCGGATGAGCGCTCCACTCCACCTCTTCGTCATTATTGATTTCCTGTGGTTCGAAAAAATTTTTGGCGGCAAAACAAATTGCGGATCTCTTCTTTCCACTCATCAGGCAATAATATATAAAATTTTGAAATAAATTTGAGAGGTCGACCAGCCATCGTTTGTTCGATCTTACGTGGAATCACCCAGTACATGGTTATGCTATGGTTTGCCCTATTTCCTCTTTTACCTCCTCCTCTTCCTAACATCAGTTCTCATCCCCCTCACTTCCCTTTCACACTATATTATACTATCCATGGCTATGCTATGCTATGAGCTGCTTCGCGCATACCGCTTTCTGTGGCGAATACCCGCTTTCCCCTCCCCGCTACGACTTTCCTTTCTCCTCCCACTCGCTTGCCTTTTCCACCCCCTTGCTATATTATACTGTGGATGGCTATGCTATGCTAGCAGCTGCTGGGCACATACCCGCTTCCTATGGCGCTGGTCACGCGAACCGGTGGAACGCTGTTAAAAAATAAACGCGAGATTCACTTCCTGTTCGAAGACCGATCGAATTGAATATTCGTACACCTCTACTTTTCTTGCGATGGCAATTCATTACATGGACAGTATCGACGGGTTTTTGCCGTCGCCGTCATGTCCCGTACGAAGTTCGAATTGATAAGATCCCCCCGCGCATCGTACGTTCTACTGCGGGTAAAAGCATGCGAGCAGGGCCGACGAACGTGGCCGAAGCAGATATCAAACGAGCCGGCCCGTTTCGGCATATTATAAGTCGGCATATTTGAGCAACATTTTACTATTCGCAATGCCCATGGACTGCCCGCCACCAAGCGGATGTCAGGAGGAAGGTTAGCAGACGACACACCGGCAGCCGCTCTCTATTTCGGCTGTGCTGGCTGTGCTTGCCCGATTGTCAACGTGTTGATTGGAAAGAAACACTACGACTTTGCATGTTGCGTGAATCCGTGAACAAACTGGGCCGTGGTAGTGCCGCCGAGGTAGCCAAGTTCTTCGTTGAGAACATCGTCCTACGTCATGGAGCCGCAGAGGTCCTCATCACGGACAGAGGTACCGCCTTTACTGCGGACCTAACTCAGGCGATTCTGAGATACAGCGAGACAAGTCACCGCCGCACATCCGCCTACCACCCACAGACAAATGGCCTCACTGAGCGTCTAAACAAGACAATCGCTGACGTGCTGGCCATGTACGTCGACGTCGAACACAAGACCTGGGATGCCATTCTTCCGTACGTGACCTTCGCATACAACACGACCGTGCAAGAAACGATGCAGATGACGTCCTAGAAGTTGGTCTACGGAAGGAACCCGTCAACGACGTTCGACGCCGTGTTAACCAACGTCCCCGATGAAGAAAACCTCGATGTCACTGTTTACCTCCAGCGCGCCGAAGAAGCCCGACAGCTCGCCCGCCAACGCATCAAGAATCTGCAGATAACCGACAGCCGCCGTCTTCGACGACGCTCCGTGGAATACCGGCCCGGCGACCGTGTTTGGGTCTGGACGCCAATACGCCGACGTGGACTCAGTGAAAAACTTCTTCGGCGGTACTTCGGGCCATACAAGGTGCTTCGACGTCTCGGCGCTCTAGACTACGAGGTCATCCCGGACGGCATTACGAACTCCCATGGCGACGCCGCGCACGACCCGAAGTCGTCCATGTTGTGCGCCTTAAGCCGTTTTTTACGCGTTAGCGAACCTGTGGACTGTATACTTCTTGCTTTGTTGCTGTAATTTATTTGTGTATATGCACTTGTTTTCCCCCTTTTATGTTCTGTCACAAACTGGGACGATGTTTTTTCAGAGGGGGGCAATGCTACGCGCGCTTCTTTTGGTATGTTTATGTAACTGGTCCGTTACACGTGTAATCGCTGTCTTGCGCAAACCGCGCCCGAATGTCTGGGAAGCTACCAGATTATTTCAGAATCTTCTTGTACGCTTGAGTGCGCAAACGCAAACAGTAGAGTTCATTCTGGAACTAACGCGGCCACCAGCGGCTCGAATGTTCGATGCCGCTCGTATAAATGCCGACACGCCTTACCGCTGAGCAGTTTTATCGACGGCCAACGCTCTGTTCGCCGATATCAGTGTGCAGTGTGTATTGCTGTAGTCTGACTTTTTTTCCCAGTCACAAGCTCGGCCAGATAGTTTTATCTTGGACGCGCCGACTGCTGCCTTCGTCGACGTCACGACCCCGTGACAGTATTCATCGAAATACACAAATGTGGAAGGACGATCGCCACTAAGGTCAGAAATTATGGCGCAATGTTATAATAGCGAGGTTTTCATTTTTCCCTCGGTGTATTCTCGTATGTGTGTAGCTGAATACGCACACATAAATAAGGTGTAAAGAGTTACACATCATCTCCCCCTATGGGCAACCATGGTGGGGTGCGAAAGCAACGCGGGGGCTGCGCATCGAGTTTCCGTTTCTCTTATGTGACTTATTGAAACGGTGGTTATCGAGGCGTTTGAATTACCGCTTGCCGACGCTGACGTTTACGTTCGGCTTCCCGAGTCTTCCTCTGCTCCGCGGCGGTGGCGCTGCCGCTGCAACTAGCGCCGACGTTGTTCATGGCGTTTCGCACCCAGTTGCACAGAGAGAGAATGACGGAAGCACAGCGAACGCGCGCTTTCGCAGCCTCGCAGCTTCGAGATTTGCTTGCCGGCGTTGCCGTTTATGTTCAGCTTCGCGAACGTCCATAGCGCCGTTGCGAAGGAGAGTGCAACGGGAGCGAGCGAGCGCCGCGTTATATACGAGCGCACAGCTGTGGCGGAGAGAGAGAAACGGGAGAGGAGACACGAAGCGGAGGCAGCGCTCACGCCACCTGCTCCTACCTCCTCGCGCTCACGCGGGGAGAGGGGGAGAGTTGGCGCATGCGCATTATGGGTGCGGACGTCGGAGAACGGACACTGCCCGAGCAAGGTGCTTTCGCATCTAAAACATTTACCCTCTGATGTCGCAGTGAACGAGTTAAACAATTGTATTGTAACAATACAACAATAGGATGGTGTCATAACTCGTTCAAATCTGCCCTAGTAAGATGTGACGTCGCCAGACAGGCGTCGGTAAGGTTTCTTACCTAAAACGCGGAAGGGCTGGAAGCGAGTCGACGACAGATGAGTCGGGTGGTCCAGGCCTTCGGCAGCCCTCATGAGCGGCTGCATTTTGTTCTAGACATGTATGCTGCACTGAACCTTGCACAAATAAAATTTTGAAATTTTGATTACACCTGCAGATTTAATGTACGCACCTCACTCTCTTCCGAGGAGAAGCTACGCCCTTGGCTGACAAATGGGCGCGGTATTTTGTCGTACATACAGTCAGAGTGAGTTTCACCGTCGAGCACAACCAGTGAAGCTCTATGTGCTAACTGAAATCGCTCCGAAGAGTTCGCGTGAGTGCGGCTGTGACTCCTTCAATCCGCGCGAAGTGGGGGTACACCGAAACAACTTCAAGCTGCCCATTTAGCCCTGCACCGATGCGGGACCTGAGCCACCTTTCGTGGACATGCCCTGAGCTACAAGCTAGAGTTGCTCTATATGCTACCTAAAGGTAGCATATACAGTAACTCTACTACAAGCGACTCGTCGACGCCACTTGCGGGACTTCGGCACACCTGACTCCACAAACGTGACTCGCAGCGAGGGATATGCGGTCCGAATTATAGGTCCCTCCTGGACTTCATGGAGGAAACACAGTTGCACAATTTTGTGTAATGTGTAATAATGCAGTAGGGCAAACTTACGAAATAAAAAAATGTTGCAGTGGCTTAGCTCGGCTATGCCAGGATAACGTAGCGTTAGCAAAGGTTCAGCTGATTATTCTTAGGTTTCCTGATTGTCTAGGATTAGCTTGATTATCATGCTTACTGCTGCTCCAATGACACACACGCAGTATACGTATTATGTGGCACATGTATATTTATTTTGCCAGCCAACTACTTCGGGATCCGTTGAGTTAAGTTTCTCCGCTCTTCTGCGCCGTTGAGCACCATTTGCGCTCTCCTTCTCCATGGCTATACCACACTGCAAACGCCAGTCAGAGGCGCTATCAAGCGGCTCCAGCGCAGTGTCAGAAGGCTCAGCGAAGGCGAATAGCTGCGCGCGCGCCGGCGCGAGTACGTCTAGCACGGCTACGACGTCACTCCTCTGGAAAGCGCAGACCGGCGGCGGCGCAGTGCGCGGGAGGTGCCGGCTCGGGTGCGCCGGCTGTGTGACATCGCTGATCCTCGCGCATGCGCAGCACGGCTATTGTGGAGGTGCGCGAAACTGGCTTGGCTTAAGCTCGGCTAGGCCAGTGTAGTTAACGCTACAATAACGCAGCCCAGCTAACCCAGCTGCCGTCATGGAAGACGGGAGACGTTGGTAGAGTGACCTAACGTTGACGATTCTCTCTCGCGCGGTGCTCTCTGTTGGCGGGGCGCGGCGGTGCCGCCGTCTGTGACCGGAGAAGGGATGTAATGCGTCATGACACGACCGATATAGAACGCTTCGGCGACGACACAGTCAAGGCATGGCTTCTGAGATTCCGCGCCGACGCGCAGTCTCGGAGGCCATGGTTAAATCGTATCGATACGAGAAAGAAACACTGGCTGCGCTAGCATTGGGTCGCCGTAGACGTAGACGCAGTTGCATAGACGTAGACGCCGTCGCCGTAGACGCAGTTACGTTCTTGGCCTTTCGCTTCGTGTTAGCGCGTGACGGCTCGTTGTCGGAGTAGAAGCTTCCACAGGCGCCCAACGGTGTTTCGCCGCCGACGGCATCGAGTGCGATAGCACCGACTAATAAAAATGCTGCAATAAGCGCTGAAGAAAGGCAACGATGTGTCAACGGTGGACGGCCTTGGTGGAGCGAGACAGAAGCCAGCGGTCGTTTCCCTCTAGTCCAACCGTGGTGTTCAATCACATTTTAACATGCCGCGGGATGGCGACCAAGTTCTGCGTCCAATATGCGACGCTATTCTGGCTATCACACCTCGTTCTCTGATTACGCTTTCACCGTTAACTACTACAGCTACCACAAGGTTTTGTGTATTCATTTAACATGCACGTTAGTTGTCGGGATGGAGATGTACCACGAATCATCAAAGTGGGTGCATCCACGTTAAACGGTGCTTTAGCTGCCAGACATCAATATACATTGCGCAAACTCTCTTATATCAATGCACAGTAAACATTCAGTTACTTCTGTAAGGGAACACTTTACTTTCGTGTTATTCCGATTCCTATGACGGAGGGATCAACCATCTTTTTTTTTTTTTTACTCTTCCACGACGCTACATGTGTTAAAGGAGTACTGACATGAATTGTAAAATTGTTCGGGTTGTTGCTCTAAATGAAAGCACGGGTGTCGAGAACCCTAAAAAGAGTGTCGTGGTGCCTGGGGATGCATTGCATATATTTTTAATACCGCTTATTTCAACCAGCAGTTTCGGTTTCGGCTTCGAGAGGGCGGCTTCATAGTGACGTGTCAAGTCTGCCCGTGACGTCACGGCCAGACTGCAACCCACGAAATATGCACCTGCTGTCCTTTGCTGTCAGTCGAACGTGGTTCATGATGAGTGAACTGTCGTCCAGTGCCTCCGACAGCGATTTCTGTGATTTAGGCTGCATGCAGAACCCAGACTTCGCATGAGCTGACTTGAAACGTCATAGGGCTCTCAATGCGGTGAAGCTGCCTTGCAGATGCTGGGAGGTGAAAATTTTAAAATCAAACTTAAATATTTATACGTGTTTCCCGGATGCGGTGTGGGGAGAGCGTTAACACTACATGCCAAGGAAACCAAAAACGTCCGTTTCGCTGCACTTCAAAATCGTGTCAGTACTATAAGGCGATTCCTTCCCTGTTAACACGATTCCTTGCCCGACGTGACGCCTGTGTAGGGTATTTTTGGGAAGAAGTTACACGCACCGGCGTGGCTCGGTCTCCTTCCGTGGTAGAATACTCGAATGGCACGCAGTGGGCCCGGGTTTAAATCCCATGTGATCCTAGAAGTTTATTTCTTTCTTTTTTCGCAAGATAGGGAGTGCCATAGGTTACTCGACTGCTGAATAACCTATGGCACTCCCTATCTTGCGAAAAAAGAAAAAAATAAATTCCTAGGATCACATGGGATTTGAACCCGGGCCCACTGCGTGGCAGTCGAGTATTCTACCACGGAGGGAGACCGAGCCATGGACCTGGACCTGGACCTGGACCAACAACGAAGGCCAGAGGGTTCCTGGAATGAGGAGACCTTCCACCTAGGGTAGACGCGGGCCTAGCACCGCGACACCGTTTCGTTCAATAAACGTTTATTCCTCCTCCTCCTCTTTTTTCGCACGATGGTGGTTACGGACACCGGCAGCGGTGGACAACTACGGCGCCAAAATCGGCTGTTGCTGTGGTCTCATAAAACTTTCGCTGTAAAATGTTCTTTTTACAGCGAAATATGTTTTGAAATATTCAGAATCGGGTGAGATTTGAACTCGGTCCCTCTGCGTGGCAGAGCCACGCCGGTGCTTGAAACTCTCTGGTAAAAAGACCCTATAAAGCCGTCATGTCGAGCAAGGAATATTGTTAACATATATACTATAGCGTGGTAGAAGAGCAAAACAACAACTATGCGCCACACACTGCGAATTGCACAACGAGGGTGACCCACTACAAAGCGCTCAACTGTAATTCTACATCGTCATCAGCCTCAGCATCAACAAAGTGCACATAATGTCTTACAGCTGTGTCGCGGGTACCCCGCTTCTCCGCAGCATGACGAATAGTGGCATAGTCGGTACTTCCCTACATCTAAAAAAGTATGATGATTTATGACGTAGTAGATACCCTGCAAGTGTACTCGCATTAGTTGCCCCAAGAGAGTTTACAACGGTCTCCAGAAAGGCCTCTCTTCCAGCTTTCGCTGTGACATGTGCTGCTTGTTCCGCCCAGGCCCGACGTGTTTAAGTTTTTTATTCATTCACTAATTCGTTTTTTTCTTTTTCACTTGCAATAGAAGTGTTTTATCTACATGCTATCGTTCACTTAAACTTGGTCTTTAATTTGTAATTTATCTATTCCGTAAATTACCCTCTTATTACATTTCATGCAAAAGTTCTTGGGCGATCCCGCACCGTGGGTGTGAGTAACAGAAACTAGGCGAACAAGAACAACCTTTGAAATGTTTTCTTTTTCTTTCGGTACAGCCTTCAGAGGAGTTCCTTGCTCGATCATCCCAGGAGCATGATGGTCATCATCATCTTCTTGCTCGAAGCATCATCGACATCACCCTTGGCTTGGTTGACCGCCCTCGCTGGCGAGGAGCCGGCGTTGCCGAGATGTGAGCCGTCATCCAGCATGAGCGCGTGATCGAGGATGCCGCCAAGACCGCCGCCAAGACCACCGCCTGGCCGGGGCCTGTTTCCCCGAGGCCCACCGCCGCGAGGCGTCAGCCCTGGTCGGGGTGGCCGCGGTAGCCCAGGCCGGGGCACGCCTGGACGGGCGTCGCCAGGACGCGGCGCGCCGATCCCGCCGCCAGGCGCTGCTGCACCACCGACGCCTCAGTCGCCGACGCCGCCACCACCACCAGCACCCGAGAGCCCGCAGAAGAAAATGTTCGAAGACCTGATGGCAAAGAAGCTGGCCGAGTGGGATCGCATGATGGGCTCAGGCAAGGACGAGGAACGCGCCCAGAGTTTCGACATGTTCCGCAAGCTGAGCGACGAGGAAGTCGACCTGGCCAACAGGACCATCTCGAAAAAGAGGCTTAAGGAGTTCATCGACCTCCAGATCCAGTACTTCGACCAGCTGGCCGGCGAGAACAACCCGAAGCTGAGGAGTGAAGGATTGAAGAAGTTTCAGCAGGTCTGCGAGAACGAATTGGCGTTGGCCAAGGCTGTCGGACCAAAGGAAGCGCTGCTGGAAGAGAGCGAGAGCAACTCCGCACTGACTAAGAAGCGGAAAGAAGAGGACCAAGCTAAGAAGGAGGACGAGGATAAAAAGAAGAAAGAAGAGGAAGAGGAGAAGAACAGGAAGGAAGAGGAAGAGAAGAAGAAGAAGGAAGATGAAGAGAAGAAAAAGAAGGAAGATGAAGAGAAGAAAAAGAAGGAGGATGAAGAAGCTCGGAAGCACAGTGATGCCCAAGCCTTGTACGGAATGCATGCCACGTCAGGCATGATGCCTCGGATGATGCCTGGCATGCAGGTTCCTGGTATGCCTCTAACCATGACTCCAGAGCAAATGCGAGCGATGATGATGGCTTCCCAAGCGGCATCCACGAGTCGCACATTCGCCATGCAGCAGCACTTCGACACGCCCACAGGCATGATGACAACCGGAATGCACGACGTTATCGGCCCCGTGACTGAAGGCTCTCACTTTGGAAAGGAACACAAACCCCTCACGGCGGAGCAATCCACAGCTCTTTATAATGCTGACAGCACATTGCAGTTTCACCAAAAGCCTGGCCATTTTCCATCCAGGCTTCCGTCCAGGCCTCTATCCAAGTCTTCAATAGCGGATGTAAGAAAGGAAGGGACCGACAAAGATACTGAAACACCAGTCTGCGATATTGATAAAAAGCTCAAGCTACTTAGTCAGCTAGAATCAGCCAGGGGTGTATTGCAGAACCACTGCTCACCTGGCTCAAGCACAAGCATTGTCGAAGAAGTGAAGAACCGCCTTCGTAAAATAAACCGGCTGCAGATGAAAGTTATAGACGAAATTCTTGGAAGCAAAGCGGACCTGACGTCAGAAATAGTGTCCGACCTTCGACCAGAAAAATATGAACGGGAAAAGTTTGATGATGTGAGAAAAGAAGGCGGTGCTGCGGTCGATGTTAAGGAAAAGAAAGGTAAAAAAGGGAAGCGTTCTAAAGAGCCGAAAAAGATAGTCGTGGAGCTGCCTGAGTACAGTGAACCTAATACGCACCTGGTGACCGCCTCGATATCTCGGTTTGATGCTCAGGGTGTGTGCACGCGGACTACTGACCTCTGCCCCGGGCCACAAGAGTCCCGCCCCGAAGTCATCTGGGAGAGGCCCCGCTCTGAAACGAGGGCACCTGACAGGATGAGCATGGCTGGACCTCCCCGTGATGCAATCGCAGACTACGGGCCCCCGCCAGATATTGGACCACGTTGCATTCATTACGAACAGCATATCGAGTTGATCACGGACAATGTGCCGCACTATCACGAAGATATGCTGCCGCCTGAAGAAGATACGTACTACCAGCAACCAGCTTTTCCAGCGCCTACTTATTCCGTCCTACAGTCGCAATGCTTCACGACGCCTCCTTGCTTGCCTCTGGAATTCGACATAATCGCACGAGGGAACCTGAGTTTCCTTCGAGAGGTCAGCGACGTGGGCGTCGAGGCAGAGGAGGAGGAGCCAGATGACGAGGAGGACGAGCTGTCACTCGATCTTCCGCTCGATCCTCCACCAAGCAAGCCACGGATGCTCTCCAAGACAACCATCATCGTTAACCGGCCCGAGCAAGGCGTGCAAACAGAAATAACACAGCCGCCAGCAGCCGAGCCCTTACAGCCAACACAGCCTCCGCAACCGGCGCCTCCGCAACCTGTGCCTCCGCAGCCTGTGCAGAAGGCACCAGAACCGCCGCCGCCTCCATCGCCGCGGATTCACGTGCAAGCTCTTGAGGTGAAGCAGAGCTCGTCGAGTGACAAACGCTTCGCCAAAAGCTGCGAGGAGAGCCTGCAGAGAATCGCCGACTCAGTCGATGACATCCTCAATTCCCTCAGTTCCTTGTCGTCCGACTACGCCCAGGGTGCACTGCGGCAACGTCAGGACCGTTACGACGACGACTCTTACGACGATTCTTACGACGAGTACGATGACTTGTCGGAATCCGACGACCCACCACCTCGCCGCCAGAGGCAGAGATCTAGGGGTAGGCGTCGCACTAGCGGCTGCGATGACGGTCCTTCACTTTGGGGCTGGCTCTGTCGAAGTGTCCGTGCCATAAGGGAGGGCTCACCGTCCAGGGTGAACCAGAATGACTCGCACACCATGCAAGTGGCGAATCGGATCCGTGAGCTGGTGCAAAGGGTGATCCAAGCCTCCAACGAGGTCATTATGGCTCGCAAGGCGATCCAACAAGGTGGGCTGCAGGGGGAGATCGCCATGCAAAACGTGTTCGAGGCCGAAAACAAACTGTGGCAGTTGATCAACCTCGAGAGCCAGCTGGCCAACGAGCTGGCCCAGTACCGAACGCTTGACACCACCTCGGACAAGGCGTACTTCGACAGTATCATCCACGCGGAGGACAAAATCAGACGCCTGATACAGGTCGAGACGCAGCTGGCCAATGAGATTGGGGCGTGGCGCCAGTTGTCTCAGATGCCTCAGTCGACGTCCTATACACGCACGACTATGTACAGGGTTCCGGGAACCGCTTACAGCACTTCATCTGCGACACCCACCGGCCTGCTGTCGCCCTCCACGAGCTCAACAGGCTACACGTCTTAGCTGCATTTGCTCGCTACCATCTGTTTTCCGAGTTGATTCGTAGCACTTGGAATAATACTAGAGCTGTGCGAATAGCAAAATTTTTGATGCGAAGCGAATTCGAATAATAAAGATTGAGTGCGAATCGAAGCGAATAGTTTTCGAATAATTTCCGAATATTTCTCAAATATTTATCGAATACTTTGAAACGAAATTACAAAAAAACGTTGCAGAGAATCTCCAAGTATGTTCTTACGAGACAGGAACAATTATAAGTCATAAACGTGATCAAAGAACAGATTTATTCCTAAGGGTGTATGAGGCTTTCGTATCGTGAAAAATAAAAAAATTGATTTTCGAAAATCGAATTTGTAGTTTCTGTAACCCTCTTCCGATGCCAAAATATCGTCACTGAAAACGACGTAGAAGTGCAGTATAAATTTTGTTGCGCTTGCCGAGGTGGCGAAAATTATCGCGGAAATCGCAAAGAAAGAAAAAAAAAGAACTGTGTTTTAAAAAATTATAGCTCCGCAACCGCGCAACCCGGCGCCACCATCTTAGGCTCGTTGGAAAGAGCATTTCTCCGTCTCCAAATTTCCCGCTTCAGATAGGTCCTCAATTAAGAAAAAAGCGTACAAAAAACAAATGTTTAAGTTCGTTTCGAGGCCTTCGACTGGTTCCATCTGTCCTGTTGCTCCAGCACGCCTCGCCATTGGTCCGATCCTCGCACCGGGAGAGCGTCGTCTGCTGCTTGCACATCGCGAGGTCACGGCTGTCTAAAATCACGCTACTTAGTTACTCGTTCGCCCTCGTTCTGTGTTCACAGGCCGACGATCATTTAGAATATAATTACGCTTTAGTTTGGCAGCTGCAAGCGGAACCTCAAGCACCAGACTACGATAGCATGCCGCGCCCGTCGCGAACATCGCAGACGTGCGTCTCGGACCGACCGTTCTGCTATCAGCATTTCGCACCTCGTAACGAAAACCATCGCGGGACGACTTTAACTCGCGATCGAGCACGACGTACTTTGAAACATCGGGTACCGCGGCCACGCACATCGCAACCGAGCTCGGAGTCGTGACTAGGCCTAACTCCGTTCACGGCGCCCATGTACGAGACGAATCCGAACTTTGCGGGCAAGAACGTCGGACATGCGAAAGCGAAGCCGCAATGTGTTTCGTCGCAAGCAACGAACTGCATCGTCCTCTAGCTCCTCGGAATCGTGGATGGACATTTTACGCATCGGCAGCGGAACCCCCCGGCATGCTCGTCGGGGAGCGACCGCTCGGAGCACCGGTGGAAGCAGCTAGCTGCTAGCAGTTTCACACGTCGGCGCCCCAAAACGCACGACCAAGCACGCTGCACGCCAACTTATCGTCGTTATAATTATTTTACGTTATTATAAAATATTTCTTTTCGGAAGTTCGAATATTTCGCATAGTAAAATTTCGGTGCGAATCGAATCGAATAGCAAACGCTATTCGAAAAATATTCAAAAGTTCGAGTATTCGCAGACCGCTAAATATTACGCATTTTATGGTAGCTAGACGATACCTCCATAAAATTACCTGTCCACTTTTGCGTATTTCATGTTTAATTCCATAGCGTTAAAGAGTCTGTGTCGCAGAAATTCCTATGTCGGCGTCGTTGGGCGCAAAAAATCTGCGTTGTCCGTGAGAGAAAAATCGCGATGGATGCAACGAATAAAATGTTCGGCAGATCCCACGCATTGTGGGAATCGATTTTATACGAAGCAGTAAGCGAGCAGAAGTCTATGCCGCATTTTTCACTTTTAGCCAAGCGTTACGAGGTGTATCGACGTCTATGTGTAGAATGAGTAGATTTGCGAGCACCATGAGCTTTCCAAGCACGTCGACTACACGGGCGCGAAAGGGTAGCTCATTGCGACTTACTTTACAGCACAGACATCACTTACGTCACAACGAAATAGACGCTGTGGCGCAATGATCGGCATATTATAAGTTGGCAACATTTTACACTCTAATTTTACTATTCGCAATGGATGGATGGATGGATGGATGCTATGAGCGTCCCCTTTATAACGGGGCGGTGACATGTCTGCCACCAGGCTCGAAGGATAAAAAAAGAATAAAAGAAAAAAAACTTCCTTGTTTCATGTTGTCCTAATGCCTTATCTACATTGATTAAATCTATGTTATTATAACAAAAAATATAAATTCACAGTCCATCTCTCTGCCTCTTAAGGTCTCTCTGCCTCTTAAGGCAGAATAACCTTTTTCCCCCCAATTATTTATTTTTGTACTTTATCTCTACTTTTCTGCCACCAATACTCTAACCGTCTCTTACTTATTTCTATCGCGGGCGTGTTCAGCTTTCCATTGTTGTCCCTAAAACCCGAGGCTTCATGTAGACTCGTGCCCACACGTATACCTGGGTGAATATCGCCACATTCAATCAGTACATGTTCCATCGTTTCCTTAGTTCCCCCGCAGCATGTACATAGTTCTTCTTCGTTACTGAATCTCGCTTTAGAACTACGCGTTCTCAGGCAGCCCGACCTTGCTTCAAACAGTAAAGCGCTTCCCCTTGAATTATCATAAAACCTTTCCCTCCTTATTTCGTTTTTTTCCTTTTCGGTAGTTACTCAGAGCCGGCTTCTTTTCCATCGCTGTCATCCAATAAGTCTTCTCCACCTCTCTGACCTTCCGCTTAATGCTCCTTGTTGCCATATCGCCCGCACTGCCAGCCGTATATTTACTGGTGAGCCTCCTAGTTCTTTTTCTCCACTGCGTGTCAACGCTATTTCTATACAAATACCTGAAAACCTTCTCTGCCCATCTACTCTTCTTCATTTTCCTCAGCCTCTCTTCGAATCTCATTTTGCTCTGCGCTTCCCTCACTTCAAAGCCTGTCCATCCCATATCACCCTTCACCGCCTCATTTGTCGTCTTCCCGTGAGCGCCCAAGGCGAGGCGGCCCACCGTCATTTGATTTACATCCATTCCTGATTGCACCTCTGACTTCATACACACCACTGAGTTCCCAAATGTAAGCCCCGGAACCATCACACCCTTCCACAGCCCTCGAAGCACCTCGTACCTATTGTATCCCCATAAAGCTCTGTGCTTCATAATTGCAGCATTCCTCTTTCCCTTTGCTACCGATGCTTTCTCTTGTACCTCCATATATCTATCCCCCTCATTTACCCATACTCCGAGGTACTTGTACTCGCTTACCCTCGGTATTTTTTGGCCCTGTATTAAGACCGTATGGTCTCCGTGATCACTGAATATCATCAATCCACATTTTGTTGCACTGAATCCTAGTCCTAGAGCCTCACACTCCCTTCCGCATATATCTGCCAGTCGCTGTATATCATCTTGACTGTCCGCAAATAAGACAATATCATCAGCATAAAATAGACCTGGAAGCTTCTGCTCAACCATCGCTCCGACCTGTTTGTGTGACAAATTAAATCCAATGTTGCTACCTTCTAGCGCTTTTTCCATCCTCGCCATGTACAGCATGAATAACAGCGGGGACAAAGGGCATCCCTGTCTCAGCCCCTTGCTAATTTCAACGCTGTCCTTGCTACTTATTCCTTCCCATTCTATACAAACTGTATTTTCTCGGTATATTTCTCTCAAAAGCTGTACACAGTCGTCACCTATGCCCACTTCCTTCAATATATCCCACAAAATTTCCTGATTAACGTTGTCATACGCCCCGGTGATATCTAGATAAGCTACGTATAAGGGCCTGTTTTCTATTTTAGATATTTCTATACACTGGGTAAGAACAAACAGATTATCGTCTAACCGCCTGTCGATTCGAAATCCATTCTGAAGTTCTCCCAAAATATCATTTTGTTCTACCCACGCTTCTATTTTTAATTTTACTGCCTGCATCGCCAACCTGTATAGCACCGATGTAATTGTTAGGGGTCTATACGAGCGAATGTTATCTTTTTCTCCCTTGCCTTTATAGATTAAGTTCATTCTACTTTTTCGCCAACTGTCTGGTATTTCCCTCTCCTGTAAGCACTTTTCTACGGCTTTCAGCAGTGCTTCTTTAGTGTTATGTCCGAGTTCGTTAATGAGGCTGACGGGAACCCCATCTAAGCCCGGAGTAGTGCGCTTAGGAATTTTTCCTTCGGCCTTCTTCCAATTGAAATTCTCTAGTACTACATCTTCGTCGGTTGCTCTCCTTTGCGTACTTTTACTCACCGGGGGAATCCCCTGGGGGACCTTTTTAAACGAATCGGCTGTTATCTTTCGAATGTAACGTAGCGCTTCATATCCTTCGAATTTATTTCCTCCTTCATCTACCATATGTTGTTGCATTGTGACAGACTTCCTACCCAGCGCTTTTAGGTGGCTCCAAAATATCCTAGGCGCGGCCTTCTTCTTTTCGCGAATCTCTGTCATCCAGCGTTCACTTTCACCTTTAATTTTTGCCTCGACTAATTTCTGCACAATGGATTTTTGCTCTAAATATATTTCCCATATTTGGTTAACTTCGTCCTGTGGCCGCTTCTCCTTTTTTGCCTGTCTGTGCTCCCGTGATGCGTGACGTCGCATCTCGATCGCTTCCCGGATTTCTTTGTTCCACCAACTTTTTGGCTTTTTCTTTCCTTTCCAACAAATAGTTTTCTTCTCTATTTCCATTTCTTTCGTGATTACATGTAGCAGCTCACTATACTTCCAGTCTTTGCCTGGTAGTTCGTCTACTTTTTCCTCGACTCTTGCGGCTATATTTGTTATTTGTTTGTCATTTAGATACGAGCTGCCAAACTTTGGTTCTATGTTCTTATTTTCAGTTTTATATCTCATTTGTAATATTATGCGTTTATGATCACTACCCAAGCTGTTAATGCCTTCTTCGTCTATTCTCATGTCTCTAAGTTTGTCATATATTCCTTCTGTCATGAGACAGTAATCAATGCTCGATTGCCTGTTTCCGACTTCCCACGTGATCTGCCCCTCACACTTAGGCCCCACGTTAACTATCTCAAGACTATGTTGCTCGCAGAGATCTAGCAATAACTTGCCATTGGTGTCTGAATATCCGTCAAGGTCATGAATGTGAGCGTTCATGTCCCCTAGAAGGATTATTTCGGCATCATGACCAAATTCTTTAATATCGGTGCTTATGCATTTCACTATCTCCAGATTCTTTTCTCTGCAGTTATTCCCCGTCCACAAGTAAGCTACACCTAGCCACGTTTTCTTTCCACCTACTGTGCCCGAAACCCATATGTGCTCTGAACACGTTTGTTTCACTCTCTCCCATTTTGTTCTGCTATGAATTAGCATTCCAACCCCCCCACCTCTCCTTTCTGATGTGATCCTGTTACATCCTTCCCAAACATAATTTTCAATATGTGGTGGCTCTTCCAAGTCTCTAAGGTGTGTTTCTGTAACCGCATAAACACCTATCTGTTCCTTGTTTAACTGTCTCTCAATCTCTAACCATTTTGCCTTTTTTCTGCCACCCTGCATGTTAATGTAACTAATTGCAACACGCGCCTTCTCCCTTCTTTTACCTTTTCTCTGTTTTTCGCTATACTGCCTGTCAAAGAGTCCCCCTGGTTGTTTTCCTCATTACAAGCTACCTTGGGCACCGAAGGGCCCGCGTGCCCCCCAAAAAAGCTACTGCGCGTCCTGCAAGACGCCAACCCACCTCATGGCCAAGCCTCCTATCGAAGTGTATTCCGTCTCTTCGAAAACCACCCCACCTGTGCACCTCTCTGTTTATTTCCACTACCTCGATGCCTTTCTCTCGACTAATTCGCCATATCTCTTTGTTTGCGACGACAACCGCTCTTTGCAAGCTGATATTTCGCACTGGTACTTCCGGTATTGTGCATACCACTATCTGCACCTGAGGGGAAATGGCGCGCATGTCATCGACCCCTTTCGCCAATGTGGTCGCTAGTTCGGCTGATTCTTTACTCAAGACGTCGTTTAGACCTCCCGCGATTATCACGAGGTTACGTCCATTAGACTTAGTTGCGAGTTCTGCGCTAGCTTGTCTCATCACTGATCCCAGCCTATGTCCCGGGAACTTCCCTATTAAAACTCGTTTGTCGCCTCTCACCCTTTCCTCGATTGCTTCTGCGCATGTAGCTAAATTCGAGTCCCCGGCGATTATCACGTGATCCGACTTTTCTGCTGGACTCTCCCGCACCTGGCCACTGCCCCGGTTACTAGCGCGTGCTACTGCTGTTGTTTTGTCCCTTCCCGTTCCCAAGACTACTTCTCGGAAAGTGGGTCCTGTGACCCTTGCACCTGTCTTTTCCAAACCTGTTTCCCCCTTCGCGCCTACCACTGTCGGGGTCGATGCCCCATTGTTCCCGCTGTCGCTTGCTACCTTTGCTGGCATGGCTACCTTTGCTAATCCCTCCTCGGCTGACTTAAAGGCCAACTCCGGCGATTTTTTGGCCATGTCAAAGTAATGGTGCTTTTATGTTCCTGAGACGCTCCTGTTACGGGCCCGATAGCAGAAATACTCGGCAAATTGGAGAATAATTTTAAATAAGCAAAAAACCGCTACACCGAAACCGAAACCCAACCAAGTGTACTGTCTACGTATGACGTAGACGTTGTTACGAACGAACTGGAAGTCGTGCAAGGCATGCCGGTCACGCCGGCGCGGAGTATGAAAACTGGCATTCAGGACGACCAGCGAAGCGCCGGCCAAACCAACGCTGTCTGTCGCCTTGTGCGCAGCAGACGCTCGCTGTAGCGGCCGAAGCGCCGAAGTTAGCGGTGCCCTCGGCTGCGTCACTTCCGCCGCCTTCCCAATACTGACGTCACAGACGCAATGTTGCCAATAATTGTGGGAAGCCAGGAGGTCGTTTGCAGACAATCTTTAAAATTCATTTGCAAACAATCTGCGCATGTCTCAACCCTGTAATTTGGCATAAATGACGGAAACGTGCAAAGGAACGTACCCAGCGAATTTCAATGAGATCCATCGACCTCGAAAAATCGCCGGAGTTGGCCTTTAAGCCTTTCCGCCATAGCCATCGTTTTTTCCCGCTCTGTCGCTACCGCTTTCTCCAGCTCGGAGATTCCCATAGACTGTCACGCCACCAAGCGGATGTGGGGAGGAAGGTCAGTAGACGACGCACCGGCAGCCGCTCCCTATCCCAACTAGCACACTCTATCCCAACTAAAAAAACGACCTCGGCTCTATGCTGGCCCAACGTGCATGGCCGACCTGGCCGGCCATGGCCCGAGCTTGGCCGACAGAGTTGGGCCGAAGTTGGGACCGACCTTTGGCTACTAACATAGGCCCAAGGCTGTATAGGCCGACCTTGTAGATATTAGGCGGTGCACAGCTTGGATTAAATAATCTTGTCCGAATAATGTAGTGCAAAAAGCAATGACAGCCGACGCTCAACGCCCATACAAGAAATTTTCGCTGACCGAGAAATAATGCGCGCGGTGTAGGAAAAAAAAGATTGCGCCCACAGATATAAAGCAATGTCGGCTTGTCGCTGGCATCATAGTACCTGGCCAACGTGGTAGGCAGCAAAGCATGGCCCTACGGAGGACCACGTTTGGTCGCCCGAGCATTGGGTGCCGACTCTTTCCCTATCATTTGCCGACCGTTGGCTGCAGAGGCGTAGCCAGAAATTTTTTTCGGGGGGGGTTCAACCATACTTTACCATACTTTATATATGTTCGTGCGTGCGTTTGTATGTGTGCGTGCATATATACGCAAGCAAAATTGAAAAATTTCGGGGGGGGGGGTTTGAACCCCCCCAACCCCCCCCCCCCCTTGGCTACGCCCCTGGTTGGCTGAACGTCTTCGGCCAACTAATAACCAGTGTAATTGGTTGCCAATCAGGCCCCCACTTTGGGCCGCAATTGGTGGGCCAACAATACCGGTTGCCGAGCGCTGCCCGTTTGTTTGCCAAACATCGGCCGTCGGCCAATTTCAGTTTGGAACACATTGAAGCAAAAAAAAAAAAAAAACGCGAGGCCAAAATTTTTTTGTCAGTACCCCTTTAAAGGTTTATATGATTGTTCGTAGAGGTCACAATCTAAATTTAAAAGGATATTGGTCGTGTATACCTCTAACGGTAACCTTTAGAGCTGACCGAGTGTGCGCCGTATACGTTTAAGCTTTCGTATCATTAACAGAAATGAGGCGAGGGTTCCACGTTCGGCGATAACGATCAGGAAAAGGAATTCTAGTTCAAATAACGCGCGCAATTGAACTGCATTAAAACCATGATCACGGTGTAGCACCGGCTAAGCATCGGTACACATCAAAAGGGCTGATTGTTGGTACACTTCATTGTTCAAAATACAATGAATTAATTATGAATTTATTACTAATTACAGCAGCTTTCGCTACAGCTGAAAAAAAATGTACCACTAATAACGGCCACAAGTAACAGATGGCGCTGGCTCACGCGTTACTTCAAGCCAGCGTTTGATTCGGACATGTTGCCGTCATAAAGTTTTGCGCACCACATGTTAATCGTTGAATAAAATTAACCCTTGCTTTACGTAGTGTGTTGTTAGTCCTTATCGCCAGGCTTCAGTTAATGTGCCTGTTTGCTTTTTGCTCTGGCATACTACCAGGTTTATCTTTTATTTCGGGACATTTCTCTGGCATGCTGCTGGTGTGATGCATCCACACGTACTACTTTCCTTTTCGTGTGTGGCGGTGAGCGCATCACGTCCACTTCGTCGCAGCTGTGTTCTCATCGAATAGGAACGAGGTCGGAATTAGCAAGATTGAAATGCCAGTGACGTAAACGGTCAAAGTATTACCTTTTTATTTTCTCTTGGAAGTCCCTACCGCAGCTGTTAGCGTCAGCATGATCCGCAGTGTCATGAGGTAAGATAGTCCGAATAATTATTAAACGACATCGTGTGGCGTTTTATTAAGCTATCAACTAGCTCTGTTTGAAATATGTGACTGGTGTCTGACGGATTAATAGAAACGATTAAGATACGAAGCAGCTGGCTAATTACTGAGCAGCTGGTCGTCAGCTGGTTACCGAAACTAGATGCTCCCCTTGCGAATCCCTACAGCTTTAGCAGACGCCCTGCACTGCTGCGGCAGTAGCCAAGTTACCGTGCGCTCGTTCTTCTTTATTGCTTTATTTATACGTTGTAAATGCCCTGTCGCGTTCTATCCTGTGAAGCATTGTCCTCTACCGTCATAGTTAAATGAATATTTGCTAGATCATGAAAGTCCGTACTGTGGAGCATCGCACGAGTCCTCTCAATCACGCTAGCTGTGGTGCATCGCTTATTCCATTAATAATCGTCTGACGAGGAAATAGCTTGACACTGAGGAAGGCGTTGTCTTCCTGCGTCAAACATAGCCTGTTTGAACTTCGACTGCCGTGGGCCGAACCAGCGCGGCAGGAGGAAAAAATTGTTTCTCGAGGAAAGCTTGTGACCTCATCTGGCGGGCACTTTCTTCGGCTGGGTCTCCTGTCTGCGCGTTCGCCACTTGTAGGCATGTGCTACGATAGCCGCGCGCGCTGGCGCGTGCAAACGCAGCCGTGCGCAGTTGAGCCGTGACCACTGGTACTTAAAAAATTGTGTGCAGTGGCGCGGATCACATCTAGGTCGCGTGTAAGTACGCTTAACTTATTGTATGCCATATACGAAAGATACCGCTGTGAATGTCTTTCTACGCTTTCCCGCACTCTCCTTTCAATTATGTCTATATCTTTCGTTTGTTTTCAGTTCCAAAAAGCTACAATATCGAAAATGTACATAGGTTGTTTAGTCACATTTTTTTGTCCAAATTAGCTCGCCAGTTTGCTTGCGGTATGCGATTTAGTTGCGCAATGGTGGATAAGTGTACAGTATACGTGTTAATTGGTAAACGTGTAGATGTACTGCAGCTTTTCAACTGAACTGATTGCATTACTTCCTTTGTACTATAGCGCATAGTCGCGAAACGACATACGTACTTGACCATTGTGCTTATTAGATGATAGAAAGATAAAAACCCATTCCTGCCTGACAGGTGATGTGAAAGAAATGAAAATGTTGTGGCATATTTTCCATAGCTTGAACGGGAAAGTACGTCATGCACATGTGCTACACCAGCTGTGGAATCCTGTCTGTGCGCGGCAAAGTGGCAAGAACACTGGCAAGGTCACTAATAGGAAGGCACACCAGCCATTTTAATACTAACAATGTCTGTCGAGCGCAGCAGTCTGCTCGTACTCTGATTCGTCGATCTGATCCATTTGCACTTCGACTTTTGCAGGCAAGTGCTGTTGCCACAGGGGAGCATCTCGAAGAAGGGCATGGCCGCAGCAAACCTAGCGCGTGCTGCCACGACCAAGCCTGCCAGCAAGGCAGTCAACCTGGAACAGTTTGACCCAACGCAGGTTCAACTGTTGGAAGAACAGTGCATTCTAGTCGACGAGCAGGATCGCGCCCTTGGATCGTGCAGCAAGAAAGACTGTCACCTGATGGAGAATATCAACAAGGGTGTGTGCTTGCCATTTGCCTTTATTGTTGTAGAAAAGCTATATCTAAGATGTAACTTTTGTTTGTTGAAAAAGAAAGGAGAGGTATTATGGTAACGAAATCGTTTAGAAGAGATCCTCACGAATTGAAGTCATATTTTCTAAGCTGCTTTATCAAATTGTACGAGCATGCTCTAGCATCATTGTCTCTTAATTACCTGAATAGAGTACCGTAAGATCCCAACCAAGTGCCCCCCTCTCTTTTTCGGGAGATTTGAAATATGCGCCAATGACTGAGCAAACACCTCCCTCCTTCCCCTCCCGCCATTTCTTTTCAGCCTGTTCTCTGCTACATAGTTCTGCAGCAGCGGTTCCTAGGAACCCAAGTTCTGAGAGTCTTTAGATATGTGTACGATTTCTTAGTACTTTTACAGTGTGGTGCCTCGGGGTTGCATTCTGAGTTGTCACAAATTGTCGGAACATCTGAAGGACATCTTTCCCCCTTGGGTCATAACAGATGAAATTTCACACAAGGATTCCTCCCGGTTCAGTAAAAACAGTAAATATATGAGTATTCAGTAAAGCATTTCGTTAGAAGCATATGTGTGCCCTCTTCTTGGAGGCTGTTCTGCCGCCATTTTGAATTTTTGTCTGCGACCGAGCAAGGACCCCTCTCCAAATTTTGTCCAAATATCTTTCACAGTAGGGGGTGCGCTTGCTCGAGATTTTACGGTACTCTTCGCCTGCTCAATGAGATAGAACGTATATATGTACTATTTTCCTAATCACAGTGAGTCAGGTTCATTGTTGCCTTGCAGTTCCCCACTTTCACTTTTCATCTTGGATCGCTGCATAAACTTAAAATGTTGTTCATTACATTCTTTTCAATGTCAGAGATGATATATAACTATTTCTGACTCAAAGTTTAGAGATAATTGTCAAACACCCTTATTAGCAATCTTCAAACAGAAGTTCAGCAAATTAGGCATTCAGGTGTTCATATGAGGCAAATCCCAGGCTATACCTTCAAGATTTTCACGATACTGCAAGCACTGTCTTGCAGGTGATGCTAAGCACCTGCACTGGTTCTCTGTGCTCTGAATTTTGCTTTATTTCAAGCTGTTACGGTGGAATTATTTTCAGTATCACTGTCAGAAGCATTATTTTTGCTAGCTTTTTACGGCACATCCAACTCATACTTCGAACTGTGGAAGTTTGACACGGAGGATGCTCTGTGTTGGCGTTATATTAAGCTCGCCCGTAAAAAGACAAAGCAGTAATCACGTAAAATGTATCTCCAGCAAATTTTAATAGGATGCTGTCACCCGGTACCGGAATTTCTGCATTATACCATACAACAACTGCGTAGTAATTTAAGCTAAGAGTTATTTCATATCATTATTAATTAAGGGAGATCTCAATAACGTGTTTCAACCATGGTATAACAGCATGACTGAGGCACTGTGTAAAATGTATGTACCAATGCTTAAACAATGGAGCTAGTGCGCATACCTGGCAAAATGACAGTGATGTTGCAGTTAAACCCGTGCTATTAAAGGGTCACTAAAGGCAAATAACAATTTATGTCAGAGTGAAAGCCCAATGTATGACGACTTCTAAAATGGCAATATTATCAACAGCAGTGCCCTACTTACCGAGAAATTAAGCTAAATGTATCACATGATGAGCGCCACGAGTGGGACATTTTCGAAGTGATCCCGATGACGTAGGGAAGTCGGCCTACAGTAAATCACTAGTAATCAAACTAGCAGCAGTAAAAAAAGAACATTCCGAGCATCAAAAGACGTAATAAAATGCTGTTTGTTCGTTTCCGCTTGATTCATGGAAAACAAAACCTCCGTGGCGTTGCCATGGGGAACGGCGCGCGTGGTTAAAAGGTTCCGTTTTCGCCGAACTGTGCCTCGCCCGTCTCAGTGGTAGTTTCGGGATCGCGTACTGCCGTGCGTGTTTTGCGCGCTCGTGAAAGTCGCTCTGACAGAAAGTTCGACAAAATGCCGCATGCGTGTGATATTGCCGGATGCCCGAATGGTGCACAACGACAGTGCTGCAGCAAAGAAACCGGTGTGTCTTTTCACTGGGTGCCGCGGAATGAACCCTTACGCTCGAAGTGGCTTAGTGTCATGCCATTGCGCCAGTGTGCTAAACAGTCAAAACCTCTGCGTGTGTGCTCGCTGCACTTTCGTACTGAGGATTACGAGACCAACCGCAACTTGGTGACGGCTTTGAATGTGCCCATCCGAGCAAGTCTTTGCCGCAGCGCCGTTGTTGCTACTGTGGGTCCCTCTACTTCCGCTCGGCTGCCACTAGTGTCGGCGGCCGCGCAGTAAAAGCGGGCAACGTTGGGCACGGCAGCAGTGACGTAGGAGAGTCGTATTTTCAGGCGGGAGATTTGAAGCGCGCTAACGCAATGCGGACCACTAAAAACGTGATTTTATTTCAAAATGAGCACTTCCTTGGCACAAAAGCAGCACTACGAGGTTTCTGGACCGCTATTTCAACAATCAACGTCGACTTAATATTTGCCTTTAGTGTCCCTTTAAGCTTGTCTGCGACTTCATTGTGATGTTTGATGCAGTCTTGTGAAGAATTCAGCAACTTGGCCATTTTCTGGTGCCACTGATTTGTTTGTTTCTTCTTTTTTTTTTTTGCTGTCCAGGATTTTTGCACAGGGCCTTCAGTGTCTTCTTGTTCAATTCGAAAAATGAGCTACTATTGCAGCAGCGATCTGATGCAAAGATAACCTTTCCAGGTAAGCCACTCGGGTACCGACAAAAGCGCAATGACGTACGTTGTGTTCCATAAATGTTATGGTGCCACAGTGTGTTTGTGATTGGTTGTGTCAGTGATGTCTGTTTCTATGACATCATCACTGATGTGACCAATCAGTTGACACCCTACTTTACATTCACCATCCTCTCCACCTCACCATCTCTGCACCACGTTCAACCTCCTTTTATAATCTAGCCGCCGCAGCATGAAAACACCTGCTGATCTGCAATGAAGTATTCACTTTAACACTCTTCAAGATATTGTTTTCTAGGGTGTCCCACGGAACGTTTATGGGATCAAAAGGTGCTGTCTTGAGAGAATCACACTTTTGCAATTTTAACGTTTTCCGATGCTTGAGAATTCCTTTATTGATGAGGAATTTCTTTACCGTTATTACAGTAGGATATGGGCTCCTCAGTGGCTGGATCACTTGATTTGCAGGTCGCTTCACAAACACCTGTTGCAGCCATCCTCTGCACGTTCCGGATGAGCTAGAAGAAGCAAATGCTCTAGGTGTCAAGAAGGCAGCTCAGCGTAGGCTTTTCATTGAGCTTGGAATCGATCCCAAAGAGGTGATGGGCACCTTCTTTTGTCTCTTTGTTTCACCTTTTTGGGCATTTCTCTGATCGCATTAAGAAGTGTCAAGTGTGAGAGAGACTTCTTTTGATCTCTAGTAACGAAAGTGATCTGTTTAAGAAACATAAAATTGGTAATGGATTGCAACGTCACTCAGAAACTATGTGCTTTTTTTTACAGCTGAGAAACATTATACAATTGGCAGGACGCAATAAGAAAAGCACAATTACTGAAGTTGTGCTGTGTTTGATAATGGAACTGAAAGCTGATCTGGTTGGTAGGAATTCATGGCACTGAACTGCCATAAGCTTGAAGGAAAGCGGGCACATGTAAGAATGGTGCAACGAGGCATTACCTTGCAACACAGATATTTTTGGAAAAAAGAAACAAAATAATCATGTGTATACATTGACAACAGTGTGAATGCATGGAACTGCACCTTATCTCTGATTGAATTGTCACACAATATTGCTAGTGACCTAAAGAGGCTGTTTAGCACTTGGAAAACAGCAGAGCTGTCACAGAATATCCACGTAACACCTAAAGAAGTTAATTTTATGGCATTGGTAGCGATACAGCAGCTCACTGTGAGCCGCTCCACAATGTTGGTCAGCTACTTAAAACTTGTTGCGTCAGCGCACTCACTGAAAAAAAAAAACCATTTATTTGGGGTAAATATGCCAGTTAGTTTAATTGCTTTTACTGGGAACTTATTTTGTTCCTCGGAGAGTCCGGAACAGCTTCTTTTGAATTCGGGATCATAGAGAGCGAGCTCTGTGATGCCCTGAAACAAGCGCAGACATCCTTTTTCTTGCCGATCGAGATAGCCTGGAAGATACTGGCCGGGTCGGTGACATTTGTTTCCTGCATCATTGTGATTACTTGCAAGATAAGTAAGAGGTAATGGCATTTAATTCTACTGCATTTACGCCTACTTGTGCTTGTCGCTTGCCACATGGTAGCAACAAGAACACCAAAGCTGCCACTGATGCAAGGCACGTGGCACACAAAATACGAAACAGTGTCAGTTTTGGATGTTCTCTTACGACAGCACATAACGTGTTTGACACGTTTTAAAGGGTGCCCGCCGGTGGTGTAGTGGTTACGGGGCTCAGCTGCGGACGCGAAGGTCGCAAGTTCGATGTCGGTTGCAGCGGTTGCATTACGACGGAGGTGACATGCTAGAGGCCCGTTTACTGTGCATTGTGAGTGCACGTTAAGGAACACCCACCAGATGGTCAAAATTTCCGGAGCCTTCCACTACGGCATGCCTCATAATCGTATCGTGGTTTTGGCACGCAAAACCCCAGATATTATTATTATGGGTTCCCGCATGCTTTCCCTCTCGCTGCTCCGGGAACAAGTAGAAAAACCACAGGTAAATTAATCACTTGATCACTTGAGTCAATGGAAATTCTTTGCAGTACTAGTGAAACTTTGCTGTATTGAAATCATTGATAATTATGCTTTGTGATATTAAGGTTACAAAAGTTCACAGACGATTATGATACTCCCTAATGCGAATTCTGAGTGCAGCTCCGTGTTGCGGCAACGCCAACTGTGTTTGAAGTTTCGGCTATCCGCAGTTGTAGCAATGTAACGTTCGATACATATTGCCACAGAAACTGCCAGCGCTCAGTTGTTACGCACACCACTCTGTGCATTGCTGGTGTCGCGAAACAAGCGAAACGGCGACAGCCGCGTTACGACAAGCGAAGCCAGCCGCAGTGCACGTGCCAGCCCTGCATGCACACGAGCTCTGGCTGAGGGGCCAGTGCGCATGATGGAGGAAGAAAGCGAGGTTAGAGGCCAGTGGCTTGTGATATCGACAGACTCTGCGTTCGCTTCCTTTCGTCCTCGTTCGCTCTATCGATTACGCCGACACCAGCCAACACTGGCAATGCCGCTCAACCCAGGAACGGGTGCCTGAGAGCTGTGCTCTAAAACGTATCGCAGCTCCACTACTGTGAAACCTGAGGAAGTGCGTAGCATGGGCACCTAGCGATTCCTATTCGTAGAGTTCCCAGTGCTCCATTTACCAAAGCGTCGATGATGCCAATGTTTGAGGTAAGCATGTAGGGTTTGCCCGACACGAGTAGAATCTTGTTAGGGAGACTTGCAAACTTGGGGTGCGACGTGTCCACTACTTTTTGCTGCACTTTATCGACTTCCTGCTTGTTACAGCAGTTGAGATACGCGTCGTCTGTGGTGAATTCCGTCAGGTTGTTTCCCCATCACATGTACAACGCAGCACCGGCAAAGTGTAGGGGTAAGCATAGGCTTGTGCGCGAGGGGGCAGTGGGAGTGCCCCCCCCCCCCTAATCATCTGAGGGGGGCGCCAAGTCTGCCTTATACCTTCACTTAGTCAGACATGTCCAGTCATTGTTGTTTGCAAGTTGATTGTTTAAAACGCAAGTCCTCCAAGGTGGCAATCCGGGCGCCTGCGTCTGGTAGTCCATGCATTTTTACGAACGGTAGAAGTGCTATGTATGTGCGTGTGTGTGTGCATTCTTTGTGTCGCTGTTTCAAGTGCACTTTTACCGGTCTTAAATGTAAAGTGCAAGGTTATAGTCATGCAGATTTTCGATGATAATGGCAGCCGAGGACCAGTTATGGTCATTGTAAAGCCAGGGACCAAAGGTGGGCTGTTGTGGGAAGCATGTCATCGCTTTGAATTTTTGCATCCGCTGCGAAAGGGGTGGCGCTTTGCCTAAGAGGGAGGGGGCTTTTGCTCAATTGGCGAGATGGTGGCGCCCTCTCTTGCGTGGCCCCGGAGTCAGCCGCAGATTTCAGAAATGTTTTTAGCGATTTTTAGTTAATTATTGCAATTACTTCTTGGTTATCTCTGCTAATTATATTATTTTAGACCTTATTTGTTAATTTTAATCCGGTTTCGAGCATTGCTAGCCTTGTTATGGCCTGTATTGAGCGCTTTACTGTGAGCGTGATCATGCCACATGTTATGCATGAATGAACGACAAGTCGGGCTCCTGAAGTGCTTCCCACTTAAAATGCATGGTGTTTATAGATCTAAAGTCATAAAAAATTGTATACTTTGTTATATCAAGAATTTCATTATATAAAGTTTGTTATAGATAGGTTTAACTTTATTCACTTAGTATCGCTTATGATGGAGGTGATTGGCATACTCTGTGCAGCTCAGTGTTACTGTCATTTGAAGAACCGGTGCTGTTGTATTCGTAGATGCCTTTAGATGAGATACGATACCTCACCCGCATCCTCTACAAGGCTCCCTCCGATTCCACCTGGGGTGAAAACGAAGTAGACTACATCCTCTTCGTGCACAAGGATGTCGCCATCAAACCCAATCCCAACGAAGTGAAGGAATCCCTCTACATATCAAGAAAGGACATCTCACACTTCATATGTGAGCACACATCCTTCTTATGTCTGTTACTCTTTCCTAAGAAGCAGACCTTCAGCATTATTGCAAGTGACAGACATGAAGAATGTCATTTTTCCAGTCCCAAGGTTTAACTGCAGGTTAAGAGAAAGAATGCGCAATCAGTAATTATTTTCGAAGTGCGTAATAACCTTCACATTTCATACTTTGAGTATGCATCATACATAGCATGGCTGCCGTATTGTTTATACAGGGTGTTCATTTTTTATGCAATACCAGATTTTTTTATAAAAGTCCTATCACAGTAAGGCTCTTGTCGTTTTCGCACACGCAATCCACATCGAGGCAGAAAAACTTTGCCGCAGTCAAAATGACGCTGTTACCACTAATTAACAAAAACTCATTAATTAACTGTTTAATTATTGACTTGAAGGCAGGTGTTTATATGAGAAAGTTGTAGTGCGTACCAATTTATGGCATACCTGTATTTTACAAATCACAAAAGTTGTGCGTAGTTCGAGATATTCTTCATCGAATGCCAAGGGCAAATTCGAAACTGATCGCGCAAGGCGCGCACAAAGCACGACCGTTCTGCTATGTCAGACCGGAGCTACCCGTCACAAGGGAGCGACGAAATTTGAATGAAGGAGCGCCGCAGCCGTATGTTTTCGTGAAAAGCTGCAACTCATCTCGCTTGTGCCCACACATCGCCTTATTTTCGCACGTATTGTTTGGCGCTTACCTGTTTCTTTCTAAGTGTGCTCAAGAAAACCGCGATATCAACCTTTTCTTTGTGTCTGGTAGGCATAAAACTGAGGGCTGCCAATTCGGTGCTTCTTCTTGCAGACACACGAAATAGTTATTCTCGCCTCTTTATAGTTCACGAAAGAAACACATAAGCACCACCCATTGCACAGAAACATTAAGCTGTTCACTTGCGTATTTCAGAATGCTTGCTGATTTTTCGGGCCAGATTCTGCTTCTGCGTACCTTCAATCGAATTTCGTCACTTCCCTGTCATGTGGTGTCCTGGTGTTCCGCCACACTTGGTGGGCGCCGGGTGCAATCAGTTTCGATTTCGCCCTTGAAATTAAATGATGAATACCTCGAACTACGTGCAACTTTCGTGATTTCTAAAAAAAAATGGGTGTGCCATAGATTGGCACGTACTACAACTTTCTAATATAAACACCTGCCCTCAAGTCAATAATTAAAAAGGTAATTAAAGAATTTTTGTTAATTAGTGGCAAAGTGTCATTTTAACTGCAGCAAAGTTTTTCGCCTCGACGTAGAGTTCATGTGCGAAAACGGCAAGAGGCTTACCGTCATTGGTTTGTTATAAAAAGTCTGTATTGTCTAAAAAAATTACCCTGTATATGCATACCTGCCAACCTAGGGATCTCTAAAATCGGGAGCATCGCAGGGGAGAGGAGGGATGCGAACAACAAACAAGTCATTTTTCACTTCTTAGGGCCGCAGTAACGTCACTCACAGCTCTGTGTAGACACCAGAGATCGTACCGGTGCTCATAACTAGACGCACAGGACAAAATGTGCTATGACCTGAGATATCCCCTCCGCACACTTAGCTCACTTCACTGCATAATGTTGTACGACGGCAAACTTAACTGGCCTGTGCTGCAGTGTGATGTTACCGTGAGTTCGTCGTCAAGATGAAGATGACACGCTGAACGGTAAATAACCAAGGCCACTCACGAACGCGGCGGCGTACTTTACCTTTACATCAGTGTGTAGAGAGAAGGGTTTCACAGCAAGCTGTTCTTTTACAGCGAAAGCTGTTATGAGATCATTTCAGCGGCCGTTTTTGGTGCCGTAGTTGTCCGCCGCCTCTGCCGGTGTCCGTAACCACTATTGCTCGAAATAAGGGGGAAAAAAAAAACGAAATAAGAAAAAAATTTCAGGATGGAACGAGGTTCGAACTTGGGCCCTCTGCATGGGAGCCCAGTATTCAAACTCTGAACCATGCCGGTGCTTGAAACTGCTTTGCAAAAAGGTCTTATACAGGCTTGATGTCGGGAAGGAACCGCATTAACATTTGCAATCTAGCGTGGTAGAAGAATAAAATAAGCACCAAGTGTCGCACAATGCGAATTCTGTAACCAGGCGTCACAGAATATGAATTGTGCAACGAGAAGGTTGTTGAATGCTTCCTTCCCATTACAAAGGGCTCCGCCATAATTCTTCATCGTCATCAGGCACAGCATCAACAAAGTGCGCATAATGCCTTACATGCGTTTAGCAGGTACCACAGCTCTCCGTAGAATGACGAAAAATGGCATAATGCCTGCTTTCCTACTTCTAAAAAATTACAATGATTTATAGCGTAGTGGGTTCCTCGCAAGTGCACTTGTATTGGTTGCCAAGGAAGCCCATAAGCGCATGATCCATTTCCTCAGGGTCTCAGTAAAGTTACGAGAACGGATAACTGGGCTAGTTTGAAGTTGGCGCTTGTCCTGTGCACTTATTCTTCGCTTGTGTCCGTGTCTCTTTGCGCTACCTACCTTACCATCAGTAAAGTTCTTCGCCCCCCTCTCTCTCCCACATCAACGTATGTTATACAGCATGGTGGGAGAGGGAAATAGCGACCGGGCGTCACCCAATGCAAATTACATAACTGGTGGGCCGTTCAAAGCTTCCGACCCATTACAAAGGGCTGAGCCATAATTCTTCATCGTCATCAGTCATCGCGTCAACAAAGTGCACATAATGCCTTACAGACGTGTAGCTGGTGGCTCGCTCCTCCGCAGAATGATGAATAATGGCTTTGTAGGTGCTTCCCAACTTCACGAAAATTGTGATTTATGGCATAGTGGGTACCTTGCTAGTGTACTTGTATTAGTAGCCCCAAGAAAGCTTACAACGGGCTCTAGAAACACCGCTCTTCCAGCTTTCGCTGTGACTGTGCTGCGATTTCAGCGCAGGCCTGGTGTTTTTATATTTCCTTAAGGCTAGAAAATGTTTAGAACTGTTGTCCTTTGTTATTTTGATATCAGGTGGGGTTAGGGTCGTTTATCGGGAGATTTTAGGCTGCGCCCGTACAATTGGGAGGATGGGTCGGAAATCGGGAGTCTTCCGGGCGAATCGGGAGAGTTGGCAGGTATTTATATGAAATTTCTTCCTTAGTTGTTCCAGGGCAGTGTGGAAACATCGTTAGCATTTCATGTAGTGGCTTGAAATAGACTTAAAACTGTATATATATTCGCAGTTTTTATTGGGCCCCTAATTGGCAAGCACACTTTGAAATTTGCCTATGCATTACTCCTAATATTTCCCACCTACTTTCAAGCTATGAACATGGCGAGTGACCTAGTAAGCACTTAAAACTATTGATTTATTCCCTCGCCAGCAGAATAACTGCGGAAGGTAATCATAGGGGAGGGGAAAAAAATTCAGGAACCCTTTCCCTATCTGGAAAATGGGGGCAGCTGAAGCTTGGCATGTGCAAGCCTGACCTACTACCTTTCTTTCTTTCTTTCCTTCTTTCCTTCCTTCTTTCTTTCTTTCTTTCTTTCTACCGCACTGCTCCCTCTCAACTGTTCCCTTCCTCCATGCCAGAGTGGAACCATCATCAATGTGTTTAGCAGTACAACACTTCATTTGCTACTGGCAGCAATAACAGTTATATGTTCGTACCCAGGCAAGAATGAAATGTGGCAACGTGGAATGACAAGTTGCCTCGATAACCTCCGTAAACTATCAGACTGCCGTATCAGAAACGACTGATCACCGACAAGTCCACGATTCATTCTAAAAAGACAGGGCATGCAAACACGGACACAAGAAAGAAGTCAGGACACCACAAACGCCAACTTACAACTGAATAGACACACAAAAGCGGAAAAGAAAGAAGGCATGAAAACTTCTCTGCGCATGATCATGCAATAGGCGAACCTATCAATCCGGCACGCGTGGAAGCCTACGCGAAAGATAACTGTTAAGGCATTTGATTTCATCTTTATGCAAGTTAATCGACGGTTGGCTCACACATGCGCTACCACTATTCTCGACATGCCATGCCTCAATCATCAGGCGCGTTTCTTCATCCCTATGCTGGTACAAAACTGCACATTCATTGAATTTTGGCATGCACTTACACTCTCGACAAAGTAAAGATAGATTAGAAGGTGAGCCTCCGGTTAGGGATCTTTTATGTTCCAATAATCTCTGGTTAATGGAGCGGCCCGTCTGTCCTACGTAGAAGCAGCTGCAGCTGAAAGGGACCGTATACACCACACTTGTACAGCAATCAGTGAATTTGTTGGTGTGTTTTACGAAACAAATATTGGTCCACGATTCAGAGAACATCAATTATTGGAAAAGGCTGCTTACAGATACGCATGTGACCTATGCACCTTCGAGGGCCTATTTGTGTACACCCGCGAACTAGTATGTGGTGCCAGCGGCATAGTGCACGAATTATATTTCGCTGCCACCGAAATCTGTTACTCGCAGAAGCTTTGCTTAAAATGACTAAAAAGGAATAAACAAACCGTTTGTCCACTGCTACAAAGCTGACTTTATTACTTGATCGAAGAGCTGTGCTCGGCTTCACACAATAAAGGAACAAAAAGTATTTTCTGTTCGTGACCCAAGGAAATACATTTCTTTTGCTCTGAGGAGAATGCATGGCATAACTGCGCATATTGTTGTTTTCCTTCTTGCCACTCTCGGGGTGCTAGCACGGTGCATTGCAATACCATAATGGCGCTTGAAAAAAGTTCAACTTAATAGTGTCACATTTATCTGAACGTGGCTAAGGAACCATAATACCTTGGGAACGCTGTTAGCACAGCACCGTCATTCACACCGCATCAAAACTTTATTGACTGTGCCCAACATCAGTTTTAACTTTCTTGCAGCCTCACTCGAAGTACAAGGCCAGGTGATTACACCCTGGTTCAAGCTCGTGGTAGAGAATTTTCTTTTCGACTGGTGGGACAACCTGCACGACCTGAAGAAGTTTGAGGACCATTCGACGATACATCGCTTGACAGCCAAGACCTCATAGCAGCCTCTCTTGTTCAAGGACCCCAACAACTGTGAAAGACTTTTTTAACCGCTCCGATACCTCACCCTGACTCGTTGTTTTTACTGTGGCACCTGTTTTTATTTATTTTTATAAAGTTTGTTATAAACTGACTCATCTGTCCTGACAGTGTTTACATGCTGATGCTTACATTTTTATGTGAGTGGTAAAAGACCATTTAGAGCGAAGACAGTTAGTCAGAAGAGTTCAGCAGAAATCCACAAGGTAAAGAAAAATCTATGAATAGGAATGTTATGAGATCGGTTTGGATGTACTTGAAGGCTACTAGTGTCCATTCCCTTCGTGGTGTCATGCTGTATGTGGAGGTTGACATTGTACCAAGACACTGGAGCCGATTAAAAGTGCTTTTCAAAAAGGCTCTGCAGCACCTTTTGTTGAAGAAGCCGTTCCTTCATATCAGTGGCCTTTGGCATTTTCTGACATGCAACTGCCGTTGACAAAACTTGATACATTCTTTGACAGCCTGTGCCCTCCCTCCCGGTACGTGTGCCTCCCAAGGATGACATACTGACAAAAAATTATGAGCGGACATCAGAAATTTAAGTAAGCATGCAGTGGGGTCCTTCTGTAGAAAATCTGCTTTCTGTTTTGTGAGAAGTCTCTTTTACTTCGAGATTTCTGACAGGAGTCGCATGAGCATAAATTCGAAAAGACGTGCTTTATTGGTGTGAAGTCAAATTCATGTTATCTCTCTGCTGGCATGCACATGTCAGAAGGAATGTGCCCTAAAAGTATTAAAGCAACTGGCACTCACCCTTTGGCATTAAGAAAAGGTAGTTTTTCTATGCATCAGTAATGCGAGATGCATTTCTAGAGCAACAGCAGGGTTTTGTGTCATGCTTGCATTGGAGGCTTTTTTTTGTGTGTACATTGTAGAACACAGCTACTAGTTATAGCAGCATTGTTTCAGTGTTCAGTATTGCTTGCCTCAGTAGTTGGATGTGGTCAAGCATGGAAGCCTAAAAATAATGGATGTCACAAAAGCACATCTTCACTGCTTTGGTACGCATCCAGGCTGAAGTCAAATGGTACAGTCTATGTTCTACCCATGTAATATGTTGAAACTGTTTTACTAGAAGAAAATTTAATCTTTTTGTTGATGCTGTGGTCTCTAGACTTTGTCATGCATAATTAGGAGACTATGCTGCCACATTTAGCACTTGACTGCTCGAGAAGGAGCATCACAGCGTATATTGGGCGTGTTTTTTTGTTATTGTAGGCTGCAATTTTTATCTGAGGTTATATTTATGCCACTGACACTTATCCATCAATGTGGCAGTTTATTTTTGGATTTGGGCAGCAATACCTAACCTTCCTAACCAAAGACACGTT
Organism: Rhipicephalus sanguineus; assembly: GCF_013339695.2. Taxonomy (NCBI): domain Eukaryota; kingdom Metazoa; phylum Arthropoda; class Arachnida; order Ixodida; family Ixodidae; genus Rhipicephalus; species Rhipicephalus sanguineus. The sequence goes on from NC_051178.1 coordinate 135,495,772, forward strand.
AATTGTTTTGAGGTGAACACTTAACACATCTTGCCGGCTTCATGACCTTCAAGGCACATCAAACTGAATAACTGTGTACCAGTGAAAACGGGTTTCCCGCAACAGTTGTGGTCCATTAATTTACGATGAGCGTAAGCTTTATACGTTTTTGTTTGTTTAAATAAATAGTTGTTTACTTGCAACCATTTATATTATTCTTCCATCTATGACATTGTGTATGTGGTGCAAACTCGGTGATCAGAGATATGATTTGTTGAACACTCATTCCAGTTGCAGATAATTGTTGTGATATTTAAATTAGAGATCTTGTTTGTCAGGCATTGCCGGTATCTTGATGTGGCCTATAAACTTCCCTCGGCTTATTTTTGTCTAAATCTTGGACAGAGTTCGCAGGTTCCAGTTTGTTTTGTTCCGCAGTGCATTACACATATGTACGTACCTGCTTGACCCACCTCAAATAAAAGAACTACTGTTGTGTAAAAGCCTGTTCATGAAATTGTGAACCGCATCCACTAGCTTTGATCTGCCTTGCATAATGGATAATGGCAGTCCATTCCGACGCGAGCTTTTAGACTTGGCCAGATGCTTATGTAGACTAGTTTTGGGAGCTTTTTTTTCGCCCACTTTCAAGGGCTATTAGAGCTGCTGGACTGTTTCTTCAGGTGAGTAATCGAACTCAACTGAAATTGTCACATAGCAGTAAACGACCAAACGAACATCTGCTGCAGTTCTATGGAACGTGCAGATGCCTGATTACATCACAGACTGCTTCTTTGACGCATGGGACCAGTGTCTTCTGCTACGAATACTTGTCAGGAAGTACATCAGCCGTTTCAGCTGCTAACATTAACTGTACAGGGAAAAGGGTGGCCAGTACTTCTATTTCTAACTGGTACAAACGCTTGAGTATGTTGGGCTAGGACGTAGCCAGAAGCTTTTTTTCGGGGAGCGGGTTCAGCCAGTACGTGCGTTCGCGCGTGTGTTTGTATGTGTGCGCGTATATATATACACGCAAAATTAAAAAGCTCAGGGTGATTTTGACCCTTCCCCCCCCCCCTTTTTTTTTGGATACACCAGTGATGCTGGGTCACCGTTCAGAGTTCGTGGAAAACAGTTGTTTTTGAAATGAATTTCAAATATGCGAAGGATTTAAAACAGTCTTGATAATAATAATAATAATAATAATAATAATAATAATAATAATAATAATAATAATAATTTTTATTTACACAACAATGTGAGCCCTCGGATGATGGGCAGGGCTATAGGCAGAAAGGAAATTCCCTTAGGCGCGCGCATCTGCTAGCCCGTCACCGAGGGCTGAAGTAGGAGCTGTAGGTGTCTAAGTGGGCCTATGGAAGCAATGTGCGGCATTACTGCGCGCATCGGAATGGATGTCTCCATAAGGATAACGAGGGCTGAAACTTGGAGAAGGGGGGATTAGGGAGGTTTGAAGCCTCCCCTGTGCTCCTACTCCACTTTCGACGCCCCTGAATGCACAGCAAGTAGCTGTCCCTGTTTCTTGTATTGCCAGCGCGGGAGTCACGCGACGGGAGTTGAGGTCTCGAGGCGCGCTCGCCCGCCGGCTCGCGAATCTCGCCGACCGAGGCAGAAGAGGGCGCGGAAGAGGAGAACAAACCGACACTGCGCATGTCCGTTGCTATGACAACGCACGTGCAATGCGAGGGAGAGGAAGAAATTGACGTTGACTGAGCTTCAAGGTCAAACGCATGCACAAAGTGGTTTGCTGAGTTTGTACCAGAGGGAGTAGAACTATCGCTCTAAAAGGAAGTCATCAGAAGCAATAAGCGATAACTTCGTGGTGTAGAGCGCGCGAACGTTCGTAAAGCCGTTAGCTATGTATCGGCATGTGCTTGTCCTGTTGCACTGTACATAGTGCGAAGTGCTGCCGATGGAGTCTTTTTTTTTTTTTTTTGTCTACTCAATAAACGTTGCTACGTGTTACCTATTCTAACTACCTACCGTTTGCTGTCTTGGTGTATATGCGCACTTGCATTGGCTAGGTTCACTAAATAAGTTGGCTAACACAGGGGCAAGCGATTTCTTTACCGTGAAGAAATAAAAAGGATGACTGCTCTGTGAAACATTACTTATATCCGTATCTTCCTATTGATCTAGTCTTAATACTTTAAACTTTAATTTTTATTTCTTTGATCTTTTAATAGACAAAATCTAACTTATGATTTAATCATTTTCTTTTAAAGCTATTCAGTTCTTGACCAATTCCCCAGCGTGGGTGTGTGCCATGGATACAAGGTTCTGCTGTGCTCTGCTCTACTCTACTCTACTATTGACTACATTGCTGAGAAAGATGAAGTAATGCTTCATCAGAGCCACTAAACTTCGTGCAAAGCTCACGCTGAACCGCAGACAATTACATATACAGCACACCTTTCGAATAGCTCAACTTAGTGGTGTCGGTTTGAACCTTTTTACGAAGATAGAGTTCATAAAAAGAAGCTTGGTAGACCTATGCTGACCTCCCATCATAAGGGAACCCCATTAAAATGAAACGTTTTGAACCTACCGGAAAACTAACCGATGGGAACACACCGTATATGGGGACGTGTCGCATAATTTTCCAGCGATCGATCGCCTGCTTCAGCCATCTTGACTAGTACCTGACCAAAGTAGCTTTGCAAAAGAGCTTGCTTGCGTCCTTTGAATGATATGTGACTTGATATGCAACGGTGTCTGATATACACAAGCGCACAAAACGACGCCCTGGAATGCACTCTAAGAAAAAGTCGAGTATTTGGGGATTATTTTTGCCACTCAACTTTAAGCGTCATCTGGCTTGCTCGCGTTTCGTTTCTTGAAAACCCAGCTCTCGTCACTTTCCCATCAAGAATGCTATGTCACGCTGATAGCGCGCACGCCGTTCGTGACCGGCCGAAGCGCCGGAACCGCGGTGATAACGCGAGGAAAGTACGGGAGGTGGATGACGATTATAGTTGCGTGGCAGGAATACTCCACAAATACTCGATTTTTTCTTAGAGCGTATGCTAAAGCACGCACACACGCCTCGTGCAACTTCTTCCCAGCAGCGCAGTGAATAAAAAGCTTGCAGGGAAAATAGGAGCAGTTGCTTTACGTAAGTTTTGATAATTGTGACTTCTGACAGGTCGCAATAAGCGCGCACACGCTGAACGTGGAGGTCGTATGCGTGTTCGCGGGAGCATCATACGCCCGCCATATGCATATTGCTTGCAGCTGATGTGACAAAACGACAGGAACGTCGAAAGTGTCGTGATATAAATTCCACACAGTAGCACTGACAAGCGAGTAACGTAAGAAAAAAAATTACGAGAGTATACGATGTGTTTTCGCAAAATTTTGATATAACACAGCCTTCGATATCCGTCAATCATTGTCAGCACATTAGCGTTCCAGATCATTGACTGAATGGGTACGCAGTCGTGAACTGTCCTTTCTTCTTTTTTTTTTTCACGGGGTTACATTACAGTGATCACGGTGTTACATTTACGCACGCTCCACTGAAAATCGCTACAAGCTCCTAGCTTAGACTCACGTATAGTGTTTTTGCTGTGGTGCATGAAAAACTTCCGCGCGCATGACGCGAAAGTTGTCCAAGAACAAAGTGCTATCCTAGATGCAGCCATGCCAGTTGATGTCAAGGGTAGTAACTGGGATCCTTCCGCACAAATTGAGGTAACGACTCTAAATGCATCCCCGTTCAAGAGAATCTGCCATGTCATCTCTGACCCAATTTCGTCGACGCGCAGCTGATTCATGCTTAAGACTGTGCAGCGCTCACAAAAAAAAAAAAACGACGAAGGACGAAATAAGTACACACAAAGCATATTGTATACGCTTCTTTCGCCCGTCGTTGTTTTCTTTTCTTTTCTTTTTGCTTAGTTTTCTAGCTTATTTTAGCTTTTAGCTCAGTTTCCATTGTAAGGCAGCTGATGCGTTCACCAGCTTTGGGTCACCAGTCAAAAGCGCGGAAGATCAAGGACCGATCATGTGCACCACTAAATCAACATACCTTCTGTGACCGCTGCTTGGCGCTCAAAACGCGCTCGCGCTACCGCCAGCGCAGCTGCACCGTGGCTTTTCCGCAGTAAACTGTTTTGTGCAGTGAAGCACGCTTGCCGTTACGAAGATTGTTTTCTGTTTGGTCCACTTTGCGGTGCAATCGATTTCATTACCTGAACAAGATGAATAACTTGAGAGAGAGAGAGAGTAATGACAAGTGACAAGATTGTAACGGTTATCACGTACAGGCACATTTGGGGGGTTTTCGGGCGAAGTCTACGAGTCGCGTGTTCATCCAAAAGCGCGCTAGCGTCTGAGTCTGTATGCTGTCGGGCACTTGACGCAAAGCCCGACAACCTCTATTGCTGGTAAACTGGCTTAACTATGACGCCCACAAAGCGAAGAACGAGATTCTAGTCATCGACATCCGTGCTTGTTTACTAAAACCGCACACTTACGGGTTCTATCTCGCACGGTGGCTCGTCTGGTATAGCTTACGGAATCACCACGCTTCGTCACTCTGGCCAGATAGATTTTCACCGCTATGTGCCTTGCTGATGCAGGTGTGATTTCCTACGCTGCCAAAAATATGTAACACGCGTATATGGTCGGCGCGAGCAACGAATGTTAGCTAAACGTGCTCGTGTTGTACATGCTCTGCAAGACATTTCACATTGTTTTTCATGAATCTACACATCTCTTTTTTCTCTTTCAGTGCCAGTGACGTCTCTTCTATCTTTAATGCCGCGATTCGCGCTAACAGAATATACGCATATTGCTTCTTTCGTTCTTTCTTTCTTTCTTGCGTAGATGAGTCACAGGAGACAAGAAAGAACAGGGGGGCGGCTTAGGCCGATGCGCAACTAAGACGGCCTCGCGAGATCCAGGAAGGAAGGCGGGGGGGGGGGGGGGGGGGTTAGCACTTGGCGGGCTGAAATATATTGCCGTCCGATAAAGACAGGAGCTCTGCCTTGGCCGAAGAAGGTGGGCGCATTTGCATAACCCAGGCGCCTCCTTGGCAGCCGGGGAACGCACGCCGGATTCCTGCCTCGCCAGCGACGGAGCCACATTAATCCCGCGTTGCCTCAGCCGCGAGGGAAGATGAACGGCCATCGCGGGACGAGGCGCGCTATCTCTATCGATTCTGCCAGCGAGGCGGAGCCTTCGGCAGATAGGAGAGGCACGCGGCGAAGCGGCTGCCAGGCGTACGTGCCAGAGGAAAAGCGCGCGCGCGCCTATTACGCTGCATCGCCTCCAATTACCAATCTTAGCCCATTAAACTCCACAGAGATCAGTCCCGCGGCGCTCTCGCTCGCCGAAGACGCGGGCCCGCGGCCTGCCAAGGTAAACAAGCCCGGGCTGAGCGGGCCCGGAGCTCGTGGTGTATACCCTAGCTGTGCGGCAGGACCCGTGGGTGCGAAATAACAAACGCCTGTCTTTCTCTCTGCGAGCGGACGGCCCGCTTGAAGCGCAAAATTCTTTCCTACATATTCCAGGTATCGGCCCGAGCGTGGCAGCGGCGGAGTAATTACTTTTGCGCGATGCCCGGCGTCGGGTAAAACGCTCGCGGCGTCTATGCATGCTCCCGCGTATCCCCATTGGATGATGCGGGGCAACGTGGCGCCTCACGCTGCCTCCTCATGGAAGGGAAAAGAAGGTGTACGCACTGCGTGCGCGAATATGAGCACGAGAATGGGAGAGGGAGATTAGGGAACAAAAGGAAGCAAAGGTACGGTAGAGTGTTAAGGGATGAGGGAGAAAGGTGTTGCCGTAGTCCGAGATACTGATAAGCGGCCCATAAAGGTGAGCCCGTGAGCCGAAGCACCGCAGTGCGCACTCCGGGGCAGTTTGGGGGCCGCGCGTCGGAAGAACACTCGACTTGGCTGCGAGGCGTTCCCATATCAATCAGCCAGCTGCTCGCCTGAGGTGAGTTCTCCCACTGGGACGTTCAGCTTCAACCAGCTGTCACTGCGCAGCAGAAGTGTTCGTGGTTTAGCCTCACTATATATAGCGACGCAAAACGTTGCTGCAACCACCTACACGTTTTCTCACGACTTTGTATGGAGCAGAACGGCATGAGTGACAAAAAGAAAGAGACGTATGTGCCATCTCATCTATCCACTCGTCCGTTCTATCGTTTTACAGTGCAGCAAATTGTAGAACACCACGTTCGTCGAACCTGTGGTCGCCGCTGTCCTTTCATTTTTCTTAATTTTCTTTTTAGGGTGGTGTGTGACGTATTTCCTTGAGTGGCGTGAAAGTGATCGGCTAGGGTATCGAAAAATAAGAAACAGACTTTGCGTCTGACCTGAATAGATGGTGACTTGGCGCTTCTCTAAAACCGATCCACCATGAAGCAGAAGTCGGACAGATAAGCTAACTTTACTGCGTGAGTTGGTCCTAATAAAGGACATGTAGTTTAGGTATATGTCTAAATGTGCAAGTTTTACCATTCTTTACGGGCTTGATGGTGTCGTGCTCCGTGTGATAGTCACACAGAGGAAAATTTGAGAATTGGTTTGAATAATTTCGGCTGCCTTAACTTTCCGTCTTAACATGTAGACGCATTCTGGAGTAAAACAGGTAGAATGAAGAGCCGTCCATTTGTCGGAGCGGTGGCTTGTAGAATGCCTATTGAGTGGAACGTGAAAGTTATGTTAAAGGCGTATATAAAATATTTCTTATTTTCCCCTTTTTTATTCACTCATAAATAAGCGGAAAGAAACAACTTGAACCCGCTATAACGTCCTTTATTCATGCAAAACTCGGCGCATATATTTTACAGCCGTAATGAAATCTGTTCTCACAGCGTGTATGCATAGTGTGCGGAGGGCGGCAGTACAGCAGTTTTCCACAGACTTCACGTGTCACGACAACTCACATGTAGAAGCGTATTTTTGCTCCGCAGTATAGACATCGGTAACGCGCGTACTATCGTGCAACTAGCAAGCGGTATGCGTGTTTACATAGAGGATGTTACTGCTCGCGCCCGCCGCTGCGAAGGACGGCGTGCGACATGCGCAGGTGTCCGGCACCGTCGTCCAGCTCGAGCCCGCGGGGCGGTGTTCCGTCGCCGTGCCCTTGCGACTCGTCCTCCCCGCGGCTGCTGTCCAAGTTCCGTCAGCGTCGCCACAAGGCCAACGCGCGCGAGCGCCAGCGCATGCACGGCCTCAACGCGGCGCTGGACACGCTGAGGCGCCGCGTGCCCATCAACCACCAGGAGTCGGGCAGCGCGGTGCCCCGCCTCTCCAAGATCGAGACCCTGCGGCTGGCCAAGAACTACATAGGCGCTCTGGCCGAGACGCTGCGACAGGGCAGTCCCATGGAGGCCATCGTGTTTGCCCGCCACCTGGCCAAGGGACTCTCGCAGGTCGGTAATCTTAGTCGTAGGCGTTCGCAGCTAGGGGATGGGCGAGTTAGTGGGTGAATGCTCACCGCAGTGTCCCCCCCCCCCCCCCCCCCCCCCCCACACACACACAATTGGTCGAGTCCGAAAGGAAACAAGCGTCGCAATGGGTGCAAAAATAAAAATGAAGTGATGACGTGTTTCCCAAACAGGCCTGCCTTTAGTCACCCGGCTTTCTCGGGGTAAATGTGAGAAGCAAACAGAAGTAGGATGGCAGACTGGGCGAGTTGGCGAAAATGCATGGTACTTGAACAACGGCGCAAAAGACGGGGCCAAGGAAGGGAAGATACATATACGACGCTGTCGTATGCATACAGCGTCGTAGGTGTCCTCTCTTCCTTGGTCCTTTCTTTTGCGCCGTTGTTCAAGTACCATGCAGTAGCAAACAGTTCTTGGTATGCAACGTGAAGTGTCGTCGGCTGGCATTATCGTCAGAAACCTGCATGGCCATAACTCTGCACTTTAAGCAATGGAGGTAATAATAATATCTGGGGTTTAACGTCCCAAAACCACGATATGATTATGAGAGACGCCGTAGTGGAGGGCTCCGGAAATTTCGACCACCTGGGGTTCTTTAACGTGCACCTAAATCTAAGTACACGGGCCTCAGACATTTTCGCCTCCATCGAAAATGCAGCCGCCGCGGCCGGGATTCGATCCCGCGACCTTCGGGTCAGCAGTCGAGCGCCATAACCACTAGACCACCGTGGCGAGGTTAAGCAATGGAGGTACAAGTCCGTCTTAGTAAAAGTACGGGGCAGACCTGACACCCCTTTCGATGATTAGGGGGGGGGGGGCACACCTGCCCCCCTCCCTCCGTGCGCACACCTATGATCTTAGTGCGAAAGCACTTCTACCATACCTATCGAGATTTCTGGGATCTCAGGAAAGAACACCAGGCTTCAGCTGGACTCAGTGGGGGAATGGATAGTCATGAAAACGCAACAAGCAATGCAGAATTCGGCAACGGCCCTGCAAGATATGAATAGTGTTGAGGTGTTTATTAGACGGCAGTCGGCGACGATGCTCAATGGCGACAGTCAAGCAAGAACACGAGCTCAGAGCGCGAGCGGGAAGAGCCCAAGAGGACGACCCACTAGAAGGCTATAGAGAGCGCAACCCCTTACTCAACTCAAAGGCTTCGCTACAATTTCCCCGGGTACGAAAATGGAGCCGTCCGGCGACCTAACAGCTCGTCACTACGAGTGGGTCATAGTCAAGGTTGTCAGCAAGGTCAAGGTTGTCAGCAATGGAAGAAGCGAATACATCATCGGGCGATGAACCAGACGTGGTAACAGCACTGAGCGTACTGGAGTTGGGGCAGTGCGTGTCATCTGGTTCGTCCATAACTTGTGCGTCTTCGAGGGGTTCCACGCTGCCGAGACATTCTCCTCGCACCAACGTAACACTGTACGGAGATGGGTTGATAACAAAAATTGACGCGCTGCCCTGAGTGACTTGCACGGTCGCGAAAGGCACCAGCAAGCCTTTCCTCGTGCAAACACGGTCAGATGGCGAGAGGAGTGCAGCGGTGTCGGAGAGACTGGCGCAGTAGACGGATACCGCCGTTGACGAGTTTGCAGGCACTGTGGTGTCGTCTTTGACGAGTACCTTGCTCACAGACGATGGACAGTCAGCCGGCGTCAGATCAGAGAATGGTGAGAGCTCTATTTCGGCTGGTGCGCAATGAATCACGGCCTCGTGGTGGGAGAGAAAATCCCATCCTAGGATGACGTCGTGAGAGCATGCTGGAATGATGATCAATTCGACGGCGTACAGAGCATCGTTAATCATGACGCGGGCTGTGCACACCGCTGTAGGGTGAATACTTTGGGCGCTGGCTGTACGGAGGGAGAGCCCGTGAAGTGGCGTCGTCTCTTTTCGCAGTAATCGGCTAAGTTTGGCGTCAATAACGGATACGGCGGCTCCAGTGTCGATAAGGGCAGATGCGCGAACACCGTCCACAAACACGTCTAACACGTTCGATGGGCTTCTCTGAGGGCTTTCGCAGTTCGACAGCGTCGCAGCCCTTGCCTCGTGGACTGCGACGACTAGTTTTCCTGGTCACGTGGGACCGGACGTGGCCGCATCGTTGACAGTGATCGGCGTCGTGGTGACGGCGAACGGCGTGTAGATGGAGCTGAGCGAGACGACGGTGACATAGGCGGCGGTGAAGCGTAATACGGGCGGCTTGACTGGCTGGTGATGGTTGAGCCGACACGAGGCGGCTGCACGCGATTGCAATAGCGGGCAACATGACCGGCGCAACCGCACGCGAAGCAGATCGGGCGGTTGTCAGAAGTGCGCCATCGATTCGTCGGGGTGGTCCCATACATGACGCAGGACGCGGTGGACGAGGCGTCTGCTGATACGACTGCATGATGGGCTGCATCGGTGGCCCAGGTATGACGCCGGCAAACGCAGCCGGCACACTCGCTTCAAAGGCCTGAGGTCTGGCGACGGCTTCGGCGTAAGTAAGTGGGGCAGCCACAGAGATCGCTTGGGGTGACCTGGCTACAACTTGCGCGTAACTGAGCGGTGCAGGCGCCGGAGGGGGCTGGTGGTATTCCGGCATGACTTCCGCGATTTCCTGCTGAATAGCGCGGCGTAAGGGAGGCAGCAGCGTGGTCGATGGCTGTTCAACATGCTGCTGCTGAGGGAAGGCCAGTAGGGAGAACTGGCGGGCAATTTCCTCGCGCACAAAGGACTTGATCTCGGCTAGCAAGGCGGACTGATCAGAAATGGCCGACAAGCCAGCGAGATCGGCGTCGCGTGATGCAGGTCGACGGGTTAGCAACCGCTGCCGGCGCAGCTCCTCGTAGCTTTGGCAGAGCGTGATTACCTCGGCCACAGTACGAGGGTTCTTGGCGAGCAGCATAGTGAAGGCGTCGTCGTCGATGCCTTTCATAACGTTGCGGATCTTGTCAGACTCAGGCATAGCTGCGTCGGCTTTCTTGCACAAGTCCAGGACGTCTTCTATGTAGCTCGTAAAGGACCTCACCGGTCTGCTGAGCTCGTTCACGTAAACGTTGTTCGGCTTGCAGTTTACGAAGGGCAGGGCGGCCAAACACGTCGATGATGGCGGTCTTGAAGCAGACCACGTGGGGAAATCGGTGGCGTGGTTGTTGTACCACAGGCCCGCCACACCCGCGAGGTAGAAAACCAAGTTGCTGAGTTTGCCTGCCTCGTCCCATTTATGGGTACGCTCACACGCTCGTACATCGCAAGCCAGTCCTCAATGTCGGTCCCCATCCGCGCCGGTGAAGATAGGGGGGTCGCGGGATGCGGGGGACACCGGGGCAGGAGGTCGTTGTTGGAGGAGGCGTTTGCTGAGCAGCGTCTTGAGGCATGGTAGTTGGTAGGGTACGGGATCGTAGCTCCAGGGGCATCGAATGGGGAGCACAGCACTCTCCACCAATTTGTTGAGGTGTTTATTAGACGGCAGTCGGCGACGATGCTCAATGGCGACAGTCAAGCAAGAACACGAGCTCAGAGCGCGAGCGGGAAGAGCCCAAGAGGACGACCCACTAGAAGGCTATAGAGAGCGCAACCCCTTACTCAACTCAAAGGCTTCGCTACAATAGCAATGTATGGTTAGTACCTTGGGCGTGTTTAGGACATGTTATGGCCCACCCGAAGTTTGACCACGGAATGACCTCGACCAAATTTGACCGTTGACAAATTGAGCAATTGAGAGACTTAGCAACAGCGAAATAATTCCAAACCCTGTTAAACGAGACGAAAGCACCAGTTTAAGCAACAGCCCAGGTTAACGCTACTACGTTGCTTGGCGGAGCCAAATCATCTCTCACTTTTTTCGTTCACACGCTAAAGCATTAGCGCTAACATGTAGAGTGCGCCTGTCTGAGGCTGTCTAGATAGCGGTGTGCCTTCATTGAGCGTTGTTTTAAAAGGGTCACGCACTTCATGGGTGGGCTCACTGACTTGAGATCAGTGGGTGGGCTTTGCTGCCAAGCATCCTCTGCAAGAAGGGCAAGCTACCGCCGCCCGCTTTTCTAGCCCTGAGGTGAAGATGGCTTCGATGATGGTCGAGGTAGGCGCGTTTTACGCTATATAAAGCGTCAAATAGTCTCGTCGGTACTGATTTTTGAAAGGTTCATTCTGGTGTTTTGCGTGGACAACCCAGAATATTGTTGTGTGGCACATCGGAGGCACGTCAGTTTTGACAACCTGAGATCCATTAGTTTACACCTAATGTATTTTTCTTCGAGGGCGGTGGGGTTAAGACTACATTTATGTGCGTTAGAGTAGAGGCTTTATGTATAATACCTGATGTACTCCTATGCACCGAAACAGCTAGGCTGCGATATGGGCGCACGCTTTTCCGAGGCTAGTAGACCGAGAGAGAGAAAATTACACAATCTCCCGCTAAAGGGGACCATGAGGCGATGCGAAGCCGGAGCGCTTGCACGATCGCGTTCCGTTGGCGTTCGTTGGGCATGCTACCGACCTCGCGTCGTGGAACGCGAAGAGGGACGCTACGCGCGTCGTATCTTCCATCTAGCCTGGCCGTTAATTCTCACAGGGCGAGCGGGGAACGCGGTCGACAGGCGGGCGAGAGGGGGGCAGCGTAGGAGAGGAGAGAGAAGGGGAGGGGACGCGCATGCGCTCGAGCTCATCGCGGCGTTGCGCAGGAGAGAATTTCGGCATGTCTAGCCCGCGTTTCAGACGAAGAGTGGAAAGGGGGAGGGAAGAGGGGTATGGGAAAGGGGGAGAGGGAAAGTGGAAACAGGGAAAGTGGAGAGGGAAAGTGGAGAGGGGAAGTGGAGAAGGGGAGGGGAGATGGAAAGTGGAGAGGGGAAGGGGATAGGGTGAGTGGAGAGGAGGTGTGTGGAGAGGGTATGTGCATGCGCAGTAAGGGTGGTCACGCCGCACACCACCACCACCGGATTGAGCTCGGCCTTAAGATACTTCGCATCTAATAAACATCATTATTCAGGTGTCCTCTAAGAGTTGTTTTCGGGGTGGTCTCCCCCTTCCAGGAAAACATAGACTTTCATTATACCTATATGGTAAAGTAGCACACATAGACTTTCGTCGCGTCGACAGCCCTCGCTACCCGCTGGCAATGTGAGGGTGGAGTTCCTGTGGACCGTAACCCGTGCTTATGGACAGTAACACAGCGCGCTTTGAATGACGTCACGTCGGTGCGATAGAGCCGCCCGTAAGGAAGCTTCAGGCTGCGCTAGAGAAATTGCATCACTTTCAGCCTGTAAACCGTTATAGCGCTCTGCAGTCTTTAACTATATAGGAACATTTAAAGTAAAAGGCATAGGTTTCGAATAAAAATGCTGCGTGATTGTTGCTGGCGCACTGTAACCGTTTAAAAATACGGAGGGATATTTCAGTCATGACTATAAAATCTATCTGAGCAACCAAGACGTTTCAGCAGTATAGCATTTTAGCTTGCGTATATGCGGCACGTGGCTTTGGTGCTTTAAAATTCCGTGTTTCGCTGACAGGGTTGCCGTTGGGTAGATTTGAAAAGGAGCCAGAATTCAAGCTAAAAGTAGCCAAAGTAGCCACGTCTTTTAACCTTATCGCCAAACTTGTAGCCAAATGGCAGAAAAGCGGTATTATGAAAAAAGTTTTTGTTATTAAACAATATATGATACCATTTTGTGTCAGCAATAAAATAGCGTACGAGCACAATTTTTTCCTCCTCATGCTTGGTCTTCAAGCCGTAAGCAAGTTGCAAATAAATGAACAAATTATAAGTTCCGTGCACCTGCATACAGTCTATATAGAATAGATAGAGTAACTGCCAGAGACAGAGTAAGATTGGAACATTCCAACCAACTAGTCAGATAGGAAATACTAATCGTAAAAGCAGGTCGTGCTTGAAGTCGACCAGCTTCAAGTGGTGATATCTGCTTAAAGATTACCGGTCCAGCTTCATTTTGTTGCGGATCTCTGTGTCCGTCAAGTTTACCCGAAAACACGCGCCGTGCATCAGCACTACAAAACTGGCTCGTAGCGTAGGCATCGATGGCTGGCAGCGTGAACAGCGTGCTAGTCACGCGTTTGCCAACATGCGCGCAACTTCGTCATTTTGATCTTAGCCAAAAGGCGCACTTGAATTTCATCTTTAATTTGTAAGTTATATTCCAAATTTTTATCTTTTATTTAAATTCGCAAAACCACCAAATTCTTGGCCAGTCCCCCATAGTGTGTGTGAGACACTGACTAGGCGAACAAGAATCTCATCACTCCGTCTCGCCAGGCGCACCGCGCGTTGAGTTCAGGTGCCTCGATGAGCACCAGACTCATGGCGGGGCTAGGACACGCGCATACACTGACTGACGCGTCAGAAAAGCTTGGAAAAAGAGGGTAGTCGTCAGGCTTGCTCGGTATTTTATCTCCAGATAATGAGAGAAAATGGCTACTGAATGCGCTAAAATAGAGGTTCAAAGTAGCCAGAAAGTAGCCATGGCGCCAACCTGAAATTTTTGTCGCCAGACTGGGTCGTAAAGTAGCCAATTTGGCCGGGTTACCGCTCTCCAAAAGTAGAGTACATGTACTCGCGGACAACTTTTCTTGGCAAAGAAGGGAAAGCTTGGGGGACGGAGCTTCTGCACATGTAGTCCTACGCGTAGTAGTCCTGTTTGGCGCGCGATTCGTCCCGCTGTGGAAAGTCATGGTTCCGCGCAACCAGCGTTGCATATGGACGCAGACGTCGCTTAGCGTTTGGGGTACACGTAAAAGGCGCGAATTTGTGCAAAAGCGCAAAGTGACAACGTATAAAGCATAGAGTTTCCTTATAATACACTGGAGAAAAATCTGGCGTTAGTGTCTATGGGAGCTGCAACGCATGGCGCTTCAGCCAGCATGGGAATGATGGGTAGTACTAACGGATTTGTCTAAGGTTCGTTCCTTCGGCTCCCTTTGGCTCATGTGTGGCCTGTAGCCGCTTTGTCGCAATACGGAATTCAGCAAATGTTCAGCAGTTCCACTTCACCACCTTGACCTTTTTAGGCTCACCAATTCAAATCGGCTCACGAAGTTCACAGCGATCCATTATTTTATCCGAAATAAACGCCAGAACACAACAATAAACAAAGCCACAAGTGCGTTCAAAGACGCAAGCACGTAGATTAGGCAAATCCGTGTACTATAGATACAGACTATAGAGGCTAGAAGCCTTTCCAGCCTTACGTTAGGGCCACCCTACTTACGTGTACCCACCTTTCCCATGGCGGCTGAGCGATCGCACCGCCATTGTTCCCTCTAGTAAGTATTGTAGGAAACACTATGGTATATAAATTAAATTAAATACAAATATATCATTGGTGTGTGCTGCGTCCTGTCTCAAAGATCTACATGTAGAAAATGAAGGCGTATTCTTTATATCTCGCGTAGAAAATACGGAAGCAGTTGTGGGACTACATTCATTAGCGGTAGGATGCCCTTCGCTTCATTGCCAAGAAAAGTTGTCCGCCATACACCAGATCGATGACGTTTGTAGGCGAAGATTTTATGACTTGCAGATTTAGGGCATCCGCCACGGTGGTCTAGTGGTTATGGTACTCGACTGCTGACCCGAAGGTCGCGGGATCGAATCCCGGCCGCGGCGGCCGCATTTTCGGTGGAGGCGAAGATGCTTTAGACCCGTGTACAGTGAGGTGCACGTTAAAGAACCACTGGCGCTCGAAATTTCCGGAGCCCTCCACTACGGCATCCCTAATAATCATATCGCGGTTTTGGGACATAAAACCATAACAATTATTATTATTAAGTGGCGTCGTCGTACGCAAAGAAACCCGTCACCGGCGAGTGTGCAGAAATGCGGCCCTCGTAGACGTGCCGGCCTGATGCGTATTTGTATGCGCCTGTTTACATTTATGGGCGCTCTCTCGAGGCTTGTCGGTGGTCAGCCATTTCTGATATGGCAACTTGATATTTTACCGAGATCACTTGCCATTTCACGTGGACACGTTTCATTGTTGCCTGGATGTGAACGCGTGACCATCGTTGTTGCCTGTAACAACTGAAGTGTCGTGCTGCTAAGCACATGGATGAACGTCCAATCCCCGGCATGGAGGAAGAAAAAAAAGTTAGGACGGAGCATTGCGCAATGCAATAGAAAGAAAGAAAGTAGTACGTCAGGAACGCACACGCCAAGCTTCGTTCGGCCCCATTTTCCGGTAGGAAGCGAAGGCCTCCTGAATTTTCTTTTTTCTAAACACACGTCTTCCTTTATGTGTACAGCTGCACACAGCACTCTCACGGTATGAATACAATGTAGTCGCAGACATTCACCTTTTATTTTTCTAAAAACACACAAATTACCAGATTGCATTGCAGTATGAGTATTAGGGGCGAAGCTCCTTAAGGCGGCACCCGTTCGTCCCTCGTAGTAGTGCGTAACCAGTCGTAACGCTAGTACCAGATCTTGACCTCCAAGGTGGTGCCGGTGGGAGATTTTTCCTGTGCGTTGTTGAACAATAAAAAATTCGCAGCGTGCGCGTTAACTAAAAGCCGAATTCTTCTGTCTCTCATTCCCCCATTAGCAGCCATTGGCATGTTCCAGTAGGAAACATTAGTAGAAGTAGAAGTGTAAGTGTTAGCTAAAAGCCGACTTCTTCTGTGTCTCATTCCCATTAGCAGCCATTGTTTACCTCCAAGGTAGTGCCTGGTGAGATTTCTCCTGTGCGTGATTAAACAATAAAAATTTTGTTCAAAACGCCGTTGATTGATGAAATAAACCAACGAAAGATGCCAGATGTTTTGTAAAAGCAAAACGAAAGAACGCCAGATGTTTCTAAAGCAAAACGAAAAGACGCCAGCTGCTTAACGAAAGACGCCAGATGTTTTCTAAAGCAATGGTTTTCTAAACAATGAAAATTCACAGCGTACATGTAAAATTAAAGTGAGCTGCAAGTCGTCATAACTCATCGAACCTTTAGTATAAACGCGCCCGATCTCACGTCGGTGATGATGTACTGGGCAGAATTCACGGAAGATTCACGGTTTACCGATGAACCTCCGCAGCTTCGCCCACTCATCATCATTCATTCCGTGGATATGCTGTGATTTTATTTTTTTCAAGGGACTACTTACCGCTGTTTATAGTAAAGTGCGAAGTAACCTTAAATTATCTCCCTTTTTTTCTAAGCGCACTAAAACTTTCTTACGCCATTTGAACAAAGCTCTCCCGCAGATCGTCGTCTACTCCAGCCTGACTACGCCCACTGCAGGGCAATGACTTATCACATTTTTCTCAATTAATGAGATCCTGTGCTTTCTGCGGTAATGTTATCCGCGAGAACTTCTTATTCTGCCCAACTAACTAGCCTAACTTTATCACTACGTGCCCTGGCCATACCAGTTTCTTTTTCTTGATTTCGAGTAAGATGTCATTAACGCGCGTCTGTTCCCTGCTCTCTTCTAGTCCCTTAACGTTGCGCGCTTGTGATTTTCCGTGCCATAGCACGCGGCGTCCTCCTCAATTTAAGTTGGACCCCTTTCGTAAGTTTCCAGGTTTCTGCCCCATAGGTAAGTACACTGATAGATGCAGCTGCCTCCAAGTACCGACAGATGCAGCTCTTAGGGGATACTGGTAAACTGCAATTCATGATCTGAGAAATGCGGCTTAGCAAAACGTTTTTTTTTTTTTTTGGGGGGGGGGGGGGGGGGCTGGTTGGTTCATGGCTTTTCGAAGAAAACTGTAGCGCAAAACAACACAAGGACAGACAGGTATACGGGACTGGGGCTACCCCGTGCGGCAGTACCGTGTACCTGTCTGTCCTTGTGTTGTTTTGCGCTACAGTTTTCTTCAAAAAATGATCGGAGAATACCTACCAAAAGCACTCCATACCACTCTTATTCTAGTTACTTCAGTCCCGTATTCACAAACCGACCTCGTCCTTATCTCGCGTTTATCGATTTTGTGCCTTTAGTGCGCTTCATAGACGAAGTAGGCCGGTATTCACAAACCAATCTTGTAATCGTTTACCCTGCTACCATTTTATGCCCTTATAACGCACGCAAAGAGTACAGAAACTTAAGGAAAACATGAGATAAGGGTAAGGTTGGTTTGTGAACACGGGTCCCAGTCTCACGGTTCGGGTCTATGGTCACTACCTGGCCAAAGGAGACGTATTCCGTTACCACATCTAGAACTTGGCTAATTATCGCAAAACCCCTGTCATCTTCCGGGGCTCCTGAACATTACTTCACATTTTTGCACATTAATTTATGGACCCACCATACTGTTTTTCCCGTCCAATTCATAGAAGAGTGCTTTAACTCGTTAACATTTTGCTCCAAACTATTTCATGGTAATTTCCTTATGCATGGTGGTGGGGTCATGCATTCCTGCATGCGATTTTATGTCTATGCACTTTAAGTGTTGCTTCGTGATTCCCCTTCGAGAATCTAAGTGTGCCCAGTATAAAGGTATTACGTTTTAATGTTATTGATGCGAATCGTCAGTGATGCAGCAAATTTTCCCAGGCGCAGCTTTGGTTGACTTACACATCCGTTCTATGGAAGGAGCGCAAATTTCGCGCACCATAGGAAGGAGGTGACAGCACAAGAGCCATATTTATGTCTTGACAAGAAATGCCCCGACTATGGATGCTGCGCCTGTATTTTTATGTCTTGCTTCGCATTTCACTGCGTCGCCTCGTAGAGGTCTTTTTTCTTTCGCTGAAAGGAGTTGGTAACCGCGGAGAGTAAAAATTAAGTTGACATTGGTAGATGTTAAAACTACTGCTTTTGAGAATGAAAGCGTCAATCAGGGCTTCACGACTGCGCGCTCTCTCTCTCTTGTAGCGTTATGTGCATGTTGTAGAACATTAGCTTGTCACTTTTAATACGTGCTTCACACTTCCCAAAAGGCCTCACTCGAGCTTTGGCACTCGTATTCTCCTTTCTTTAGTGGCACTGGCCCTTTTTCTCTCGGTCCGTGCAACTTTCGGCGCGTGCGAGATGAGGCGAGAAAGAGAAATAACAACTTAATGGCGTGCGCGAAGTGGAGCGAGTTACTCGGTCACCGCGGTCCAGGAGTGGCTGTTCGTTAGCTTTCCCGAAACATGCGTGATAGCGCGACAATAAGACATAGGCTTAAGAAAAAAGAAATAGAATGCAAGAAATGCGGGAAGTTTGCACTAAGTTGCGCAAAGCTTAGCACAGCGAAGCTGCTTGACCCTCAGCTCGTCGTGCTGCAGCACGGGAA
Organism: Rhipicephalus sanguineus; assembly: GCF_013339695.2. Classification (NCBI taxonomy): domain Eukaryota; kingdom Metazoa; phylum Arthropoda; class Arachnida; order Ixodida; family Ixodidae; genus Rhipicephalus; species Rhipicephalus sanguineus. The sequence goes on from NC_051178.1 coordinate 135,514,398, forward strand.
TCACAACGCTGGCGGCGATTGGACCCAGCGTGCTTGGCCGAAGAAGCGGTAGCCAAGAGACGGCGACGGGCGGATCCGGAGTACGCGCAAAGCTTGCCACTCTGAGTGTGTTGAAATCGCTATCCCTGAGCCACGGTGTAAGAACCTGTGGCGGTTGCTATGGCGACGGCTCGGCGGCGGCTTGGCTATCTTTAGCATAGGTGGCGCGCAGCTGTGGCAGTTGCTATGGCAACGGTGCAGCAGGGGTTTTTTGTTAACGGACGTCTTACTTTAACAGCTTTAACAGCTTTGCTGTTAATGTTTTTTTTTATGAGGCCTTTTTTCTTTGTCGCGCTACGTTACATTTCCTATAGTTTTCAACCAACAAAATTCACGCGGTCCCTTATGCATTGCCTAAGACTACTCGAAGGCGAAAGCTATCTTATTTTTCTTCTCAGTCGATTGTGTAGACCCCCCCTCTCCCCTTGATAGTTTTCTGCACCCAACGTTTTTCACTGCCTCCGTGATCGGCCCACCTTTGACCAAGCGATGATGTCTGTCATGTCATGACGTCACGTTACGTAAATAGTGACGTCATAAGGTGACGTCGTCACGTGATAATGATTTTTGCATCACTCGTGTCGATGCCGCCGATGGCCACTTTTCCCGTTTCTAAGGTTTTCGCATACATAGGCGATGCGTTAAGGAGCATCGGTACCTTGAGGGCGCGCACGAAAGTATGTGTAGTCAAGCTCGTGGTTACCTACTCGTGTCTATATTAGCGGTCGCGTATTGTTCGCAGGCCACGGTCAACCTGATTGCCGGCCAGCTGCGGCTAAGTCCGCGCGCCATCTCTGTCCCGGACAGCGGCGGCTGCGCCACGCCGTCTCCGGCGCCACACTGGGTCGGCGCAATAGGGACGACGCCCCCGCAGCCGTCGTCGCCTGCCGTCGCGGACGCCTACGAGAGGCCATCCCGGACGCCGGACGCCACAGCCGCGCTGGTTCAACGGCCACGGCCCTTGGCGCCGTCGACGTATCCGGGGGCGGCTCCCTAGGTCGCTTCTCGACAGCGGCGTCGCGCTACACTGAGGCTGACTCGATCATTTCACTCTCCAACGCGTTTAAGCTCATGCACTAATGAACTGAGCAGAGAGATGGAGCGAGACGACCTTTTGCTGTATCATTTCGTTTCTCCGCATTCTGAAAGCATTCTTCCTCACTTTCGGTAGTCGTATACAGATATACTACGTTCAGGCCAGGTACAACCTGAATGGTTAACATCCCCGCCTTTTCGTTGGTCCCTTTCTCTCACTCTCAGACCATAGCTGTAGCGGCCTGTCGTACCTGTCAGATCAGATGAGGGGTCCTGAATTTAGTGCATGCACCTTTACTATGTAGGGCTCAAGCTACTCGTCGTTAGAAATAAACCCACTTCTATTTTTCTCTCTCTCTCCATCTTTGCTGGAAACGTTGTTAATTAACCCACGCGGACTCTTGGCCGCATTGAGGTGTTGCTGCGCGCCACTGAATGACGAAGGCAAGGAAAATTAAATGTGCTTCTGATTTCTGAACGATAACATTTCGGGGAACGATAAGAAATCGTCAAAGAGGGAATTTCGCTGGAGTCATCTTTTCGAAAAGTGGACCTTACTTCTAAAAAGACAGGGCGTGCAAACACGGACACAAGAAAGAAGTCAGGACACCACAAACGCCGACTCGGCGTTTGTGGTGTCTTGACTTCTTTCTTGTGTCCGTGTTTGCACGCCCTGTCTTTTTAGAATGAATACTTACCAACTAGCTCAGCTCTCTGTTATTCTGGACCTTACTTCTGGCCCCTGTGTAACTATGAGCGATTGTTCTGTTCGCCCGTACAAACTACAGCCTTGTTCACATAATCCCGAATAAATATAATTCAAAGCAAACACATGACATGCGTAGACGACGCGCGTACCTGTACGAAACGGGGCTATACTGTAATAGCGTACCCGCTGAAACTGTTGCTGGCCGATATGGCCTGGGCATCTAATGTTTAAGGACTATAGTAATCCGCGCAAACACGTTGCATATTAGGAATACTTTCATAGCAAATGGGTAATGCAGTCGCTCTCTTTCACTCCTGTCCTGTCAAGCAAGTTAATTTTGCCGTGCAAATTGTGTACGAGCATGTGCGCGAATTCTCTGTTGGGACTACATACTAAAGCGACTGTCTTCACTACGCGGAAATCTAACGATCTCGTTAAATGTTTCTTTTTATTGTTGATGTAGTAAACGTAAACATTCTACGCCAACGTACTGCACGACTGGGTGTTGTTCGAGAAAGTTCAATATACTCCTCTGACATCATATCTGTGTCTGTGCTGAAAAGTTTCAAGTGTTCCTTCGCTTTCTTTGGAAGCGATCGGCAAGTGGTCAGACAAAGTTAACTATAAAAAAAGTTTAAAGCATATAATTTTTAATACGCGATATTGACGAAACAAACACGTTTGACTCCTTCATGTCGAAATGAATGCGTGGCACTGGTAAATAGTTATAAGCAATGTTTGTTCTCATTGTCTTGTTAACAGCGGCCCTCAACACATGAATGCGTGTAATTTACTGTTACGTGTTGTTTCGTGCGTTAAGGCACTGTTGGACCAACATCATGTCGAACTGCTTCTCCGTATCGTGCGAATCACATTTGACGTCATCGAGAAGTATGATGCACGCCAAGAAATACTTTTCATGTCTCCTTTGTTGCACGTAGCCAATTCGCCCCTGGCGTGTTTATCTACTGTTTTTTTATCTATTTTTGTGTGCTGTCACCCTAGTACTAGTTTAATAGAGAATAAATACTGCTGGCAGTGATCGTGACTGGTGCTTTTTGTGGAGGTTTCTGAAGACACGCACGCACGCACGCACGCACGCACGCACGCACGCACACACACACACACACACACACACACACACACACACACACACACACACACACACACACACACACACACACACACACACACACACACACACACACACACACACACACATACACACACACACTGAAGTGAGTCGCGATAACAAAACATTCAACAACGCTGCTCTATGTCTACACCTTCTCTAGCCACTAGAACGCTGCAATACGTCGAGAAAGACGAAAGGTATATTGAGGCGGTGTGTGTTATGACGTAAGCACGGAAGCTAACTTAATTAATTTTGCTTCTTCTTTTGAACGGCATAAAACTTAGGCTAGCGTGCCCGCTCTAATGGAGGCGCTGCGGAACCACTAGAACATATGTTTCGTCTTTACGGATGGGTTCCTGTGCGGTCATATTGGGCTCTTAAATTTACCGTTTTGTATCTTTGAGAACTGAACGAGCAGTGCTACGGTAAACGCGTACCAAATTTTCATCCAACCTTTCGTGACCTCGTTACTCTCGCGTTACTCCATACAAAAATAAGAAGACATCCGTTTAACAGCCCAAGATGGCGGCGCCCATGTGCAGAAAGTAAAATCGTCTATACTGGCGCCGCCTGAAGCTCGTCACGAGCTAGAGGTACGGACTGGAAACTACGGTACACCCACGCGTAATGTCCCAGCCTTGAATGAAACTCCGCGCCGGCAACCGCGCATCGCACCTTCTGCATAGAGGAGGAGGAAGGGGACTGCCTTGCAATGACAAGGAGCTCGTCAGCTGCGGAGCCGGTACACACACACACCCGAGACACTCACGCTCGGGCAGCGCATAGCGCCGGCGGTGACTCATGCCCGCATCAGGGCCATAACACACTCCTCGCAAGCGCTTAGTAGAACGAGAGCGGGTAAGCCCACGCCAGGAGGCCGGTCACGGCGGAAGGCGACGGGTTTACGCGACGTGCCTGGTAAAGACAACAACAACAGCAGCAGCGAAGCTCAGGGGTCAACGGCGCGCCGCCCCCGTTCGCCTGGGTCCGGCCACGTCCTTGCAGTTGTACGGACTGCGCACGTCCGCCCACGGAGCAACCGTTAGCATCTGGAGGAGGAGAAGTGGCTGCAGACCAGTTTCTGGAGCTGCCCAGATGCACTGAAGAAACCACCAACAACAATAGGGGCGAGGAGTGGTATAGTTTGGGCGCGGTGATAGTTTCCTGCCCAGGTCGTTATGGGAACATGTGTCAGCGCGTCGTGTTTGCTTTCGCGATTGGGGATACACTTTAACCGGAACGACCGCAGCTCGTCTTGCGGAACGGTTCGTCTTGTATATATACAGGTAAATGGCGGTCAGCGTCAGCAGCGTGCTAGCCACGTGTTTGCCTATACACGCATGCGAGCAACTTCATCATTCCGTCCTTGTAGTCGCGCCGCGCACTGAGCTGCGTCGATGCGCACGAGCCCGCTGGTGGGGTAGGACATGCGCGCAGCGGCCAGCGCGACAAAAATCTTGGAAGCAGTGTGTTGTCATTATGCTGCCTTGCTATTTTACCTGCACATAATAAGCAGGAATGGCTAGTAAATGCGCCAAAACCAAAGTACAAAGTAGCTATAGAAAGTAGCCATGGAGCCAATCTGAAATATTCATCGCCAGAAGGGATCGGAAAGTAGCGAATTTGGCGCAAGGTATCCACCAACTGCAACCCTGGCGTAAGCCAACAGCTGTGTTCAAGCAGGTAGCGACTACGCATATAAAGCGTCTCCAGTCATTAAACAAATGGTCCTTTGCGAGCAGTTGCATATGCAGCATATTAGATAGGAAGTGGTAATGACAGCTTGTGCAAAAAAAAAGAATGTCGTGAGAAAGCTGCGCATTTGCTGCGGGTTGGACAGAGGCCGAATTTCCGATTAGAACAGTGGTGCGTGAAATTAAAATACGCAAGGGTATTGCCTTTTAATTGCCCAAGAACGTGTTATCTCGGAAATTCCGCCGCTATAATTCAAGTGTGTCAGTACGCGAAGAACGCACGTCCTTTAGCGACTGTTGATTGATTGATTGATTGATTGATTGATTGATTGATTGATTGATTGATTGATTGATTGATTGAGTGATTGATCGATTGATTGATTGATTCTGTATAGTGACGTTGATACTAGCAAGACATGCCTAATAATTACACCTAAACCCCCATTTAACGAAGTCATTGAAATGAACTTTCCAGTGAAAAGGGGAAAAGTTAACTTTATTAGCAAACTTTGCATTGTCTCGTTGTTGTCTTTATCTTTTTCGCTGATTAGTTAGTTAGTTAGTTAGTTAGTTAGTTAGTTAGTTAGTTAGTTAGTTAGTTAGTTAGTTAGTTAGTTAGTTAGTTAGTTAGTTAGTTAGTTAGTTAGTTAGTTAGTTAGTTAGTTAGTTAGTTAGTTAGGTGTAGGTAGGTAGGTAGGCAGGTAGGTAGGTAGGTAGGTAGGTAGGTCACAGCAACCAATATATAACAGAACAGAACACGAGAATCAATTATTTCCTTAAAGTAAGGACATCACTGAATCTACATAAAATACCTGTAATAATTCAAGAGCAAGACGCAGGGCCGTGTAGTGCACGACTTCATTGAATGCCCTTTGAATCTTGTCTGTTTGTACACCATCGACCGCGGTTTGGCATTTCAAGGAATCTCCATCGATGGTATATATACGCGTCAGCTTTCCCGTCATAAAGGACTCTGTCATGCACGTTCTCGTCGCTTTCATTTATTTGACAAGTGTGCAGAAGCTATCTCTAAGGAAGAAAGCAGGTGCGTTAGTGCACCGCCTTATCGGCGCCACAGCGCCTTGTTCCATTCGCACGAAAGCGGAGGCTTACGCATACCCAGCCTCCATTTCAAGACACAGCTGCCATTCTTGGAACTGCGGGAGGCCGCGTGATGGCGGTGCAATGAACACGAGTTCATTGTTCCCCGAGGAGCCGTGTTCCCTCCCAGATGACGCGTGACTCAGACGCGTCTCTCCTTCGACTCCTCCTACTCGCCCTTAATTGTTCAGGTAAATGTGCAAGGTTCTTTTTTTTGCCTTTGTTTTTATTTTGTGTCCTGCTTGTTTATTTTTATTGCACGCTTGCGCACATTTGCGCCAGCGTGTGCTTACTTCGCGTCTTTATTCTGTATTGTTTTTTTTTTAATCTCTGTTTCTCGAAGTCAGGTGCGCGCATGGAGTGGCCTGCGCGCAACGATCCTCCGGTGGCACACGTGACGATCCGAGGTTGACTAAAAGGGTTTTTCCATGATCGCCGTGAGTTTGAAAACAACTGCCCCGCGTCCTTCAACTGCGCGGCTCTTTCGTCGTAAAAAAAAAGGCCCGCCTATATGGTGCGCTGTCTGTCTGGAGAGAATATACGCATTAAAACAGCGTGACGACCCGGCGACACTGCAGGTGCATTGTGTGAGTGTGTGCGCGAGCTCGCGTCACTCGCCGTTTATGGAGGTTGCGTGCCTGCGTTTGTTTTTAAGCGGTGGCCGCGGCAGCCCAGCGTGCTGCAAGGTCACACGTAATCAGCAATATGTGTAGCGTGCTACTGCTCTAAACGGGAGGCATTAGAGGTTGTTGCGCTGCGGGAAAGCGCCGAGATTGCTTTTTCTCTGTATACCGCTGCGAATAAAACGTCTAATGAAACTGCGGGCCTCCGCTTCGTGTCTGAAAGCTTTTTTATTGCGATAACGATTATATGGACACTCAAGGTGCATTTGAGCTGTCGCTGTCGCCGTCAGGTTCCGTATATAATGCAAATCGAATCGATAACATCGCATCGCGCGTTGTATGTTCTATGCGCGAGCGAAACAATGCGAGAACTACCGCCGGTCGCGACTCAAGCAGGGATGAAACGGTTGTCTCCGTCGCGCGAAGGCGCCCTGTGGGGACGCCGTGCGGGGGAGGGGATAGCCCCCCCCCCCCCCCCCCGCTGCAAGATGGGTTGCATTATCATGTTTATAGAGATACAGAAGTCGCGACGTCGACACCTGCGTTGCTCCAAATGATTTCGGTAGGAATGAAAACCATCACCCTTAGTCGCGCAACACTATACCGTATCCTCCAATAGAGCACGGTTCTGGGAATTACATCTCATGATGAAAAGAACGCAGACTCTCTCCGAGTGAGCGAGCACCAAAGTTAACACTCGTCCACGGTTTTATCCACAGTGTAGTTCCCGGAACGTAGGTTAAACATAGAAGCGTAAATCACGCACAAAACCCGGTCGAAACGACTAACACATCGTCTGCTATCGGGACTGCGCAGATGCCAGCCGAACGTGCATACTTCACCGTCCCTGCTTACAGTTTTGTACCCCAAGCCCGTGCCAGGGGTGCGGTTTGGCCGAGACAGCTTAACGGATACCGTTTACTTGCGTCAGCTGACGAAGCAAGTTATCTGTGTATTGCTTCCACGCGTTGAAGGAATGCGGCGTGGGGCTGGCCCGACTTGCTTTCAGAGAAGAAGTAATCTTTCTTCAGCGTGATGTATAGCCCCGCTGGCTTTCAACCAAGTTTTCTCTTCTTTCGTCGCCATTTCATTGATTTCTCGTCAATTTGTTGCCTCGTCATTTCATCGATCTCACCTCTCATTACGTTTTTTTTCTTTGTTCCTTATCGTTTCTTTGAGGTTTTATCCCCGTACGAGGTTTAATCTGCTTCCCGAGCAGCACACCATGGACTCTAGCAAGCGACCCGACGTGCGAGTCCATGGTTCCAAGCCTGTCGCACCGCGAGCACGGCGTCTGCAGCTTTATTTCGGTGCTCGAGCCCGGTCGCGGCCGACTCCCCCTGTCACGTTTACGGACGCGAGATTGTCGTACTCCCTGACGGATAGTTCCTGGAAGCCCGTGGGCGTTTCGCAAGCTTCCTCATCTCATTCTTCTTTTCTTCTGCTTCAACGTTTTAGTCGTTTTTCGTCTTTCACTATACACGTTCGCTCGTTCGCCATCTTCCTTTTACCGCACTGTTTGCCGGTCGATCACGTTCGCCGTGTTGTCGATAACGCCAGGCGTCCCCGTCGCTGCTATCGATCTCGTGAGCGCACTCACACGTACACGGGACGCCCCTAAGTGCGACAGAAAAAAAAAGAAAGAAAACGAAATAAATAAAAACGAGCGGGTCACTGAGGCGCGCCGGAGGAGTGGGGAGAAAATGATCTTTCCGCTCCCTTTGGCAAAAGAGCGATGCTATCTCGGCGAGAGCACTGCTTGCCTTGGCACGCTTTATACGACTTTTATGTTGGTTCGCGTTAACGTTTTATTATTCGTCAGTCTTGCAGTCCCTCGTTTTATTACGCTTTTTCTTTTGTTTCATCGTGTGGTTCGATGGATGCCTATGAACGCGCATAGCAAAAATATAAAGGCGCGGAGGCAGCATCGACTTGGGAAACTGAACAAAAGTGCGGTTCGGCGGATACCTCCGTGAGCAAGAAAGGCATAGCACGGAGTAATCGAACAGAAGTGCCCATTCGTGTTTTAGTTTCGGCTTAGAATGAAGACGAAATGATGGATCAGCTGGTTCGGGGTGATAAGCAAGAAAATAATTACAGTTTAATATCCTGCAAGTATACCGCCGTGCGACATCCCAATGAGGAAAGGTGAGGGTATGCAGCTATAGGTATACAAAATGGTGGAGTGCGCAAGGCGGAATATTGCTTTCCAAGGGAGGGTATCTACAACAGATGAGAAACGTGCTAGTGAAACTGGTTTTATCTCATTTAAATCGATACTTCTTTTCAATTATATACAGATCGCTGTCGAACACTGCATCATGCTTCTACAAAATGTGGACTTTTTCACATCTTAAAAGAAAACATTCGCGTTGAGGTTTGGCTTCGCCGTAAGGCATTCCTGTCCGACTCGTCGCAGTTCGACAAGCTCATGATTGTGCCGACATACTCGGGCCAAATTCGACGAGCTTCTCGTTCCGAGGAGCTCTTTGCCATTCGTCCGCAACCTTCAGTATATAACGCGTCTAATTGTCTCTATCGAACAATACTGGCTTAAAAGCTGCTTGTAAATACGGGCCCTGGTTCACTCGCTACGTTCGTACGACTACGTGGGCTTTAAGCCGCATAGCTCAGGTGTTTCCACCCTCATAGTCACCTGTCGAGCGTTAGCACGGCATAAATATCTAGAAAGAGCAAGGTGAAGAAAGTGGAGCCAACCACGTCAGATTTTCTACGCCACGCAAGGAGGAATACATAGAAAAAACACGTAAGGAGAAGCGCTCCCTTGGAACGTCAGCAGGACAGCAGATGTGAAAGTTGTGGTGGTAATGCTCTCACGGCGTAATTACTATCAAGGAGTTAAGGAAAACCGCGGTAATGTTTAATCTGACTTCTTGAAAAACAGTTCTCCAGCGAGCGGTAACTTTGCGTTTACTCTTTGCGTTTACTTGCGCAGAGGTAAAATAAGAAAGAAAGAAAGAAAGAAAGAAAGAAAGAAAGAAAGAAAGAAGAAAGAAAGAAAGAAAGAAAGAAAGAAAGAAAGAAAGAAAGAAAGAAAGAAAGAATAGCAACGATGTGTATACTTGCACAGCAGACACGGCAAACTTTCTCTCCTCTTCTTTTTGTTTTTTTTTTCCTGGGCAACCGCATTGCCATTCATGTTGTGACTTCGTGCGACCGAGATTTTATATCTTGTTTGCGAGCCTGAAACCGCTTTTGATACACGTGACCGCTCACGCGTGACCGCCCGCCAGAGGGTGCTCTCGGAGGCCGCCGCTACCGCGACGTGTCGCCCTCGTCGCATCTTGCTCGAGATCAGTCCACAAGCACGGGAACCGACATACGCTTTTGGGTCTCTTCGCTGCTCTATATTCGTAGTATGCACACGACGTCCCGCTCTCTCTGCTGGTTTTTGGCGCAAAGTAGCCTCGATAAGCGCCTGTTTTAGCATCGCGTCGTGCCTTCCAAAGCACACACCACTCGGCGATATATATGACGTTCCTCTGTTTGGCTTTCGTGCCGCGTATGAACTGTACATGGAGATGATATCGCGATCTAGGTGTTTGTTTGTTTTTTTCCTTTGCTTCTTCTTTTTGTGCACAAGACCCCTACCCCTACACGATGGTTCACGTGGAAGCCAATGTGGATATATTAAAAGCAACATCTGAAACATAGAACAAGAAAAAGCACTGCTCTAAGAAATTACATTACCATGCGTGCTCCGTACTCTTTGCTAAACCTCCATTAGCGAGACCCGCCAACGCACACCCTTTTGCACGTTCCCAATATCTCGATTTTATTCAGTAGCGCGAGTGTTTGTACATCGCGTTTTCTGTGTGCTGCATGCCGCGTCGCAAACAGGCAGTGGAGTTCTTTTTTTTTTTTCTTCAGCCTACAGTAAATCTATCACTCTCTATCGGCAGTAGCTTCCATTATGCTAATTAGGGGCAGAGTTCAAGCCCTAAGCGATCAAACGGCTAGTTGAAACGAAACTGAGTAGCACAGCCTTGGCTAGCAAGTGGTCGATCTCTTTAAGAAGAATTTCAAGCAATATACTGCACTCACATTACGCGGTGTGCGTATAAACGCAGCACACTCCACATTATAGGTTGCACGTCAAGGAAACAAAGCTTTGCGCTCAGGTTATGCACTACAGGCGAGCCTGCATAACAGTCCGCTAATGCTGCTGGTTCCTTCAGGGGCTCTGTCCTATAATAAATTGTGCGCGCCAAGACGATGCATGAAGCGCAACAACACTAGTCAAAATAACGCCATTTTGTATGCATCGCACGCATCATGAAACAATTCTCTGATTGGACCAGTGTTACAAGTTTGAATAGTTGGTGTAGCAGCACACTTTATTAAAATTTGGCGGGACTATGTAGGCGGCTCGGTGTATTCTCTCGTGTGTCGGTGCGTCATCGTGTAGAAGATTCACTTCATTGTTATCGCAGTGTTTTGCGTTATTTGTAATAGCGAACAGCATGCTATAGGCATCGAACGATTGGTGTAATTAGCATGCAGTTCTCGCATTTATGCGCATTTAGTAAATTTGACGAAACATCGAGAAATTGAAAATCCTTAATCTGTTCTGCAGCTTTATATGCTTTTCTTAATTCTGACGATGCATGAAAATGTGATAGCATTCAATTATGTCGAAGCACACTTCAGAGCGAAATTATATATGCAGAATCGTCATATATATTTCCTGATTACAGACAAGTCACGGGTGTCAATGCATATTGTCGCGTGGCCGTGACGGCGAAGAAGGCTCCAGAAGAACTCGGAAACACGGAACTCTTTATTTGGGTGAACTTGTGCCCGGAAAAATGAAATGTCATGTACAAGAAATACACGCTGTAGTACATTGAAGCGGCGAACAGAGCGTCGGCCGTCAGTAATCTGATCTCTGATAAGGCGCGTCGACATTTATACATGCGGCATCGAAGGTTCTAGCGTTATCGCTGGTGCTCGCGAAAACTCTCGAATAAACTTGACTACATTCGCGTCCTGTGCACGGAATGATCTCAAACGATCGCGAAGCTTCCCAAACATTGCAGCACGGTGTGCGCCGAGCATTGACAACAGTTTTTGTGGGTGGAACCCGAATGCATCAAAATAAGACAATAAACGCGCATGGCAATATTCAATGTTCACCTCGTCGTTCACCTAAGGCTTGCAGTGTGCGAGCCTCGCTTCTAGCGCTTATTTACCACTGAGAAGGTCGAATGGCTGGCAACGTACGTTAACAGCCATTTCGTATAGTTATCAGCCGATGAGAACCGATGTGACGTGAGTTTCCATCCTGTATACCTATTGCCTCAATTGACCCAATAACGACCGTCTCGTTTTGGCCGCAGTTCCTGGTTCAATACCCAAACTATATATAGAATCACTTTTTTTCCTGCTGTAATTAACTTCTTCAAATGTTCATGTGGTAATTTATGAAGTCGCGAGCGTAAATAATTTTTTCTTTTCTGAATATTTACAGCTCACCGGCAGCTTTCTCCTGCATGCCTTGAAATTAAGAACCGTTTACAAATGCCTCGAACGGCGATAGCGCCGACAACCGCTTGTTTAGTCGTCGATGTTTAGACTGCTTAACTTCGATATTTTAGCGTCATGTGTGCACCTTGTCAAATACTGAGCCAATAATTCCTAGTTCCGTATTTTCTGCCGAACTCCTCTACTTTGACAACTATGTAGCATTCCTTCTTGTTTACAACATACGAAACAAACAAACAAACAAAACAAACAAACAAAAAATAAAAATGGTGGCGATATGCTGTTTCCCGGTGCACCCAGGCATAGCGTGCATGCGAACGGTAGCTGCAGCAGAGCAATCCGCGGTTGTATTTTGGCTGCTGAGCTTACGCCGTTTGCATGCCACTCGGTATGCATGCACGAGACGACGCCCAATATCCGCCTATAGGTCGTGTACGTAGTGTAAACATATGCATCAGGCTTCACTCGGATAGATGCGATAACAGCTATACTCCACAGAGTATAGCGCGAGCCGTTTCCCGGGCGCTTTCTATCCGCGCAATTATCTTTATTTTCTCCACTTTTTTCGTGCGTTCATTCTGTTTGATTTTCAGTGCACGTCGGTCGCTGAGGCAACTCGCGGTTTCGCGTGAGAGCGTAGGTGGGCGCGAGATAAGACTTGCCCATATTACGCCACTCGACTCTCCTCTCGTAAAAAACAAACTTGGAAACAGGCAAAAATGCGGGGGCTGCGTTTCTGCCGCAAGAGAAGAGCTGTGTCAACACGCTGCGCACTCCTTTGCGGCCGGAATAATTGCAATATCCCCACGTGTCACGGCCGGCGCACACGTGACACCGGTTAAGTATAAGTCGCTATGAGAAAAGCATGTGATGTTGTTAACTGACATTAACTATTACTGCTGTTGTGTATGTATGTATGTATGTATGTATGTATGTATGTATGTATGTATGTATGTATGTATGTATGTATGTATGTATGTATGTATGTATGTATGTATGTATGTATGTATGTATGTATGTATGTATGTACGTACGTATGTATGTAGGCCGGGCCATCCTCAAATTTTGGCGGAGGTGAGGTCTCATTCGTGCCTAAACAAACGGCCAAAAAACGGCCACCATATGGTATCGTTCGCGCTGAGGTTTTCAGGCTGCAGGCAATATGGCAGACGGCACTTCCGCTGAGCCAGGATAATGACCTATAACTGCTCGTTAATTAACTGTCAGTCATCAATATCTTGCCTAATTACGTTCACTGCAGTACTCATCCCTGCATGGACTGGCAAGCTACGCTGTCGTTCTACAAATTTTCTGGTTGTACAACTATATGCGTTTTATTTTTCTCGCATGCTTCTATATGCACACACACTTATGGGAAAAAACAAAATTGCGGATATTTGACAGCCATGTTGGGCTGCGATACTTTTCCGGTTTGCGTGCCTCGTATTGAACGGAGGAAAATATTGATCGGGAGACACGGAACGCATCCTGTCTCTCGGGCTTTTTTTCTTTTTCTTTTTTTTTTTACACTCAAGATAAAAGCCCGACGAGTGTATAAATATAGCACGAATTACCATGAACCTGTGTACGACAAGAGACGGATACACGAGGCGTGTCATGCGAACTTCCCCGCCCAGACTGCAAGGCGTCACAGGATGCAGGGATATTCCGGAACAAGGGAAAGGTGAAGATTATGAGAAGAGTGTAAATCTTGCGGTAAGACTCATATATATATATATATATATATATATATATATATATATATATATATATATATATATATATATATATATATATATATATATAGTACAGACTCAGGGGCGTAGCCAGGGGGGGGGCTTATGGGGCTTCAGCCCCCCCCGAAATTTTTCGTGCTCTCATACACCACCAACCAGCGGCGTCACCCGGCTGGTGGGATTTATTGGTCTTCAGCCTGATTATCATTTATTTAATTATTTATCTTTTTCTGACCCTCAAAATGTTAGCAGAAGCAAGTTTGATATCGGGCTCTAGACAGATGGCTCAAAAGTGGATGATAACACGAAACATCAACTGCTAGCTTCTCCTTGCATTCCTCCGCTATGCTATATGTTGAAGTCTATGAACGATTTTAAGCAGAAACGAAGGTTTACGTGGCTTGGCTGGACAGGTACCGATGGCTTGCTACTCAGCGCTTCAAGAGGGTGCGTTTTGCCGAGTGTGTGTCCTTTTTAGCAGAAGTGAGATTGGCAAGGGCCAACATGCGCGCACTAAGGCCCTCGTATCCAAGCCATTTCAAAAGTGGAAGCACGCGCTCGAAGTCTTCGGTGCACACGAAGTCACTAAATATCACACTGACGCTAGTTTTCTTCAAACCTTCTCAGGATGTGTGCCCAGTGTTGTTGATCAACTGGACCATGGCAGGCAAATTCAAATAAGAGAGACCCGAAGGAAGTTACAGCCTATTGTTGAGACAGTTCTCTTTTGCGGGCGGCAAGGTGTGGCTCTCCGTGGACATAGTGACAGTGGTCCCATGGATTCAAGCACAGCCTCCTCTACAAATACAGGCAACTTCAGAGCGCTGCTTCGCATGCGCGCGGATTGTGGCTACACAGATCTAAAAAAGCATTTGGAAAGTTTCCCAAATAAGGCCTCATATTTTAGTCCAGATGTACAAAACCACATTATAGAAATCTCTGCTGCAATCATCAAGGAAAGCCTAGTCGCAAAAGTAAACGCTGCAGGCTGCTTCTCCGTACTTGCTGATGAAACGACGGATGTTGCTGGTATCGAGCAGCTTACTGTTTGTGCAAGGTACCTTAATAAGGATGCGAACGGAATCGAAGAAGTGTTCTTATAGGCTTTGTGCCAATTCACGACCAAATGGCCGGGCCCTCGCCGACACCATCATAAGGCTCCTTATAGAAATGGGAATTAACATGCAGCATCTCTGTGGTCAAGGCTACGATGATGCAAGTTCGATGGCCGGCAAAACGAATGGTGTTCAAGCTGCTGTTCGTGAGAAATATCCAGCCGCACTCTATGTACTCACTGCGCATTGTGTGTGCGGCATGCGGCATGCGTTGTGTGTGCGGCATTGTGTGTGCGGCACACACATCTAGTTGTGTGTGTGGCATGCTCCATCACAGACATCCGAAACTGTTTTGGGACTCTGAAGGCGACGTCAGTCTTTTCCCGTAAATCTTCTAGCCGCTCACACGTTTTGCGTAAAATGATAAGTTTGAGCTGTCCTGGAGTCTGCAAGGCAGCGCCTTTTGGGACTATGCGAAACGCGCTGGGCCGAGAAGCACGATGCTGTGCTTTCATTTGTGAGCCTCTTTGAGCCGTTGATTGCAGCACTAGAGGAGATTATGTTTAACGGAAATGGCGAAAGTCCAGTGCAGGCAAAGAGTCTAATGTTGGCACTCTTGTCACCAGCATTCCTTGTAAGCCTGCATGTGACGGAGCACGTGTTGGCACTGACTTTGCCACTGTCAAAGAAGCTGCAGACTAGGAGTATCGACATGAGCGCTGCCATTGACGACATAGAAGCGGTACAGCAGACAAATGAAAATGACCGCAAGAACGCGAATGCTTCTTTCTCAAAAATATTTGCGCGAGTGCAGGCATTATCAGAAAAACTGAATGTGGAGATCACCAGCCGTCGAGCCGGTGTCCGGAAGCAAAACCTTGTGAGCAATGCATTCGAAAGCGCGGAAGAATATTTTCGCAGAACCCTGTTCATTCCGTTCATGGACCGCGTACTAGCCCAGTTAAACCAACGGATCGAAAAACACAGGGCACTTCTAAAGGACTTTTCAATAATTGTACCATCCGCAATACCACCAATGCAAGATGATCGGGAGAAAGGAGCAGAAAATCTCCTGACCGTTTTTGCGCATGACGTCGAAACGAGGGCTGGTTTTGGAGAACTGCGACTATGGTGGACAAAGTGGGCGAACAAAGCAGCAAACCAGAGCCCCCGTACTGGAACCGATGCCCTCTCTCATTGCGACAGCAGGTTCTATCCGACTGTGTACAAGCTACTCCAGATTCTACACTCTTAAAAAAAAGGGTGTCTGTACTGACTACCTTTGGGTGGTAATCGCCTCGCTACACATATGATGACCTTTTGGGGTGTCAAACGACTCCCTTCGTTCTTCAGACCAACGACTCCCTTCTTCACAATTTGGGGTGTCAAACGACTCCCTTCGTTCTTCAGACCAACGACTCCCTTCTTCACAAGCAGAGAGTCTACGTTACTCCCAACGCAGGAGTCTACATGACTACCTTTTATTTCCCGCTAGTACCTCTAGGTAGTCAGGGTGACCCCTTTGCCATGGTAACGCTGACCCCCACTGGAGCGTTCCTTTGACTCCGTTGTCCTTAAGGACAGTGGTGTACATGACTCCCCTGGCAAGAGTCAGTGTGACCACTTCGTGCTACTCAATGAGACACTCTGCAACAAATAATGCGTTTATTTTTCTTCTTGGTCGATATTGATGAAACTTGCTGAGTTTAGGTTTACTTATGTGGCGATTTCAAATATGCAATTATCTGGAAGAAAACGCAGTTTTTACACATAAAAATTTCATGTGTCTTGATGAGCAAGCCTTTCCAAACTTGGAGTTACAAAGTAAATCGACATATCGCTATAGTTAGGGGATAAAAACTGTATGCAATAGTTTTAAAGGAGTTTACTGCGCTGTTCTGGCAAAGGAGTTTACTGCGCTGTTCTGGCATAATGTTCATGAACCCACTAGCCCACATACGAACTCGCGTTTTAAACCCATTTGAGTTAAAAGTTACGTAATATTGAACTCTCGTGAGCGAATCACCAGCTAGACATACACTTACTGGTCAATGTTCAGCATACTATGACTATTGTTAAGTGGGTTTAGGACATGCATTCTGGTTATGTTGCATACAGTTCCCATTTCATATTATTGTGATATGCTTACTTTGTAACTCGTGCAGGCCTAACATGGCACATGAAATGTTTGATATACTTAACACGACATATAATAGTAGAAAAATATTTGCATTTTCAAAATCAGCGTACAAATACACATAAACTAAACAAGTTTTATAGAGATTGATCAAGAATTTCAAAAGAACTTCAAATCAGAGCGAACACCATTAGGGTTTTTATCTGACAATCGACGAAAGTTGGTGCCGCTACCTCTTGTTACTCAACAAGGCACTTCCACCGGGTTTACTCAAACAGGAACACTGTGGTGGATGCATGACAGCCGCAACAAGTTTTTGTAGCAACTTTACAGTGCTGCATTCGATTCCTCTGGGGGAAATAAAATACTAATCGAAGTTTATATAGATGAGTCTCAGAACAATTTCCGCTCGCATAAAACAACAAAAAATGTTGATTCTAGACGAAAGTAAGCCATGCAACACGGAAACAGAAGAGATGCGGACAGCTCAAACGCTAGCGTTTGGTTTGTCTGTGTCTTCTCTTTCACGTCTGCATGCCTTCATCCTATAAACAAACTGAAATTTCTGCGATTCGTAAAATTATTCTTTGAATCGGTTTTAAACACTTCATGCCATTTCATACATGTTCACATTGTAATGACAACCTACTGTTTTATCAGTAAGCACCTAAACTATAGGCACAACATCCTGCGAATAATGCGTAGTCCTTAGCCACGTCACCACAATTGTTAAGCATTTTATATATATATATATATATATATATATCTGTGTGTGTGTGACATTTTCGAGCGCGCAAAAGAACAGGGACGAAAAACGACGCGGACACAGCGCTGACTTCCAACATATGCTTTATTTTTTACAGTGGTACATATATATATATAGACAACAAAAAGCAACGCACGCAGGTGCATTGTACAGGAAGGCTTCATGTAAAACCACAAATAAGTATGCATGATAAGCAATCAAACAACCTGATACCGGATTTTTTTCTTCTTTAAGAGATCAAGCGGTCATTCCTGACTACCACTATCGTCTAGTCACCCTGTGGGCCTTGCTTAGAAAGTCTAGTTCTTTTTGGATAGGTCAATTGAAGGTGCACTAATGCACATGTCTCCCAAACTTGCAATCTTCGCCGCTTCAATTATCTCGCGTGTTGTTTGTGCCTGGCTCCTTCCTGTCGCAGTGCACTGCGAATACATGGGATCGCACCCACACTTCCTGCAGTGGAAAGCCACATGTCCCACACCTCCAGTTCGCACGTTATTTGCGTGCTCACGCAGCCTGTCATTGGCACACCGTCCCGTCTGCCCTATGTATTTCTTGCCACAGGACAGCAGTAACTCATAAACGATGTTGTTCTCACATTTAACAAAGCTTTCTTTGTGCTTTTTTTGGCACCTGGGTTTTTCAGAACCACTGTAGGAGGCCTTGCACAGATTATAAAGCTTGTTTGGTGCTGAAAGGACGACTCTTACGTTGGCGTTGTTTCCTATCTTTTTCAGCCTCTGTGAGACATCGTGAAGGTACGGTATGACGGCGCATTTCCGCTTGACAGGCTCCGTTTCTGGTGAAGCCTGCTCCTCACCCTCGCGAGCATGTTTGACAGTCTTGAGAAGACCCTCCGCCACAGATGTGACGACATACTGAGGAAACCCCGCCTTTTTCAGGCAGTCAGCTTGCGCCTGGAAACTACACGAACACTTGTGAGGACATGAGCGGCGAAGCGCATTCATTAGGGTTAATTTTGCAATACCCCTTTTAACTAGCTTGGAGTGGCCCGAAGAAAACGGCAGAAGCGGCTTATTGGCCCTAGGCTCGTACGACCAGCAGACCTGGTCTCGCTCGAAGAACATTCGTAAGTCAAGAAAACGCAAGGCGTTGTTTTGCGGCATTTCATGCGTGACTGCGAGCGGTTGCAGGAAACGCGTGAACAGATCAAGTACATTTGAAGAATCATTGCCAAATTCGCCTGGACTTGATTCTAGAAAGACAACGTAGTCGTCTACATATCTAAACACCTTCTTTACATTTGTGCCTGTTACTAGAAACTAGAAACAGAGCTAACAGGCACAAATGTAAAGAAGGTGTTTAGATATGTAGACGACTACGTTGTCTTTCTAGAATCAAGTCCAGGCGAATTTGGCAATGATTCTTCAAATGTACTTGATCTGTTCATGCGTTTCCTGCAACCGCTCGCAGTCACGCATGAAATGCCGCAAAACAACGCCTTGCGTTTTCTTGACTTACGAATGTTCTTTGAGCGAGACCAGGTCTGCTGGTCGTACGAGCCTAGGGCCAATAAGCCGCTTCTGCCGTTTTCTTCGGGCCACTCCAAGCTAGTTAAAAGGGGTATTGCAAAATTAACCCTAATGAATGCGCTTCGCCGCTCATGTCCTCACAAGTGTTCGTGTAGTTTCCAGGCGCAAGCTGACTGCCTGAAAAAGGCGGGGTTTCCTCAGTATGTCGTAACATCTGTGGCGGAGGGTCTTCTCAAGACTGTCAAACATGCTCGCGAGGGTGAGGAGCAGGCTTCACCAGAAACGGAGCCTGTCAAGCAGAAATGCGCCGTCATACCGTACCTTCACGATGTCTCACATAGGCTGAAAAAGATAGGAAACAACGCCAACGTAAGAGTCGTCCTTTCAGCACCAAACAAGCTTTATAATCTGTGCAAGGCCTCCTACAGTGGTTCTGAAAAACCCAGGTGCCAAAAAAAGCACAAAGAAAGCTTTGTTAAATGTGAGAACAACATCGTTTATGAGTTACTGCTGTCCTGTGGCAAGAAATACATAGGGCAGACGGGACGGTGTGCCAATGACAGGCTGCGTGAGCACGCAAATAACGTGCGAACTGGAGGTGTGGGACATGTGGCTTTCCACTGCAGGAAGTGTGGGTGCGATCCCATGTATTCGCAGTGCACTGCGACAGGAAGGAGCCAGGCACAAACAACACGTGAGATAATTGAAGCGGCGAAGATTGCAAGTTTGGGAGACATGTGCATTAGTGCACCTTCAATTGACCTATCCAAAAAGAACTAGACTTTCTAAGCAAGGCCCACGGGGTGACTAGACGATAGTGGTAGTCAGGAATGACCGCTTGATCTCTTAAAGAAGAAAAAAATCCGGTATCAGGTTGTTTGATTGCTTATCATGCATACTTATTTGTGGTTTTACATGAAGCCTTCCTGTACAATGCGCCTGCGTGCGTTGCTTTTTGTTGTCTATATATATATGTACCACTGCAGAAAATAAAGCATATGTTGGAAGTCAGCGCTGTGTCTGCGTCGTTTTTCGTCCCTGTTCTTTTGCGCGCTCAAAAAGTCAAACATGAATTACCAACTTGCCGATGCCTACGCTCTCTCAATATATGTGTGTGTGTGTGTGTGTGCGTGTGTGTGTGTGTGTGTGTGTGTGTGTGTGTGTGTGTGTCATTCCATGCCAAGTGTCCCAGACGTGGCGCTCGCATATCACAGATTTCACTGATAAAATTTGTGCCTTTTTCTGTGCCACATGGAGTATTGTGGCAAAACACTTTTGTTCGAAAAAAATTTTGACAATCATGGCACCCCCTCGAAATTCGCTTCTATTTATTAAACTGTACCTAATAGAAAAATGTGTATAAAATCTATTTTTGTGTGTTTGCGAAACCGCGCTTGCGCTATCACAGAGGTTCTGTTTAGTTGTCCCATTCATTATTTCCGATTTTTTTTGTGTTTCACTACCAGCTACGTAGCTTCAAAAACTACAAAAATCTTCAATGTTCGTGAATTTTTCTTGAGCTATTTGCAACTCACCCTAACCAATATTAATCATAGCCTGATTTCCA
Source organism: Rhipicephalus sanguineus (assembly GCF_013339695.2). NCBI lineage: Eukaryota > Metazoa > Arthropoda > Arachnida > Ixodida > Ixodidae > Rhipicephalus > Rhipicephalus sanguineus. Next base: position 135,534,993 of record NC_051178.1, read on the forward strand.
GGAAGTGTATTTTAGTACAGAAATGTTTAGGGGTAAATAGACTTCAAATCTTTCCGAAAAAAATTGTGATATTTGAGAAAATGTACGATTTGTCACATGTTTGACCGTATTTTTCATACTGATGCGGTCAAAGTAAAAATCCTCGTCATGTGGCGTTTGATAGAAGACTTCATCGTTAAGTAACGAAGAAAGTCTAATCAAATCATTTTTTTGTTTTAAGGAAGAAAATAATTTTTGAATTTGGCCCTCCGATCGCGCAATGCATTTCATTTTGCTGCCACTTCGCCGCAAAACACGTGGTCGCCCTTACAGCTGACACTCGTCACAGGCAGCGGCCAGATGCGAGATGTATGTCAGCGGCTCGTGAGTGGTCGAAAGTCTCGTCGCGCTGTCAGGGCGACGAGTAATGAATTTGCGTTACAATGAGCATTTGCTAGGCGGGCCCAATGGGAAATATGGACGCCCGAGAGCAGCATGTGGAGTCGTTGGCACAATGTCCTAGAGGGACGTCTGCACAACTAGCATACACATACTGAAAGAAATAATGCACACTGTACACACTTCTTTCTCAGGGTATACATGTTGTACAGACGGCCTCTAGCACAATGTGCCAACGACGCCATAGGCTGCTCTCGGGCGTCCATACTTCCCATTGGGCCCGCCAAGCAAGCTCACATTGAACGCGAATTCATTACTCGTCGCCCTGACATCAACGTGACAAGACTTTCGACCACTCACGAGCCACTGACATACATCTCGCATCTGGCCGTTGCCTGTGACGAGTGTCAGCTGCAAGGGCTACCACGTGCTTTGCGGCGAAGTGGCAACAAAATGAAATGCACTGCGCGTTCGGAGGGCCAAATTCAAAAATTATTTTCTTCCTTAAAAGAAAAAAATGATTTGATAAGACTTTTTTCATTACTTAACGATGAAGTCTTTTATCAAACGCCGCATGACGAGGATTTTTACTTTGACCGCATCAGTATGAAGAATATGGTCAAACATGCAACAAATCGTACATTTTCTCTAATTTCACAATTTTTTTTCGGAAAGATCTGAAGTCTATTTTACCCCTAAACATTTCTGTACTAAAATACACTTTCCTGGAAATCAGGCTATTATTAATATTGGTTAGGGTGAGTTCCAGATAGCTCAAGAAAAATTCACGAACTTTGAAGATTTTTGTAGTTTTTGAAGCTACGTAGCTGGTAGTGAAACACAAAAATTCGGAAATAATGAATGGGACAACTAAACAAAACCTCTGCGATAGCGCAAGCGCAGTTTAGAAGCTCGACAGACAAAAGTAGATTTTATACACGTTTTTCTATTAGGTACAGTTTAATAAATAGAAGCGAAATTCGAGGGGGTGCCAGGACCGTCAAAAATTTTTTCGAGCAAGAATGTTTTGCCACAATACTCCATGTGGCACAGGAAAAAGGCACAAATTTTATCAGCAAAAGCTGCGATGTGCGAGCGCCACGTCTGGGACACTTGGCATGGAATGACCCTTAAATATAAGAGCTACAGAAAGATCACGAAGGTCCTGATACTGTAGGAAGGCATTTGACACACGACGTACGTTTTAGCACTATGCTAATGCTAAAACGTACGTCGTGTGTCAAGTACCTTATATATATAAGGTATGATATATATAAATATATATATTTAGCGGTGGTATGGAGAGTTCTGTACAGAACTGAAATACAGAAACACCGTCCAGAAATACAGCGAGACACATTACTGTCAGAATGAGTGAGATATGAAAGCAATAGTTTCGCTAACATCGTTCATTACTGTCAAATGCGGCAATATACTAGACCTGGCATAAACATTAGCATAGCCAGCAGTCAGTTTTTATGAATAGGAATCAATGGCCAGCCATCAAGCACTTCTTTGCGACATCCATTACATATTTTATGTGGCATACAGCGCAAAACATGCAACATGTGTAGTTCTCATGTAGTACAGGATTCTCATGTAGTCATCTGAGATACAGGACCCCAATAGGTGACACAGCTTGCGTGCATGAGCTTGGCAGTGTCGTGTTCCCAGACCATGTCAGGGTCAGGTGGCATTCTGGCGAAAAGGACAGCAGGTTGCACTGATTCGAGACCACTCACGGCCAGACCTTAAGCGTGGCTATTCCGAATTCTTGGACACGTCTTGACTACCTCGAGACACGAAGTTTCCAAGGAGGCTTCCTGGTCAAATGCAGCTGTAGAGCTTCAATGTGCAGTCTTGAAGCAACCTGAAATAGTCAAGTGCACAAAAATAAACACATGATGACAGACAGATCGATCACCTTTTAATCTGACAAGGGCAGCGCTCACACACCAGATTCCATGAAGTGTCATGGCAATGAACAAAACCAGGGATACTCATTAACTTTGCTGTACTTTGAGGGTCTGTTACTCCCTTAGCCAGCTGCAACTGTTTCCACTGCATGAGCTCCGTACAATTAGAAGGATGTTTTTTTAGAGAACGCATATTTCTTATCAAAATTGTATAATAGTCATGCTCAAGATGTTTTCGCGCACACACTCTATGTCAAGAAGGAAATAGTTTGCTGCAACTAAAATGGCAATGAAGAGATCAATTAACAAAAACTCATTAATTAACTTTTAATTCCTGACCTGGAGGTAGTTGTTTATATTAGAAAGTTGTATCGCGTGCCAATTTATGGCATACACATTTTTTTTAATCGCGAAAGTTACACGTAATTCGTGATATTCATCCTTGAATTTCAAGGACGAAATCGAAACTGATAGCGCCTGACGTGCAGGAAACGTCGCTTCTCTGTTACGTAAGCTCGGAGCTACACGTGAAAAGAAGGTAATGATAGTTTAATGAAGGTGGGCCGAAGCAGAATGTGATCAGGAAAATCTGCAAGCATTCAGAAATACACAAGTAAACAGCTTATTATTTGGGTGCGATGTGTGGTACTTATCTGTAAACACAGAAAGAAAAGGTTGATATTACTGCCGTTTCGGATGCGCGCATCTCGAAAGAAACAAATGAGCACCAAACGCCACATGCAAAGGTAAGGCGATCCGCTGACGCAAGTTAGATGACTTGCCTGTTTTCACGAAAAGGTACGACCACGACGCGCCTTCATTCAAATTTCGTCACTCCCTTGTCGCGGGCAGCTCCGGTCTGACGTAACAGAAAAACCGCGTTTTCTGTGTGCCGGACACGATCAGTTTTGATTTAGCCCTTAAAATTTCACAATAAATATCTCGAGTTACGTAAACTTTCATGATTTCTGAAAAATGGGTATACCATAAAGCGGCACGCACTACAAGTTTCTAATATAAACAACTGCCCTCAAGTCAATAAATAAAAATTAGTTAACGGGTTTTTGTTAATTAGTCCCGTCAACGCATTTTTTGTTGCGGCAGAATATTTCCGCCTCAAACTAGAGTACTACTGGAGCGTGACTGTCATAGAGTTTTTTTTTATAAAAGATATGTACTGTCTGAAAAAAATCACCCTGTATAGCATGGCAGCAGTATTTTAATAATAATAATAATTGTTGGGGTTTGACGTCCCAAA